>NW_027272274.1:0-439696 GCF_040938485.1 Diadema antillarum
TGAAGGAAAAAGGTATTTTTAAGGATCACTCTCCCCCCCCCCCCCCTTCCTATCAACACTCCTGGACAAAGGGTAATCTAGATTTGGCTCACGACTCATTTTAGTATATTGGGACCGATGGCAAACGTGACGATAGCCATTCTGCGGAAATTGACTTCTAAAGATCAGTCAGTGTTTGTGGAAATTGGCACCATCCCAGCTCATCAGTCGATGTAACAAGTGTCAGTGAGAGTGACGAACTCCATGCTGCCAGCGATCATTTCACAAATGAAGGCAGAGTCGAAATTTATCCGCGTCCTCTTCTCTTCCATTATTATTGCACTCTGAACCACCGTGTTAAAATGTGAACAGGTCCCGCTGATGGTCACAACGTGTATAGAGTGAAGACACATTCGTATTTCATTGTGCGTGACTTTGCAGGGCGGATCCAGGGAGGACCGCAACCGGCGCACGCCCCCCCCCTTTATTTTTTGTTGAAACAATAGAAATAAAAAGAAAGAAATGGGGGAGGGGTGCGTGCGCCCCCTTTATTTTTGCAAACGCGCCTCCTCTTTACGGAATTCTTGGATCCGCCCCTGCTTTGTGTGTGTGTGTGTGTGTGTGTGTGTGTGTATGTGTGTGTGTGTGTGTATGTGTGTGTGTGGTGTGTGTGTGTGTGTGTGTGTGTGTGTGTGTGTGTGTGTATTTACGTATAAGAAAGAGGAAAAGAGAGAAAGACCAAGAGGGAGAAGGAAGAGAAGTGGAGAGAACGCACGAGTGGATGTTTCTTGCACTGCATGTTGCGGTAAAAATTCTTGAAACAGACCACGTAGACCCTACATCTATCAGTAGTGAAATGAAGCTCAGAATAATAGAAATGTGGATTCAATGTAATCAACTATCATTCCCAGTATGTCTGTGTGTGTCTCTGTGTTAGCATCTCTGTACTATTAATGTTTATCTGTCTCTATGTGATTGTGTGTGTGCGTGTCTGCCTGTGCGTGCGTGTGTGTGTAAGAACAATATGAAACAGAAAGGCACGTTGAGATGTAAGGGACGAAAAAAAAAAACCAAAACAAGACAAAACAAAAAAAAACACGAAATCAGCATAAAAGTCAATGTTATCTTTTAGTTTATTCAGTCTGCCTTACGGCTACCAGACACATTAGAATTAACATAGGTTTCTAATGTGTCTGTTCACATGTGAAGACAGGATTTCGAACTAGTCGGACCAAAACGATTTTCCTTGCTGGGTAAGTTTACAGGCCTACCAGGCATAGTTCATGCAAAATGAGTCCAATCGATATGTTTAAAGTGAACGTTTACTCGACACTGAAGTGTACAGATGACTTGGTATGTCGACTTAGATCCTTCAGAACATTCAATGCTTGCACAATAAAAGGACATGTTGTTTTAAAACGACCTTTGAGAAAATGTGTTCATATCGTTGACGTTGGGTGATTATCTTGATTAATCATGGAAATACATTTGCCACGTTCTTTTTTTTGGGGTGGGGTGGGTGGAGAAACGAGGATCTGAATCGTCTGTAGCCTCTTCAAAAAATACATCATAGCAGTTAATAAAACTTGGGCCTCTACCTCCAACGGGAAACATAAATGTATCTATCTATCTATCTGTTTGTTTATCTATCTATCTATCTATCCATCTATCTATCTATCTGTCTGTCTATCTATCTATCTCTCTATCTCTCTATCTCTCTATCTCTCTATCTATCTATCTATCTATCCCATCTATCTATCTATCTATCTATCTATCTATCTATCTATCTACCTGTCTACACGTATGTATCCTTGTCTCTTTTCCGCTCCCTTACAATCATATCTCCCTCTAAGCTCTCCCCTCTCTCTCTCTCTCTCTTTCTCTTTGCATCTTTGACTGTCTGTCTGTCTGTGTGTCTGTCGCCCCCATCTCTCTCTTTCTCTCTCTTCTTCTCTCCAATCTAATGTCAAGGGGATACGGGCAACGAAGTGGGGCCAAGTAATTTTTTCAAAGCGCGTAACTTCACTCCCGACGCAGCACAGATATTAACCAGCGAGACCTTGTTTTCGGCGCGTCATTTCTGGGTCTGCCAGCCGGCGGCGACTGGTGATGAGTCGCTGTCACACGATACACGGAGTGTTAGGTGTAGTCTGTTGACTGTCAGAAAACAAGAACGTGGTCCAATCATCTTGTTTTCTGTCTTTTCAGGGCCCCTTAGTGACCGTAATTTGCACAGTAATTCACCCGTTGCTCTGCAAACTGCTGCATGATGTTTAGAGGTTATCGAGTTGCCTCTCTTTCGAGACATAACGGTGAGATTTCGAACGCAATGACGAAATAAAAACAAAAATCTAAACCAGCTCATTGGGAGCTCTTGATCTAACCTTTTGAAATTTGAGTGAATTTGTGAGTAAGAAGAAAAGGGTTTCATCATGATCATGGTCTCGTCAACAATTATTGACCTGTTAGATGTAAAATTATGGAATGTCGTGTTTCAAAAACGTAGCGAGATTGCAGGGAAGAATCTACGTAGGAGGTTACGATCGTATTCTTCTGACGTGATTACATGATAATGAACGTATGGACATCGAAGCAAAATCGTGCGCTACGTACAAAAAAAAAGTCACCCTTAACGTAAACATAACTCTTATTGTCATTCAGTACGATGTCTTATCCCCTTTCCTCAAACTTATAGCACAAACGTCATGAACATGTCAATGTAGGTTCCCACCACACACAATTTCATTTATCCGTCATGAATGTCATGTATTTGAGAATGATTTCAATTGATTTTGTGCCATGCAAATGCAATTTGTATATATACTGAACTTATAACGTATAATTTATGTGTTACTTTGTCATGGATGGATGTTGTAAACACAACACTGTATGATTTGTGTGGAAACTTAATAAATGAAATGAAATAACATTTACAAAATGAACGCACTGCAAACAGATGATTGGTCATTCAAAATTTTTCTGTTTCAATTAAAATATAATTTTTGTTCAAATTTTCAGCACGATTTTAAGCGAAGTAGAGCACTCTGAATATAACATATTGTCTATTAAGATTTGTCAAAGAAAATGATGAACTACTTATTTCGAAAGGAAAAGGTAAAGTTACATCAATACGTAATCGTCACTGCATGATCTAGGACACCCTTGGGATATATTTCCCTGCATTTAAGGTGAAACATTAGAAACGTTAATCGGGGGACAAGCTACCGAAATCACTTCTCTTCTTTCCATTTGCAGTCAAAATGTAACTTCTTCGCTCTTGGCCTTGTAACAATAGAAGTATGTTACAAGGATTTCGAAAATTAGGAAAGAGGAATACCTTTCAAAATGGTGGGTCACAGTAAGCGTGTTCTCAATCTCAGCCAGAGATAATTAGCCGTTCCCTTTTGTTACGTCATGTCACGTGATTCTCATGAACTACTACATCACTCAGACGACGAGGAAACGAAAGACACCTTGTAGTGTTATATGCCATCCAGGCTTTACAAAAGACAGGGGACTGCGCTTGACAGATTGGCAAAGTCTACGCCTAGGTCTTGTATTGATGGTAATCGGGCAGGGTCACTACAGCTATATATCGACACACGATATGACCCTCTATAGCTAAAGGGGAGGTTTAGTCTTGATTGTCACGGGGGGTTCAATTTTTAACTTTTGTAAGATAATTAGATACCACACAAAAATTAAAACAAAATGGTCCTAATAAAAGGTGGGTGCTACGTTTTATTAGGACCGCTTTGCTTTTGGATATCTCAGCCATTCAAAAAAGAAAGAATATTCATCAAATAAACTTTGCATTTCTCTCAGCTATTATGCTCTTTTATATTTACTATTAAAGGTTTCTCGTTATCTCACAAAAATGTTGGAAACCTGAAGCCCCATCTCAACCAAAACTACATCATCCCTTCAACGTTATTGAACAATGATATCCGATCCCAGTGCATCACTCTGCTCTTCTGCAACTCCGATATTTGCACACTGCTCTCGGCAATGCCTCAGGCATATCTCAGCTCAATAAAATGCGCACATTCACGGTAGCAAGAAAAACTGCTAAGGAATTTCATCTTTAATACTTATCACATCATTTCCCTGCCGACTTCGGTATGTGGAAAGACTGGACCTAAATGGGGTTAGTAAAGTTGTGATTAAACATTAATTTTGTCTGAGAAGCATTAATCAAAAGAGTGAAGTTTCGTGGTGTTGTATGATTTAAGGTGCTTCTAAAGATGTATGCACATAAAAGTAATGTTGTATTAATATAAGTAACAAGCAAAACAAAAAGGTTCACGCAATGCTTGACGTGCATGAACAATAACATAGTTTTGAATAATCATGAGGAAAATTTAGTCAAAAATTAAATTAGATGCACAAAGAAGTGGACGGAAATATTTCTAATGACATATCAAATATGGTGTTATTACTCAACTTTAGTGTATTTTCATATCTTGAGCAGGGTCATTGTAAGGCAGAAAAATTGACTTTAACGACATAGAACATATTATACGAATTGGTGGCAAATATTAAGTTTATCGTTATCAATTTCCTTGGCACAACTAAACTCACCTTAAATCAGCAACCTTAAATCAACAAGAAGTACGATGTATATAGATACGATGTTCCCCCTTAATGATGAACTGCGTGGAATATAACCATGCAAGGGCTGACATGGTAAAGGCGTGTTTGGTCTCATAAATTCTCGGTATAATGATATATGTAAGGAGGCGTGACAGTGCGGTTGGACGTGACGAAGGTATGAAGTGCCAAGAGTACGAGGCGAAAAAAAAGATATCAGTGATATATGTATGGCAAGACGAGATGGGAATAACTTGTAAGGGGGCGGCGGGGGATCGAAGAAGAGTTAAGATAAGAAACGCCTGGGGAACTTTATCGAAGAATGTGGTTTGCAAAGGATAGAGTATGGGAGCTGGGTTTCCTGGCAAGATGTCCGTGTTTTAGTTTGTTTGTATTTTATAGAGTTAATCTTAAGTAGTAATAAATCAAAATGTCACTACCGTTGAACAAAGATAACTTGGGCCAAGATTATTTTCATTCAAATGCGATAGGAGTGACAGGTTTAAAACAAAATATATTATTGATGCGTTTATATATATATATATATATATATATATATATATATATATAACTAATTTCCTTGATAGAGTCTAGTAATTATTTGCAAGTGTGTTGGACAATCTGTTGTGTATAACGTCGTTACCACCAAGGAAGGTGTACATAGTATTACAGCGACTGGAAAACACGATGTACCGCGTTCCACATATTTTGACGTTCTACAGCCAATCTTGGTCCTTGATCATGCATGCGTGTATACCATTTCCAGTAATGTTGGCTGTGTAGGTGTATTTTTGGTTTACTGCTTTGTTAGTTTCGGAAACGAGGGTATCTAATTACCCGAAACTTTAGGAAGGTCTAGGTACAGTTAACCTTGACTAGGATTTACTTGATTCAACACCACAGTTTAGGTTAAAAAAGACAACCTATAGTAATTCGTGACAGAGACCTCGTCGCTTTCACCTTATGACATGACAACGTTCAATCAGGCAGATCGTCCTCGGCCCTGGGTTTCACGGTACACGCGGTTTACAGTCGATTAGGTGACCACAGCGGGCCTAACAATCGTGCGAATCTTTAATGAGTGGGTGGAAATCGATGGACGAAGGCCCTGGGTGAGCACGAAGGACTTCAAAGTTTAGGAGCTGTGAGAAGAAACGTTGCAAGAAAGTTCCGTTTAATCGGATTAAGGTAGACAGGTAAGGACATATCCACGTGTCAGTTGGGGGCTCGGAATTGGTAGGGTGTATTGGCACCTGCGGGCGACCCGCCACATTCTCTCCTTTAACAAGTGATAACCTTAACATGAGAAAAAAAAAAAGAATTGTGAAACCTGGAATGCAGAAAAACTGGTGATCTGACAGGCGCCACACCATCAAACGTTCGGATTATAAGTTTTGCATGAATCCACTTCATATTTTGCAGTATCTAACTTCAATTGCTTGTGAACACCGCGTCTTCAAACACAATCGCACATAAGCTCACCATGCTCAAGCACACACTCTCTCACATACACAGACACGCAGACACACACACACACACACACACACATACACAAACAATAGAAAAATACTCCCCCCCCCGAAAAAAGAGAGAAAAACAAGTGTTCAATTAGAATCAAATTAACCTACGAATAGGCTCACTTTCGGCTTGATAAGGAGAAATATCTATGTTCTCAAGCACATATCTGGACAAGTGAAATCAATTTGGGATGTTCGCTATAATCGCGGCGCTGGGCGTGGTCAGACAGTCCTTGGTCTCTTTTGGCAGTGAAATGAGTTGTTGTTGTTTTCTTCTTCTTTTTTAAACATGGTATATTAAATTGACTCGAAGGAGTGAGTGTTTATCCTATTAACTTAGACCGAGGAGGATAAATCGGCATCATTTGACAATTATCAAATGTATTAATTTGATTCTAACTCAAAAAAGAAACGTCATGTACGGGTATGGGAAAGATGCTTATCAATAATTTTCTTTGAAGAGCGCTTTTAACGTCGGATAATTTGGTAATTATAGAAAAGGTTGAATACATCTTGCAATGGCATAGATGTCATGTGACCTTATATCATCATCTAGAAGCTTAAAACTTTGGGTTCGTTGGTTTTGTTGCTGTTATAGTTGTGTGGGGTTTTTTTTACATTTCACTTCGCGATATGATGGCAGAGGTGTGTATGCTTTCTGTTCCAACTTCTATGAGCATTTGTGCCCCCCCCCCCCGCACGCACGCACATAGAAAGACAATTTATTTTGAAAATGTGATGATGGTATCTTCGAGAAAACACTCCGACAAATTAATTCAAGACAGAATTTCCTGAGGATACCAAATTTGTGAGGAATTCAACCGTGTCTTTTAATAAGTTCCGTTACTCATTGCAGGACGATACTGTAAAAGCAAGATAAGTCGTGGAAATCATAGACCAGAAAACTGCAAAATGGCCCCCCCCCAAAAAAAAAAAAAAAAAAAAAAAATGTGAGACCACCATGGAAAAGTGGCTAAGGCACTGGATTTGTAAGCAGATTGTCAGGAGTTCGAATCCATTTCTTTGCGTTCGTCCTTGGAGAGGATGTTTTGCCCTCATGTCCCTCTTCGCCACCATACCGTGTAAATTTGTAGCTGGTGGCAGAACTGGGGTAAGTCTAGAGCCTTTGAGAAAGCAATACTGACAGTGAAGAGGCTACCCCGGGTATTATAAGAATATTATTATTACCGTTACAAGTTGTATAACTGCAAGGCAAAGTTCAAAGAATGACGAACAAAAGTTAGAATTAGCAGAAGAAATGGTGTATGGTGTTTGAATTGGCTTTTTGCGATATTAAGCGCCTGACATCTTTAACTAAACCCCATAGATTATTTCTGATTTCATGATGGTAAGAATGATTCATAGTATATTTTAGAAGCTACAAATCTTTAAGTTGTTGTCGTTTACCTCTCGATATGCCACCCCCCCCCCCCCCCCGCTCCAACACCAAGAAGGGGTGACACTTGTTGCAGCTGTTTCGTCAAACAGACTGATGTTCATTGACGTACTGTATAGACTAGTATGGGTAAGAAGTGCATCGTCATGACAATGTACTACCTAGTCATAAACCACTTTGAACAGAACACTTAGCGGAATAAGTGGTCGTGTAACTCCTGGCATGACGTAAGAATTTACAGTCATAATGGCTGTTCATTATCTTACTTGTCTACGGATGAAACATAAAAAGTAAAGGAAAAATAACAGGTGGTACATGCTACTACTATCCTCGAGTCATAAATAAAATGTCACGTGATCTAAACCTGTTCGCCTGTTAGCCAAAAGGACAGCTCCTGTAAGGGGTGCTTTATACTCTTTGGATTCGACTAAACGCACATTAAGAATTTAGAAATCATATCCTACTTTTGCGGTGTAAATGAACTGAAAGTACAACTGCGTGGTTTTAATGGATTTCTTGATTTCATTTTAGCATGTGAGAGTGAGGGAGAAGAATTTGATTGGTGCAGTAAAGTGTAACAATGTAACAAAATCCGATCCGTCAGCAGCTGCACTTATACTATGAGCGCACCATCCTACTCCGCATTTCAGAAATTGGCTTTTAATGGAAGTGCATAAAAGTGTCGCGTTTCACGCGTGAAGATAAAGTAAAACTATGCATTCTTGTGATCATTGCGCATTTTCAGGTATTAGAAATTTGATTATGCCTTTTGCATCAGTCCAGCTCCACAATCAACTCTGGAACCGAAACGCGGCGAGTTTCGCATTTTCCCGCCACCGAAACAAGAAACACGAGTCGTGTAACAAGTTATAATTAGCAGCAAGCGAGTAGCCACGGTACACGACCTGATCTTGTTACCCCGGCGCTGCCGCGTATCTTGTATCGGGTTTCGCTCGCCAGAGACCTGGTTGAATGGTACTCTGGGATATCATTGACTGCCGCACAAACGAGCGACTGGGGCTAACTTCCGGCATTCTGAGTGCATAGTTCAGTGATACCAACACAATACCCGCCTTTACCTCCTTGAACGTGATTGGGGATGGATAACGCGTCTACCTGAAGACTGGGACAGCATATTTTTAAAAGACTCTTTTTTTTTTTCAAAATTGTTCTTGACCGATACTAATATTTTTTTTTCACTAAGGTAATTGTCAACAGTCTATGAAATTTAAAAGTATAATGAAAGGCGAACATCCTCTATGGCAGTAGCACAGGACGTGAAAATACCGGGTGCTGTTCGTTATTCCGAAAGTTCGCTATGCCGAAGGTTCGTTATTCCGAACGGTCGTTAATCCGAAACACACAAATTCCCTATATCTAGAGGTTCGTTAATCCGAAAATTTGTGGCGTTATTCCGAAGGTTCGTTATTCCGAAGACTGGTTAATCCGAAAATGAAATCCGGAACAATGAACCTTCGGAATAACGAATCTTAGGAATAAAGACCCTTCGGATTTACGAACCTTCGGAATAACGAGCTGTAACCGAAAATACATTGGAGATGTACTGGTAATGCATTCCGATATTGAATCTCTCTCACACACACACACACACACACACACGCACACACACACATATCTACATACAAACAATCAATCATGACACGTTATTCCGTACAAAAAAATGAAATATTTCACAGCAGCGACTAAATTTTTCGACAAGAATTGGTGTGAATGATTAAAGATTTTCGTTGCCCAATCAACGAGATACAAGGCCAGCCTAATAAGCCAATTTACAGTTCCATTTGCGCATGAGCAAAAAAGGTCATTTTTTTGTACAATCAGGCGTGTTTGTCTTTGAATTCACTGAGATAAGCATCCCTGATGTAATGATTATTTATGTACCCTTGTAAATAGTGCTTACTAGCACATTCACCTGACAGCAAGCCTGGTTGGTAGAAAGACTTTGTTTATGCATTCAACGCGAAATTATGAAATGAATGCCTGCCGAAGTGTCAACTGACAGACCATTCTTGCCACCTGCTCTGTGTAAGTTCATTCTTTGTTTGAACGTGAATTCCATAAATTGTGGACATGCTTACACATCATGCTGCTTTGAAAACGAGTGAAGTGCCTAACCAGTTGAGAAAAAAGAAAGGTCATTTGTACCAATGTGCCCATGAGCTAACTGTGAACTGGCTTATCCGGTACACAGGTGAATGTGAATGTGCTCATGCGCTGTGTGGGTTGGGTGGTCACCTGTTTTATAATGCGTGTACGTCGCCTGCATAATTCTCCACCTTTGCGTGAGAGGAGTGCTCTGCTAGTGACCAGCGTGAGATCCAAATTTAATTCGATAGATTCGTTTTCTGACGTAGAAGCAAACAGTGAGGTATTCAGGGATGCTTAGAGTCCCCAGCCTTCTCCTTCCCCGTCTGGTGTTTCCAAGCCACCTCAGTCACGCGCCCAAATAAGCAAGCACCCAGATCGATGGGAATCCGCATGTTGATACACTCTAGTCGGCTGCAAACAAATTCTTGTTCATTTAAAGTACAGACCTTTCTATTCCCGCTTTGCGGCTTTCAGCCAGCCTGTCATTTCCCCTTCCCAAGTTTCGCGCCTCTTTCCCTCTCCCTTCTGAATGCACAGCGAGATACCGAGAGAGGCGTCCTACACGATTTCCTGCGTGACAGTACGTACGTATACGCGCGCCGCTCTGTCGAATCAGATCAGACCGCGCCCAGCCCGGAGGTACCATACGTGACGCCACTCAGATTTCTCCTCCGCTACGTCTTGGTATCGGGCTGGAATAACAATCCCTTCTTCTTCTTCTTCTTGCTTTTTCTCCATCTCCTTCTCACACTAGTTTCTTGAATGCATTCTTCTCCTTTTTAAAGGAAATGTAGCTTTCCCAGATAAGGTTTTGTTTGTTTGTTTGTTTGTTGGTTGGTTGGTTTGTTGGTTTGTTGGTTGGTTGGTTTTAATAACACATTCGACAATAAACAGCTATGGTACTATCTGATATAGGTAGACGTCTTGGGTATGTGTGAATAGTCACCATAAGAGCAGCATTGACTATTTGCCTCTTAAAAAAAAGAGACATCTCGTATTCTCGTATTTTTATCGGTTGGGTCGTAGTTTTCTTTTCGCAGTTCAATTCAGTTTGGAGGCAAAGTCATGGGCAACTTAAGACATCATCAACCCGACCTGCAAACATGGGTGTTGTGTGATATTCTCTGGTCTGGCAATAAAGTGCCACTGACCGCATGTTTCTCCGAGGGGAGTATTATCAGCTCAGGTGGGATTTTGTTTTCCACACGATGAAAGCTCTTTAATGTCTGTGGCTTATTCGTCCATTTAATTTTACATCATCTTTCTCCATAAGTAAGTTTTACGACGGCATTTTCACAACATGGTAGAGAAAGTTGTAAAACCTGTTATGACCAGGCGGGACTACACGAGTAGTAATGAACGGATGCAAATGCATTGTATTCTCACATTGTTATCCTTTCCCTTCCTGCTCCGTATTATGCTAACCGCCATAACCCCAACCTTTTTACTTTCTTCCCAGCTCTGTTTCCCGCCACAACATTTGAGAAACTATCAATGCTGCTGTAAGCGAGCCGTGTGACATAAAATACGTTCAACAACCGTTCGATCGTATCAATTTTTGAAAGAGAGAAGTCGAGCTCGCCTGACAAGACGTTGGTGGCGCTCGTTAATAAATAAATCCATCCACCTTCGGAAAAAATCCCAACCGGCATAATCATGCACGTATAGCCTAATATAACCCCATCTTTTAGTGGCACATCAGTATCCCATAATCATTTGTAAACTTGAAAAAGTTCTTTCCAATTCTTCATTTTCAAGTTAACGAATGTGGCTCTACTGCAAAGAAAATATTGTTAAACTTTTAGTCATCTTATATCCTATGTCTTTGAGGACGGTGTACCCCAAGTAGATACTGATAAAACATGAACGCATCAATGGAGTAGAGTGAAGCGAAAGTAACATGTCAGAGCAAGAGTATAGCAAAACGAATAAACGTTATGGAAATAATAAGCATTTGAACGTCAGGAATCATCTCACATGGCGCACTGTAAGCTTGGAAAACATTAGATACATCACTTATACATACCGGTGACGTGTCACAAATATCACGGTTCACACACGACATAGGCTTTTCATGATTTTGTTAGAGACATATCTGGGACAAAGCACTGGCTCATAATATCGTTTTTGACACAGAAAACAGATTTTCCCGTAGATACTATCTAGGGCAGGAAAAAGATGTAATATCAATTCGTATGGACGATCGTTAGTGCAATTCAAACTGACAAGAAAAAATAATGCAGTATTTCCTTCGACAGAAATGACGTTAAAACCAAACTTCCTTCCCCTAGACCGAACATAACTTCCATATTTCACTGCAATGTCTTTTGTTACTCATATCAGTAATATGGCAACACGCAAGTTATGCCATGTCTATCATAGGGAAAGGTGCATGCATATGCATTTTGTTAATCATAGTACTTTAGCAGTAGTTGAGGAAAGATGTCACTGACAGAATCTTGGTTTAGAAGGTTTTTTTTTTTGGGGGGGGGGGGCTATCAAAGTAATCTGAAGAAAAATAGTAGAAAAAGTACTACAAAAGGGCACTTATCTAGATATTTTGATAGCCACATACATGATAGTTAGGGTATTATGACCTAATACAAACCAAAACGCATTTGCATTGTATAGTTCCTCTAACGTCTAAGGCTAGATTTTCGTAGCCAAAGTAATATAAAAAGTTTCTATCGTAGTGCATAATTCGACACTTTGTTTATGAACGTTCAAAAATTCAGTGATGTTAATTACAAATTCAGTCTTTGAATTCCGCACATCCTGTTCTGTTATCCAAGGAATAATAGTATCAGTGTTCTTCGAGCCATCCATGCATCCATTATCTGCAGTAAAGCTTCTCTCAAATCCCTCTTTCTTAGATAGATGGGACTTAGTAAGATCGAAGTCTTTTTTTTGACGTAACGTAAGTAATCCATTGCATGCATTCACAAATTCTACTGCATTAAGTCCAACATACGGCACCCTCATGTATCTTCTGCAGTATGTTGGTGAGTATCATTAGTCGCGTTGTTGGCTGTTGTTGTTGTTGTTGTTGTTGCTTATTGTTGTTAAGTAAGAGAGTGTCGTGTCATAACAGTATGTCATCCCCAAGGAATGAACGAACCAGGGGAAAAATTTGAGAGAATGGTATTTCTTTAGGCATGTGCTTTCCAGGTGGTTGACGGAGAGCTAACCTTAGGGTCTTCAGTCGGAGTATAGAGTCCGTCCTTGTTGAGATGATTGGTGAATTTTCCCTGATAGGTCTTCTATACAACATCCATTCATCCACCCCCCCCCCCCCCCCAAGAGAGATTAGACGGAGAATCAAGCCATGATGGGTCGATTCTTTCAAACTGCTTTCTCCTCGAATTCTTCATCATCATCATCATCTTCTTCTTCTTCTCCTCCTCCTCTTCCTCCTTCTGCATGCGAACAATGGATATCAACAAGAAGAAGAAGCAAAAGAAGAAGAAAGAGGAGGGAGAGGAGGAGGAGGAGAAGGAGAGGAAGAAGAAGAAAAAACAAGGCGAAGCCATGCTAACGTATTGTAATGAACGCCAACCAAGTCATTTCCCATTCTCTATAAATCACCTTTAGGAAGGATGAGCTATAAGTTGATGCTGAGTTTCATGATAGATCTCTAACAAGTCATGAATATCATCGTCTTACACATTGGACTTACTCATAATTTATAAGAATAATATAGCAGACGTACTTTGACGTTTCCATGATTTTTATTGCTTCAATGTGCACTATATATGAATTGGGCAATGATTAAATGTTGTAAGTTTGAACGTCACAGAATGGGTGAGATACTGAGGGGCAGAGAGATAACAAGAGAATGAGAGAGAGAGGGAGAGAGAGGGAGGGGGGAGGAAGAGGAAAAATTTGAACGCGCTGTTCAAAGCGCGAAGGGGATTCTAATAAACGCTCATCTCACCATATGTAATATTCATGAAAAAAGTGATATATATAGGAATTTCATTTCCGCTAAACATTAGGGCAGCAGACATCGTTTGTAAAGGGAGAGCAAGAAAGAAACCAATGGTATTTTTGTCTTTGACTTGGTCTCGGGACGACGAAGGGTACACCTGCTCCTCAGGTTCGTGTCTCTGATGTAAGGAGGAATTGATTTCCCGTCTACCTTCTGTCATCGGCTTGAAATAAGACTATTTTGGCAGACATTCCGTGCAGGTATGGAGGTCGTGCGTAACCCCGCTTGTCTGATTGATAATTCAAACCCCCCACGAGGTTAGCTGAGAAAAGCACTCAAAACACTAACTCCACACGGTTTCTATCAAAGTGTTACTAATCCATGTCGTTGAATCTCAGGGTGTCCACTGAATACATTATTATTTTTTTTTACATCGTCCACACAGGGGCGTCGAATCTGGTGGGGGGAACCATAATCATTATCTTTCTACGTATATCTACTGTAGTAATGTGTGAATGTATTGGTTCATCGTTTTGTACGTCACTCATTTTTTATTTTTGTCTCACTTCCCCAGCGCTTGGAAATAGATATTAAGCGCTTTATAAATGTCATAGGATTATCACAATGCTGCCCCCTCCCTCCATAATTCCGGGATGTGAAAAAATGATACACATACACTGTTAAAACATTTAGATAATGAAATCGTTGTATTTTTATTCTAAAAATCCAAAAGCACCCCTCCCCCGGACACTTAGGGGATTGACATTTTTCCAAATATTCCACAAAACGGGCCCATCAGATCGTGACATTGCAATTCTAAACATATAAAAGCTCTTCCGTGCCCCCCTCAACCTCCCACAGCCCCCCCCCCCCCGTTTGGTCCCCCTGAATACACTTTGTACACAGCTATGGCACACAAGCGAAATAACAGGTGGCAGTTACCGCTGTTTATCTATTCAGACTTTTTTTTGATAGACAAAGGTTCCAAATATTTCACTAATAGTGTGCACCAAATCCCTGAATATTAATTCTGAAACTGCAAGATCTCGCTCCCCCGCTCCCTCGGACATGTACTCCAAGTTTTGCTCCACCCCCCCCCCCCCATCCCCGAACGGATTGACTACTAGTACCCTGATCGTCCGCGAAGGTGTAATAGCAAAATATCGCACAAACTGGCGTCTGTTGGGGTTAAGAAGGTGAATCCGAGTAAAGACTTAAGAGAAACGAGGTCAATACCAGGCGATATTTGTTTTGCCTCTTTCAGGGGATGGAGCTTTAATCTGACAGAAAAACAGAAAAAAAATTCACGACACAAATGCAGATTTACGTATAAATATCTGGAACGGCAATACTTGGTTGAAAAATGTCATGAATAATTGCAGAGGTTCCCTTTCTTGGTTTTCCTCTACAACCTTTATTTTCATCCGTATAAAGAAGAGAGGGTTTTTTTTTCAATAAGCGTTCGAATTTTGCGTGACAAATGACCCGGGAGGCTACTGTTTTTGTTTTTGTTGTTGCTGTGTTTTGAGGGAGATGTTGTTGTTATCACCATGATAATGGACAGTGACCTAATTCTTGGCTTTGCGCTAGCAAGCCTTCCTATGTTGTTTGTTCGTTGATGTTGTATGTGAAACAAGCATCTCGCCGTACGAGGAGCAAACTACAATATAAACCCCTTTAGCAATTTAGATTTTACGTAGTGCGAGGTACAGAATATAATCCATACAGTCTGTGAAACCTGAAGTCATAAAGGCCACACTAGCTATGAATAATGATTCCTGACTCCCATCGTAATCATGATGCATGGAATGTTATTATGAGGATAAATTTGACGAAGGAAATAAAAGTGGCTCATTAATCCTCTGTGTGCTCTGAGTGCTGATTAGCACATATAACCCCTTACCATTGTACACACTGTCCAAAGTCCACCGTACAGAAGGGGTCAACCTTGTAATATTTCTACTTTCTACTATAATTGATCGCAATATGCTACATACAACACACACACAGGCCCACACACAAACACACGCACTTTTTTTCAAAAATGTTTATCCATTAATATGCAAACAATACAAATATAATATCATAAGCTGCTACAGCTGTACAAAGTAGTAGAACGGCCACACAGTTTACACACACACACACACAAACACACACACATATATACACACACACACCCACACATACTTTACATATCAATTTCAAAATCACAGTGCCATGCACGTTACGGCTTTTAAACATAGAAAACTAAATCCATTGAGATGAAACTGAACAGATATTGCAGTATATTGCAATATATATCTGTCTAAGAGAGATATAGATAGATAGATAGATAGATAGATACATAGATACATACATACATACATACATACATACATACATACATACATACATTTGTAGGTAGATAGGTAGATAGATAGATAGATAGAGAGATAGATGAATCATAGACAGATAGAGAGAGAGATGGAGAGAGAGAGAGAGAGAGAGAGAGAGAGAGAGAGGAGAGGGAGGTAATATGCATTATATCCACTTTTTTACCTGTTATGCGAGGAAACTATATTCAAATACCTCAATTTGACATTCCTATGTGATACCTTAATTCTTAATCCATTACAGACTTTAGTGAGGCTAAGTGATATAACTATAGATGAGATATCACTGCTAGGATGATATCATTTTCGTCTTGTCAAATCTTTTCCTTGTGTGAATAACTCACATCTCAATTGTCATGGGGGTTATGGAAGCATCAATATTAGTGTAGCCGAGAACTCGCACTTAGCTTTGGAATTACACTAATGGAATGCCCTTTATCAACTGTCTCTTTTTATCGGGGAGCAATACTTCATTTTCAAAATGCTTTTCAGGGCTTTGATTTCGTTTCAACGTAAAGCTCATGGGATCGAGATGTAAATGCAGGGCAGTATCATGATAATCTAAATATAAATGAAGGTTATTACGCTTGTTTAGGGGTTTGAGTGGTCACTGAATGCGCAAATAGACATATAGAATGTTTGAATGTTAAGGAGACAAGTGAATTCTCTGCACTTTTAGCTTGGACGTGACTTATCCCTCTACATTAATAATATGATAGTCTATTCTACTGTCGAACAAACGGCGACAGCGAATTCTGGGCAAAACTGATCATTTGCAGTATCTTCGGGGCACGCGCAGTGGACCTTCAAAGAAATGAATCTTGTGTGTTTAACAATCTTTAATCTCTTTTATCCTTTTGTATGTGATTGTATACGCTACTTCAATATTTCATTTGTGATGATTAATTGTATTATAACTGCTTAAAATTCAACAATGATTTTAGTTCTGGAGAGTAAAGCCCAACTTTTTTTTTTTGCATGGGTGGGGGTTTCTATCGTAGAGTGTATCCAATGAGGTCATTAGCGGGGGAGAATTATAGTCGCTTCTATGAATGTCTGCATATTCTTTTAGCATGTAATATTTTCGGTAGACCAATGACCTACATGTCAAAAATATGTCATTCCTACGAGAACGTCATTCTTGCTGTTCTCTCTCCCTCTCTAGATTATATATATATATATATATATATACACATACATTTTTTTTTTATATGATATCCATGTTTCGTATTTTGTCCGATTTGTCCTCAGTCTTGATAAAGGGCAGAGCCCGAAAGCTTCAAGTAAAATCAAATTGGGAAGATTCAAAAGCAACGTCTACCGCCTCTTCTTTACTCTCGTAAATATACATTCGAGACATTCTGCCGGCATCCTGCGACATCTTCTGTCCTCATTGTTGTCTCCAACATATTCCTCCAAAGCTGACAGAGGCGTACACGGTACGAGTATCAGCATCATCCTTATATATATATATATATATATATATATATATATATATATATATATATATATATATATATAATATGTGGGTGTGTGTATGTGTGTGCGTGTGACTGCGTGTGTGTTCATCTCATCTTCTTAGGTCGCTCATTCTCAAGTAGAAAAATGAATTCAATTAGATAATCTTGACATTCGTGTAGGAACGACACACAAATTAACGTCATCTTGACATTATCGTTTTCATCATTTAGAAACCTAATTTTATTTCGATGGTGCAAGAACAGTTTTTTTTTTCGTTTGTTTTAGTAAATCGTATACTTTTCCTTCAGATATATGATATTTGTACTTTCCGCTTGAGACTTAGATCCAATCGTATTTCAGAGAGACCAAAATATAGCATAATATGATAGGTGAAGTTTTACCTCCGGCGTCCTCCGCGGCAGACTGGCTGCTTGAAATGATGGAAGACGTGGCAAACACTCGTATGGCTCGCTGACTGACCGATTGAAGAGCTGTGTGAGGTAATGGAAAACAGGATCAGATGACATTTTTATATGAAAACTTGTTTACTTCCACTGCTGCGCACAAGATGGATTTCTGAAAAAGCGAGGAGTCTTACTCACGCGTCCACCCAGCCGGTCTCTTTGACTGGGTGGCAGCCCGCTTTTTAAACCTTCCTAATTTATAAAAATATCCACCTGATGTTGACATTCACATGCGAATAGTATATCTCAATCTCAACGTACCAACCAGTTTTAAGCCGAGAATTTTATGTAACACCTCAAATTTCTTCTAGAGGCCGTGTGAATATCAATGGCGCCTTGTTGTTGCAATAAAACAATCACAGAATCATTCAATTTAGTGAGCTAAACGTTTCATTGTCTGCCTGAATGCCTGTAGTGGCAGAAAGGCGTAATAGCACGCCAAGGTTGTTCGATGTTTGTTTCGAATCATATGTGACAAGGCATGCAAGTTGCGTTTCATTTTCATTTCATTCATTTCATTCTTTAAGCAAAACAGAACACAGAATAAATCAGGAATTATAACAAAGGCGTGTATCCAACTTTTCATGATAGATAATGGTTAACAAATGAAATCATACATCCATACCGACAAAATTACAAATTATGTTTGGAAAAAAAAAGAATTGAGAGGTCCACTGAAGTGGTGGCTTCTGTTGTTGTAAAAATAACCACCAGACTTTAAAAGGTCGTACAACCTACCCTAAGAACTATTGCACTCATCTATAAACCATATGAATAATTCTTTTTTTTTTATCGGAATGATGTATGTATTGATTTCATTAATTTGATTTATCGTTCATGGTAAATTGAATGCAACGTTGCAGTACATGAATCACAGTTGAACGTCAACTTGCACATCAAGACGGATTCCTTTGAGGGAACCTAATCACATAGAAGTGATATTAATGCTATACGCAGAAAAAAAGAAGAAAATTAGTAATAGTGTTGTATGTTTCGTCCAACTGTCAGAGACATAAAATTGTTCCATTTCAATCTCCGATAGTGGGCATATTTTAGAGAATAAACCATGGTCAAATCACGATGAAGAGAGAGGAAAGATGGCAGCCTTGTACGCCGGCTCCTACCCTCTGCAGCCCTGGACCCTGGTAACAAAAGCTTTAAACTGGTGGTGCTCTTTGCTGCTTTGCACATTGCATTAAGCGGATTTTTCTTACGTTATTTTCACCTCTATTTTCCATCACCAAAGGCATAATAATCTGTTTTGACATTTAAACACTCGAAGGAAAGCTCAAAGCTAGAGAGAGGGAGAGAGAGAGAGAGAGAGAGGGAGAGAGAGAGAGAGAGAGAGAGAGAGGGGGGGGATAAATAGGGAGAGAGAAAAAAATGTGAAAAGAAGTTTAGAAATGAAGAGAGGTTGAAGTAGAGGTGAAACGGATAAGGGCGAAGGACAGGGTGAAAGAGATAGGGGAGGAGAATGAAACCGTTTCCGCTTTATTTCATGTTTGCAACGGCTTTTGGAATGGAATCTATAAGAGCGTGCGGAATACGAATTTACGCCACTAGGGGTCTGATTGAACTGCAAGCTTAAGTGCTTTGTATGGAATAATGTCTTTAGAGTATGTTTGTCAGCTATATATGCTGCTGCCATATCATTCCACTTTCGGGATGATGAAATTTAATAGATACCTGCAAAGTTTTAATTGCATTCGAGAAATGAATTGAGAAGCGAAATGCTGCAATTGTTATGAATCTGAGGGCCCGAATTAGTTTTCCTCTCTCGGGGTTATTGTGGCCAGGGTCAAAGTCAGCAGACCCAGAAATTTAAAGATATCCCCAGTCCTTGTGTCTTTACTAGCGCCAAGATATATATACATTAGACTTGACATTGGTATTTTTCTCTTTTCCTGGGTGTAAATGATTGTATGGTCCAGCTCGTCATAGCTCTTTCTGCCTCTTAAACCTCGTTCCAAGGTTTTTGGTGCGGCAGAAGGACTCTTGAGAGGAAGAAAGAGAGCTCATTCTTCGTGCTCTTCAAACGCTTTTGGTGGCGTCCAAAACAGCCGTGTGCTATCTATTATAGGCGGGAAAGAAAATATGAATTTGCGTCATCATCGTTAATTGAAGTGAAAACGTGAGAGAGGTAGAGAATGACTGTCAAAACATTTCTTTCATTACAAGATTCATTTCGGCATCGGTGCGATGTGTGCTATTTGAGAACAACTCCACTTCTCTCGAAGAGACGGCATCGCTGTGATAGAGCAGAACAGCCTCAGGTCTACCATCTAATATGATTTCAAATATGAGACAGGGCGCGTATCGTTCAATCCTATAATGGAAGAAAGTTTTATCATTATTGTTATTAAAGTTTTCCTGACACGCTCAAAAAATGTGATCGATGTCGCGGAGTGACATTGTACCTCTTTGGCAGTTGTCGTCAACCCGTTCAAGATTACTGCATAAATACAATACAGTCATCAAATGAAGTCTTACTGTCAGTTGTAAGGGCATGGTTAACCACCCGTGAGCGCCTTCCCAACCATCGCAATTTCGATGCAGTAAATAAACCCACGCCCGCTTTATTCATCCGCGTTGTGAATGCATGTGACATGGTAAGACTCCGTGAATTTCAGGCGTCAAACCAAGGTGCGAGAGACGTCTATCATTCTGAGCCTTGATCCTCCGTCTGCCAACAGGCGCCAAGAAGTATGATGATTAAAGCGAAAATCCACTACCAGTAAATTTTGAGAAATACAGTGATATCCAATAAATGGTACCGTGGTAAATCTATGAAAGTTTGGCTGAAAGTGAGGAAGTTATGGGAATTTTAACAGTTTGAAACACTTTCACAAATGTTATAATTACTATCAGTCATGTTAGTGTTTTTGTTTGTTTTTTGCGGGTTTTTTTTTACTAATGAGTACATTATACCATGGCCTTCAAACAATCAAATTCTACTAGACACATTTTTAAAACAAATTGCCTTCTTCAAAATGATTTGTAGAGAAAAATGGTCCTCGCATTAAACTCTTCCAGTGTTTTTACTATTATTTTTTAAAGTTATGGGGTAATAAGTGTTCAAAAATTGATTTATTTACAAAATGAGGTATACTCCATATGCGTATATGAAGTATACTTTGGAATATGCTTTATAGTCAATGGGTCACTTATAAGAGGATAACATTATTGCCTTGTTTCATTTCCTACAATACCATGTGATGAAGATTTACTGCACAGGTGAAAACATATTGAGCACGATTTCGCGAAAGTTATTTCAACGACGTTTTCATAGCCTATTGTTCTAGTTATTTTAGTTTGCTCTGCTCATTAAGCTCAACTGCATTATGACGCAGACTTTATTTGGAATTACGATGTCAAAATGATGTGGAGTTAGAGCCTCCTTCTCTCTCTCTCTCTCTCTCTCTCCGCCCCCCCCCCCCATTCTCATTCTTTCTTGTAATTAAAACGTAGGTTTACCAGATATCACTACTTTTGTTATTTAAATTCATTCAACTGATATGTCGAGCAGTTACAATACTTTTCTTGTTATTTATTTATGGAATAAACAAGATACTGGTTGTGCTAAACAATCAGACCTTTTCTTCGAAGCACATAATGCAATACAGTTGCATAGCCCACACACTGCATAACTCACTGCAAAGTTCATTATTCTTTTGCGCATGATGTTTGGACCATCAAAAGTGTTAATGTGCAACACATTATATTCACGTGAGTTAGAGCATGCTATATATAGACTTAGTTGGATTCTATCCAAAAGTATTGGAATAAATCGGTCAAATCACCGCCTTGGCCAAATCTTCCTACCAAGTAAGCCTCATCTTTGGAATCTTTTTTCCTTAATTGCTTTCCGTTATTCATCAATGTAATTTAGAGCAGCCATCTTATATTATCCATACTGTGATAGTCTACTACCTAGCATAATCTGAAACATATAGAGCAGACTCTTCGACGTCACTCCATCGCTTTTCTGGAACAGGTCTTGCCATTAGTATTAACTCTACAGGGGAATCATCTCATATCGGAAGAGACTGGTTAACGATATGATAGTTGTAAAGCAATAGTGAAATCAATGGATACTCGATGATTTCTACAGGTTTGAGGTCTCGGAGGAGGGCGAGTTGATGTCGCCAACACTTATAGATCTGCGATTCCTGAATATTTCTGCTAGCAGATCACAAACTTGGTAGACCCACAACAAAGTAGTGAAATATCTCGCCCAGGATGGCAGCTCGATCGGATGGTAAATCTTTTCATATTTTCTCCCTTCCAATCGAATCCTTCAAGTGGATTGATGCTCACGACCTTTAGAATTCTCTCTCAAGAGTGTGTGTGTGTGTTTTTTTTTTTTGCATGCGCAGCATCACGTAGAAATATCTGATTCATGCAGTTACGAACCTTTCAAAATAATGATGATATTCCCACGGAGTCTCTTGCCTCGGTAAGTTGCAGTCATAGCGAAGCATCTACATTGTCTAGAATTTCCACCAAAACGGAGAATAAACTGCAAAAGCATTCTGGTATGTAGAATCTATCACATATCTTTCAATGAGGCCATTAGTGTCAATCAAAACAATTGTTTAAAGTACACAAGTGGTTAAAAGAATGTGACGTGCTTTCTCGCGAGGAATGAGACGGATAAATCGAGGAGGCACCAACGGAATGAAAACGTACATTATTTATACAAGAGATAAATAACTTAACGCTGCTATAGATACTAAAGCAGTGTTTGCCATGCATTCTAAGGCATGAACCCGATTGAAATGAAATCGAAAGGATGTTTGTGTAAAAAATAGAAGTGCTTTGTCTCCGGACATGTTTTTAGGACGTGACAGCAATAACCTGCACTGCACAAATTTGTATGTGAGTGGATCTTTACTGCATTCTCTCAATCGATTTACACCTCAACTAAAACGACGGCAGGAATGCAAGGGGCACATTCATACGGGCGCCACTGAGGCGGCGGGTCCTTTTAAAGTGATCGTGCTGGAAGGGAGAAGGGAAAATGAACAGGTGGGGCTCAACAGATTGGCGCCACAAAAATGCATTCCGGACCGTTTACTTCCAATGCTTTTAAATGGGATCAAAGATTGCAGACCCGATGTAAAAAAGTGCATTTTCGCGTGTCCAAACTACCATGCAAGCCTGTTATTTATGATATTTATCAATTCAAACGAGGAGTACCGACAGGTGCAACACTGAGTCCCAACCGCCTTGTGTTTGTACAGGAGTGTTAACATGTGATAAATTTGCGTCCTTTTGGTCTCTCTCTCTCTCTCTCTCTCTCCCTTTCTCTCTTTCCGTCTCTCTCGGACATCTTAAATCATGCGATGATTTCGATAAAAGCGTCACTTCTACATTATTTCAACACGTAAAACGAGTTTAGAGTGCAAGTTGATGGACAAGAGATAAACAAAACCATAAAGTGAAAAACAGTACACAGTCATTCAGATTATATTTCTGATAAGAAGACTTTTCAGGCTGTTAAGGTAGAGTGAATAATCAGTCAAGAAGACTGGCGATGCACACGCTACAAACAGAGTCAGCCTGAACCGAGTATCTTTGTTGATGTTGTTGTTGTTGCTGCTGTTTATACTTTACACACCTTTCCTTGTGATGTGAAATTACACCATTCTTATTCATTATTCACATACTTCTATTTTACCCTTAATCGATACTACATAGTTTTTTTCCATTTATTTTGTTAGTCTGTTTATCAAGTATCATGCACACTCACATACTCTCTCTTTGTATATTCTAAACGTGTATATTTATATATATAAATGCATACACACACACATATATATATATATATATATATATATATATATATATAGTATATATATAATTGTAAAGCGAGAGATTGTTCCCAGGATAAAGCGTTTTTATGCCATTTTAGGTTTTTAATCACATAATATATATCCATTAGGTGTATATCCATCGGGAATATATAATTTGTTGAGGATTGATGAAAAGTGCGCGATGCAGTAAAGCATAGGTACGCCAAAGCACAGGTGTGCCTATATCTATATCTATATATATATATATATATATATATATATATATATATATATATTTAATCCTTATACTTGAGCATGAATCTGCGGGGCAAATATGATATCAAAAAAAAAAGTGGGTAGCATATTTGTAAGGTCACTGTTTCTCAATGCCTTCATTTACAATAAAATATAAGCCAACGAAGTTGCAGCATTATGGTAGTGCTGTTCGCTGTTCCCTTTGTAATGCAGATGTTGGAATAATGATAAAGTGCAGGCCATATTTTGGGCTAAACGGCCTCCCTTATCGTTCCCCCTCCAGCTTTGATCGCTCTCCCATAGAAAATGCGTTTGCATTGATGACGTCATGGTAAGGCTGATCCCCTGCTGGCGTCACGACTGTTTTCGTTCACACATGTGGAAGGAGTGCAGCGAACTCTTTTGTCAAACAACCGCAGTCTACGATTACAACTCTTCATGTGTGTTTGTGTGTCTTTGAGTCTGCGTGTACATCAAATCGTTTGCTCTGTGAATAGATCAATAATCAAATCATTTAAGTCATTGCGCTCCCTCACTCTAGTTGTCTGAACACAAATGCGTATAACACTGCGAATGAAATTCTGTATTGTTTGGACAGAATGAGAGATAGTTGCAACGCATCCAAGTGACAAGGTAAGAAAGAGGCAGTCGACAACAAAAAAAGTTCACTGCGCACTCTGTTTTGCTTCATCTACAGAGTATATGAAGCATATAAAATCTAATATATATATATATACATATTTATATATATTATATATATGTATATATATATATACATATACATATATATATATATATATATATATATATATATATATATATATATACATGGTTAATCACAAAATGGTCCAATCGCCGTTTTTTAACGTTCTAAAGTAAGTCCATCATCAGGCAGAACAAAATAAACCTGTCTAGTGATACCTCATTTGTAATATAACAAGGGATATTCTTTAGCTTATGGTTGTAAATGTTTCATATTTTTCTTGTTATTTCTATGGTTTTAGCAGCTTTAATCTTAACTTAACAATATCTTAACTGAACAAGAACGTAATTGATTTGTTTTGCAAGTAAAATCTTCATAATTATACATATATCATCACTTTATTTCTTGGATCTCTAATTTATCAGACGTTTTAGGGAATCTTAGGAAAGCGTGAACTAAATCATCAGAACATGATCGAGACTGGTGCACTCATTCATGAGCACCATCCTGGGGATATGCTCCATTTAATGATCATGACCTAAATTATCAGAACATGATCGAGACTGGTACACTCATTCATGGGCACCATCTTGACCGCTAGTAGAGGGATGTGCCCCGTGGGATGACAGAAAAGGCACTCGATACGCTCTTTTAGCAAATGAGGCAAACGATTCAGGGTAAATGAGAGTAGAGAAACCAAACATTAATCAAGACTTGCGTGTCGTTGACTCCCGTTGATGGATCCATGCTAATGAAAGTCGCCGGTATGTAAGGTACGTTTTTTATTCTCTCTCTGCCTGTAGCCGAAAAAGAAGCGGTGTATAAGTGCCCCTTAATTACAGCCAGTACCATGGCAGAATTTGAGTTGCCTCTCGTCTCCCCAGATTCTACTAACCGAGAAAAGGTTGTGAACTATAACGTAAACACCGATCACATAATGTGACATTGGTAGAGCTATCCTATCGGCGCGCCTAGAAATCTTTCAGATGAAGTGCGCTCCTACCATGGAGATCTTTTCAACTAACACTGTTCAAAAAAAATGCTAAATGTGAATACAGTGTAAAGAAATAGAAGATAAGGGAACAGTTCATCTTTTTTTTTCTTCTTCAACGCTAAGGTTCTTTTACTTTGAAAGATGGAAATTAATGGATGTACTTTTCATTAAAAAAGATATAAAGAAATTGTGATGAAATAAAATAAGAATAAAAAGTCAGAAGGAACAATTCTTTACGCATAGCTACGATTAAGTGACAAGAATATAAGTTTGCCAAATTTGTGTGTATGTGTGTGTGAATGTGTGCACGCTCACAGTCATATTAGTCGTGAGAACCTGCTCGTTTCGAAATACAAAAAACAAAAGAAAACAAAAACGTCTAGCAATGAACAAACTCATTCATCAGTCAACTCCTGGCAATCAAACGATTCATTCAGACGCACGTGGAAAGGTGTTGATTGCAGCTGGGATTCTTGCAATGCCACGCAAATTCAGACGACATAATTATAAAACAGATATCACGTCCTTGATGAATAACTTATTTTGAAATGTCACGTGATGAAACCGCGTGTTAAGGGATGGTTTTAACCCTTTCTGTGCGAGGGACTTTAGACATTGTGAACAAATACATGGGGCTTTGTGCCAATCGGCGTTTTTAAAGCACACAGTGGGTTTACATTCGGTATGGGCTCTTAGTGCACATAATGGCAAATTTGGGGGAAAATGTACATTCAGGGAGAAGGTGAAATTCCACACCGTGTTCAAACTAATTACGATAAAAAAAATGATAATCATGAGTAAAAGTGTGTAGCCCCTAAAAAATAGCGAAAAGCGCGATACTCTGATTGTTTCACCAAATATGGATGTAAAGCAAGTAATTGTACAATTGAAAAGCCCACAATGTTTTTAGCGAATAGGGATATTGATCGCGACTACAAAATCAAATTTAGTTGAATTGATGATTTCATCTTCTCGTAATTCTCTTCTTTATTCTGAAATCATCGCGATTAGGGTTTGGTTGATAATCTAGCAAATAATTATAACTCCTTTTTCCCTTTAAATCATCCTCGCGAAGTTAATAATAATACATGTATTAGAGTTTCATGCGAAATTTTTGTGGTAGGTCATAGTGACTTGTGTTGATATTACGTCATCACCCAGCTAATTTGCATTTTTTTTTTTTTTTGCTTCTACTACACTGGTTCATGAGACATACACAACTCATACTAGCATTTTCACAGCTTTCTTTAGGTTTTGACAAAGCCTCTATACTAGGCCTACTCTGTTCCTTTGGTTTCACTTGCATTATCAAGTCAAACTTGAACTTTGTTTCGTTATTACCACTTATGTTAAAAGAAACTGGGAGGGATAGACGTATAGTTTGGAAGAGAAGAACACGCCTGTGATTAGTCTCTTTCAAGGCAGTATCATCGTAACGTCATGATATCTACACTTGATGCGAAGATAGTCGTATGTACGCATAGTTGTGCATATGTGTGCTTTCTATGCCCGCGTTCGTATGTATATACACACGTAGGTATGTTGTAACTTGAGGTGGATTTAAAATGTATGCGTAGAAACTTAAAGACTATTAGCATCCCCTCCCCTCCCCTTCTTCTCTTTCTCCACCTTCTCCTCACCTCCCCTCTGCCATCCACCAACAGAAAATATCAACGCACAAATCCCTTCGTGCGACGCATCCATAAACATACCTTGCATGACACCCGAAGCATGATCGGCTTGGGGAAGTCGAGCCGTAATTTTTGCGTCACAGGGACGTAACTCCCTTAAAGTCAGCGGGGAGTTACTGCCGAATTAGGTTACGACAACGAATTTGCCTACGAGCGGCAATTTTGAGTTCTTCCCCCATTCCACAGAAAGTGAGCTACGAGCAATCATACAAAACGATGATTTTTCGCTCGCCATAATTTGATACACAACTGCGAAATAGAATTTCATCGCCAACAGGCTGAGTGCTAGCGCTGTAAAATATTTTGAAGCTTCGTTCCTATTACCTGGGTGCATTTCTTCCACGCAGTGCCTTTCCATTCTCTGTTTCTTTCTGTATTCGACCGAAAACCATTCTACTGCACACTTTCTTACAAGGTCACCCCGATCGATATTGAATTATCGATGGATCAATGGCATATCACATTACCGCGACAGCGCCACCAGTGGCGCATCACTGTCTATCACAACACATTGTTGTCTGTCTTTGGACAGAATGGAGTCGCGTGAAAGCCAGTAAATGGCGTACATAAATATATGAATAACGAGACACAAAGGCTTTAGAGGGACACGCGTCCTTCGACCAGCCAGTAATTGGCAAACATTAAAATCGTACTCATGCCATGGCAGGCATGAACGTGTTGGTATTCAAAATAATCCACGAGAGTTGATCTTTTCAACGTGTTAGTGCATTGGATGCTCGTCTTCATTCAATCAAGGCATGTTCATCCAGAACCTTCGATATAACTAGGGATTCGGAATACTTTGAATATACAGCTTAGTAACAGATAACCAAGAGTATTATTTTACAGTACTTAGGCAATGAAAACAAAGACAGAAGTTAACGCGTAGTAGGAGAAGACATCACGAAATTCTTCGGTTTCCATCTTAGTTGCTATTACCTCAACTATTATGTTTCGTTGTTACATGTCGTCATTGATAATTCTATCTTCTATTCATCTATTCTATCAATCCTTCTATGTTACTTACATGTTTACATCTTTTGAATTCACCTTTGTCGTAAGCATTCTTCTCCTTTTTTGGCATTTCATTAATCATAATGTTTCCACAACCAAAAACCGCCAGTACCCACCCTCTCCATCAAAGTATCTTATTCCTTGAATATGTCTGTATAATAATAGTCCTAGTAGTACGTATGATGGTAATTATGATGATAGAGGCAATAATTACAGTTAAAGTAATGACGATGATAATAAAATAATAATGAAAAATATTCCCAATGATAACAATAATATCAATACTACCATTACTACTACCAATGCTACCTACACTAATGATGATAGTCATAAAGACAACAATAATAAAAATTGCGATGATGAGTAAAAAGAAGATGAAACAAAAGGAAATCAAAGATTACGAATCACATCCACATACAACGCTCTCCAGCGTATCTCTGCGAATCCCTACGAATAGCCATGATAGCTAATGAATTCAAAGAACGTCAGACAGGCAAACTGTCTTCACATTTTCGAATTCGTTGAGCTTTCGCTTGGCATTCGTTGGGCATTCGCTGTAGTGTGACGGGGCCTTAAAAAGATAAAATCGGCTCCAGCGTATCTCTGCGAATCCCGACGAATAGCTAATGAATACAAAGAACGCCAAGTATGTTACGAACTATTCTAGTATTACCAACGGATCTTCACATTTTCAAATTTATTGGACATTCGTTGGGCATTCGTTGGGCATTCGCTGTAGTGTGACGAGGCCTTAAGCATTCATGCTCGAGAGAATATTGGTATAGTAAAAAAGAGGGTCACAGACGGCTGGACAAGAAGGGGTGTCAACATAGAGAGAAATAGGACAGTGAAAATATAAGTCAATGCCTTCGCTGTACCACTCAGCCTAGGGGAGAAGTTGATAAGGTCGAAGAGAGCCTGTGACACGTCCTCATTTTATGTTTACTTGACTCCTGTTAAATATCCGAGTATTTTCCTTCTCTTTCTGGGACAAGTCACTGAAGCCGCGGTACATTTGACCACTAAAATGGACGAGTTATTGCAGATACAGGGTCAGCTGGACAGTATCCGTTACCTTCATCTACTGACAAACAAAATACAACAGACACAACGAGAACCAACCAAACAAACAAACAAATAAACAAAACCCACACCACCAGCTGGACTTAAACCCAAATATACATGATGGTTGAGTGAATGCTGAAATATAGCACAGATCAGTGAAGTGAAGTGTAAGGACAATCTAACAATCCGTTCAAAAGTTTTGAATCTTTAAAGTTTCGATAAAGCCATCACTGGATAAGAAGGCAATAACAATTTCTGGTCTCACGGTTGGACAACCATGTTAAGAAAATATAAATAGAATTCTACAAATGTTCATTTGAGGCTACGTTCACTCAGCTGACCAGTCCTATTCTATGCAGGCAAAAAGAGTTTGTGCGCACATTGGCGCTCTTTTGATTTAGTAGATTCTGACTCATGTTTACGTCAGCCAATCAGCGTACGCACTGTTTCGCTTGCTTGAATGGTTTGCTCGTTTTGTATTATACAAATAGTGCATGCTCTATGATGCACTATACTGGATTAGAGAACGACAAATACTAAATTATCCCGAGTGCTGTTTTGTTTCACCGAGGCCGCAGGCCGAGGTGAATAGAACTGCACGAGGGATAATTTAGTATTTGGAGTTCTATAGTCCAGTACTGGTGCATCAATAGAACATGCACTAATTGTTATAGTAAATAGGTCCCTCGATCTACATGTATTTCCGTATGTCTAGGCCCTAATTTAGATCTAACCACCGGCACTGCATTATTGTTGCACGCAGAGCTAGTTAACCGCAACCTACCATAGTTTACGTACACAGCGTGCGACGCTAGTACAGCCGTGTATGCGTATTGCACATCACAGAGCAGACTCGCTTATACATTCTGCGTCCAGAGCCCTACGCGTGCATACGTTGGCTTGGCCTTTTACTACGTCCCTCCCTAAGCCTTGCGTGAATCTCTGCGTACATAAAGCGTAGGCACGCACTGTAAGCGTTCGGTATAACAAAATTTTTGCACGATCACGTGATACTATCCAACCAATCACAACGCAAATTTCACTCTACCTATTTACTATAATTTTATATTGTTATGTTCGCGCTTCTTGTTTCATACGTGCGGTTCTACTCCGACGAGTGCACGTCGAAAACGTTCAGTAAAATGTTCATTTGTTATGAAAAACACGCATTTCTGTTACTTGTTACTGACATATGTTAAGGGTATTGCTTTGCTTTCTGAGAGAAGTAAGACAAGTGCTCTTCCATTATACTAGAAAAGTGGAAATAATCATGAAGATGTTATGACGATGAGGGATGTTTCTGAAATTTAGAATTGACTGTTTGAAGATTCTAAGTTGATTTCATAGCATTGACAATCTGCCAGATGTGATATCTCTGGCAAATTGAAATGGCAGTGCTGAGAGGATTAAAAAAAGTATTTATAGTGTCATCTCATTTATTCTGCAGATATTAATTGCATTCCTTGATTCATCCTTGGTGTGGTTTGGACGCTGAAATCTCGTAATCAATTTTTATAGGATTCTGTCATGGTCTGATGAGAGTAGGATGATACAATTATTAGCAGGACAAAAAAAAAACGCAGACAATGCAATTCCAACATGATTCGCTAGTGACAAGCAACAGTGACCACCAACGATCGCAATGATACTATATTTGATATGAAATCGATAATATGATCATAAGATGAATTAACGTTCAACAACAATAAGTATTAAAAACATCCACGGCATTACTGAAATGTTGTGAGATATTTCTATTACTTCAATTTCATACTCTGGATACCCAATTCTATCAATGTTTGTCGATGTTGTTTTTGTTGTTACTGTCGTTGTCGTTGTTGTGGTCGCTGTTGTTGTCGTTGTTGTGTGATCGTGTTCGTTCCCTTTCTTTAAGAAGATTTTACATTTGAATTTCATTTAGCAGAGTTTGGACTCAACTTTTAATTGCTGGACATAAAGTGGTACGTCTATAATGAATCATACATATTAAAGATAATATGTTTATAGATAGCTCAGTTCGGTTAATGCTTACACATGACGCAGAGGTTTAATACGAGTTCTTCTTGAATCGCTAATAACAGAATAATTGCACACGACCTGGTTTCATCCATCCTACTACAAGCACAAAATTTTCCAGCCGTGCATCGTCCAGCTTAAGATAATATAGGAAAAGAGAGAGAGAGAGATAGATACAGAGAGAGAGAGAGAGAGAGAGAGGAAGAGAGGGGGAGAGAGAATGAACTGAACAGCAAACACAATATTTAATTGCCCTACTATACTACCAGGCTAAACTGCGCTCCGGGGTAGAGACTATCTTTACTTTTTTCTAATGGGTATTTACGTTTCTTCGGAGCTAATCAATGAGATACTCGATCAGTTTACGTCTGCCTCAGGTCCGGGATGAGTAAGTGTTAGTCGGTCCGTTGCATCTTTCCCGTCTCAACATGCATGTGACAACTCAGAGAACATGACAAGTATTTTCTCCCGGTGTTTGCCGGAGTTATGTCCCGGCAAATCCAGCGTGGGTTAAATAAATAAGCCGGTCCCTGATCGTTCGCTAGGGCATTGCATGTGTCCCAGCCAACCGTGCTTTAATCTCACCCTAGGCCCACAGAAGCAAATATATTTATCCCCCTGGTAGCCACAAAACTGTCTGTCTTATGTAAAACTTTAGTCACGAACATATGTTCCTGTCATTTACGAAATTCTTCCTACCGGGCGAGGGATTGAGGACCGGGATAATGTCAGGGAAAGGGTCCGGTAATCTCTCGTCCCAGGTACAGCTATCTTGGCAAGAGAGTGCCCTGGTCCTTCACAGATATACATGCTTCACTGTTTGAGTTCAGATGACGAACATAAAACTATCTTTTGTATTTTGCACATTTAGAAAGACTGCTAAAACCATAGCAGTGTGAATAGTCATTATGAAAACATGCCTGGTAGACCAATCAATGATAAAACTCTATACTAATCACCTTAAAATTGAGAAAAGTGATAAGGCATTTAATGCTATAACCATATAGAATTTACATGAAAAGCTTAGAAATTTACAATCAACTTTACGTTATTAACTTATAAAAAACAAGTATTATACTTGTGATTGTATCGCTATTACCTGCGTGACCGTTATGGCAACCCTTTATATTTTTATCGTTCTTGATCACCATAAATCAAATTTCACCTTCTTTTAGTTTGTTCGTTATCAAGATAACACACGTGGGTATGTGATTAAGCCAGTTTATAAGTACATGTACACATCTTGTATGCACTCTGAAAAGTGCATTGAAAATAAGAATAAAACAGTTAATGTGTGTTTACATTTCCATAATAAGATTTCTGGGTTGTTACTGCATATGAAGAATTTGTTCGCAAAAACCGATAAGTTCATTTTTGAAGATTTTGAAGTACGGTCTCTGTCATAAAGTACAAAATAATACCTTTAAAATGATATATTGGTCACTACATATAAGGGTACTTTTTTAAAGTTATGGTCAAAAGAAGCAAAAATGTTCTTATTATTCTTTTTATTTTTCTTGACCTTTAATCGCAAAAATCTCCATTTGGCAAATATAGACTTATCGGTTTTTGCGAACAAACTCTTCATATCTTTGTCGAATAAAGTTAAATGCAAGTGTTTTTCCAGAAAGTGGTGGAGCAAGAGGTCAAGCTGAAGTTAGATAGAAACTGGAAATGATTTGTGTTTCATTTCCTCAAATGACATGATGTAAATTAATTTTGTAGCTCTGAAATCGCACTGGAAAAGAGATTACAATGACTTATACATTATCAGAACGTTATTCTGAAGGACGTCTGTAATAACATGAACTTCAATTCTGTCAATTTGTGTACAATTTGTTGGAATATTCCTGGAATAAATAGAAAATTAGAGTAACGAAATACGTGGTTGGAGTGGAACCTAGAAAGAAATGGATCAGAACACCTTAAGGCCAGGGACACAATCAAATCGGCTATATCTATATAATATCCACTGATTCAATTTAATTGAATGCGAAACACTCAATTTCAAGTCAAATTGCTGGATTAAGGAATTCTCCAATATCTAGCACAGCCGTTTCCATAATTTCATTTTCCTGATGTCGCATCGCTGTTCACGTCCTTTACCTAATAACGTGTGTTACAATCAATTTGTTCGGGTGCCTTTCAACAGATTGAATATTCTGTTTTTGTTTGCTCGTTTGTTTTTCTTATAGTAAGTGGTCGTCAGAGTGTACCTGGGATTTTCTTTAATAAGTTTTTTGCTTGTTGTCACATGTGCATGTGTGTGTGTGTGTGTGTATGTGTGTGTGTGTGTGTGTGTGTGTGTGTGTGTGTGTGTGTGTGACTGGCTGCCTGTACGTTCGCATCGTTGCTAGTGGCTTCGTTTTGCTTGTTAATGAAAGTATATGTTATTGATATTTCAACACGATGAGAAAGGTCCCTTCCAATCGTTATTGAAGACCCGTGTGCGATCATTCACCTAAGCTCGTGAATGAAATCTCTTGAAGAGACGATTGAACTGCAATGGATAAAACGGGTGATCTAGTTTACTCAGTGTCATATTTTGTTGAGTTACAGGCGTGTTTTAATTCTTATTCACCCTATACTCATGGTTGTTAACTGCCATATCATACGTTAAAAAGGTGAAAAGGGTCAACCGAGTCAATCTTGAGTTTTTCATATTTTCTGAAAGAGCTATCCTTCTTCTATATTAATATTTAGTTTGGGATCATAGCATGAATGGGAAAGTGTGTTCTCAACAGTTTTTCTACAAACCTTTTTTGGGGGAGAATAGAATGATCAGGTATGTCTTAGAGTCCCCTTTTCATTTCTTAAACCCTTTACACACTCTTCACTTTCAAGTCCAATAACTTTTGAAAGGATATTTCTACTGCTTTGAAAGTTCACGTTAATCATGGACAGAATGTGTTAATAGAACATGCTTAATTTCAGCGTAATCTGATAAATCCTTCATTGTTGTTCTTCCGGTGGTTTACATCATGTGCTTTGTCCTTTTTATCGCACAGGTAGCACGGCTTGGTAAACATTAAACGCTTGAATAGACCCTGTACTTCAGAGCCTCTTTTCTCATTCACACTTTTCCAGAGTGTGTGCTTTCTTTTTAGTATTTAGATAGGTTAGGGGAGTCCATCTGAATTGAGCTATATAACATTTTAAAGCTTAGAGTCTGTTCTTTAAGAATCTGCCCATAACTAAAAATCCATGCCTGACGACTTTTTGTTAGTTTTGTGATACAAGGTCACATAATAGTATTACAATTATCATCATCACCATCGTTATCACGATCTATAGTTATTTTAGAAGACAAGTTCTACAGGAAGGTCCATTACATCATGGGTGTGGCCACTTTTAGCTGTGTCTCTCTGTGTGGCACACAGTAGTTTCCGAATACTCCTTTTCATAAAGGTCTTTACAACAATTTTAAGTGGCAATAATTGCAGTCATATGGCAGCAGCCATGAAGAAATAAATTAGATTGGAGTATTGGAGTCATTAGCATATCAACTGACATTATAGCAACCTTATACAATGCAAACTCTGTGAATGGGCATCACAGGTTGTTTCACCAAGAATCATTGTCGATCTTAAAAGTTCACATCTATTTAGATATATGGTATGCCACTGGTTTCCCGTTCAGTTTTATCACCATTGTAGAATATACTTCAAATTGTTATCCAAATTTACTGAAAATTAGGTTGTCACTCACTTTATTTTGTATTTTAATGAATGCAGGAAAAACTCTCCAACATTTTTATGTAATTAGGAAGTTAGGACATTATAACAGACACAAACGGCATAATACAATTTTAGGTCGAACTTTTAAGATTGGCTTAAATTCTTCATCAAACACCCCTCGCATGTATCGCGGAATGATGTACATGCATATGTAATGATTTGTCGAGTGCAACTTACAGAGCCCACGTAGAACGCACAACTCCTGCATACGACCTTCATCCCCAGATAACATGAGACTATTGGCAACATGAAACTGTACGTGTTGTCCTCGTTTGCGAAACATCACTATGGAAGAGGGGGCCACGTATGAAACACTACCCGCTCACGCGACAACAAGAAATCTTCACTTATATTATTAAAACCTGATATTTAGTCAGGATACATGATAAATTAAACATTAATTTCGTCTCCTCGAATTGGGCAGATGTAATATGCGTCATGCATGGAACATATTTTATTTTTCAGAATAAAACAGGCAGGTGAATTAGAAAAAAAAAATGACACATGGAATTCCAATGTCCTATGCTATCTTTCCAGAAAATGTACAGGAGTGGGGCTACATGTATCATGCGTGGGAGGTGGATGTTGCTGCGAACACATTCTCGTTCTCTAGCAGTTGTCCTTTTCTCTTATCGAAGCAATACATAAACAGGAACACATACGGCACGAAGTGGATGCAAAATGCAATAAAAGGTCGCAAAGCTAATTACTAGAAGGTTGTGTCAGCCTTCGTTAGGATTTATATTACTCGAGCAATTATAACTATCTAAAGCCCATGCTGCGAACGGAAATCCCAGCGATGTGTATTATAAAGGATTGAATACATTATTCTTTATCCTGCCTCCAGATGTTCGGGCGATTAGGTTTGATTGCTTTAATCAACGCCCAGATGAAAGGATCGTTCCTATCAACATTATGCATCAGGATAATTCTACCCCAACGAGTAAGACAGAGAAGATCTCATATCCGTCCTAGTGTCATCATCGACTTGCGTTTTATCTCTTTACTCGTGACCTAGTTGTGCCAAGTGGATTCATATTTAACATTTAAAGGATAGAGTTTAAAACCTGTGAGGAAATTAGTGTACCACGGAAGGATTAAGAAATGATATTCAAAGCTTGATTGGACCTGTAAAGTGCTCTCATCCGAACCATGGTTTTAAGGAAGCGTTTGAGTGAAAATATCGTAGTAAAGGAGCAAGAGAGTGTACAGGGTGTTTTCGTAATAAAGTAATACCAACTGAATGATTGCATGACTCGGCAACCTAACTATGATGTATTTTTCGTGTAAAAGGAAGAAATATTTAAAATAAAATCGAAGATATAAACCAAATCAAATGTAATTACGCATCATCTTGGTAACAATTTCATGGTGTTATCCATAAAATGAGGCTTCTTCAGTAACGATTTAACCATATCAGATTGATGCTAGTTTTCTTGATTTATTTTTGTATATTTCTTACACTTTGAAGAGTGAAGCCTGGTAATATGCAAAGTTTACTTACTTTCGACATTGATGATTTTTTTTTCAATAAATCCACTCTCCTTCAATGGCAAAATACTTTGTTTAGTTGAGAAAGCCGATTGTGGAAAATAAATCCCTTATCACAACTAATAAAACCTTACAACAATCAAGTAGTGACTAATCTGGGTTAGATCAAGAGAACAGAAAGTGGCTTGATGAATTTTCTAACACCGAATGCCCAGAAGGTAACCTAAATATAGATAGATTGAGATAGATGTAATCAGGCTAGGTACCATGGGGCAGTTGTCGCTTCATTCAGGTTACAGCTGAACCTAATTTCGGACAATTAAAGGGGTCTCATACTACGCCACACTCACCTTAGGGCTAGACCATTTGCATGCCTTCATATACACGCGCGCATAAATCACTTTGATTAAAAAAACAAAACAAAAGCGGATACTGCTTCAATTATACTTGAAATCATTCAGTTTATTTTTTTTTTCACTGAGAAAAATAAAGAGATTAAATGTGACTATTATTATTGATAGCATATGAATTTGAAACTTACTGTCTGTTAAGATTTTAATGCTCACAGAAAAGGAAAAATAGAAGAAAATTACTGTTGTTCAATTCACTGTTTCCTTTCACGATGGCACAGTTCTTGTGGTGAAACTGGTACCGGAGACAGGGCAGCTGATTCTTAAATAGATTGAATCATAATCCAACGTTCAAAAAAGTACACTTTTCCATCTTCATTTGTTTTCTTTGTTTAGGCGGACAAATAAACTCATCGCCTTATAATTTCAAAGACATATCTTCTAACTAATCAATCTGATGAAATTGATTAAACATTTATTAATTAAAATTGTATCAATTTATTCATGCAGCTCTAGAGATCGTTCTTGTCGGAATGATATTGTCTCTGATAGCATCAAAGTATTCTTTTATTTTCTGTAAACATAACTTTATATTTTGCCGGTATGCATGCATAAATCTATTTGTTAATCATTACCATTATCTATCCTGTAAAGTCGAATGTATACCTATGTTATAATTCCTCATTTATTCTCTGTTCTTTTTTGCTAAAAAAAGAAGAAAAATGAATGAATGAATGAATGAATGAATGAATGAATAAATAAATAAATATATAAATGAATATTGTGAATGAATGTAGACGGAAGCTACCTAGATAATGCAAGTGCGTTAGAACAGTGGAAACGCTGTGTATTGTGTGGATGTGCGTTTATGTGTGACTGGAATTTGAAGGGGAGGACCCAATTAAAGATATGTGCTTATTCAAAACTAACATCAAGCAGACATATCTATTTTGTGTTCCTTATTCTTTGTGAAAAAAAAAGCAATCTGCCTTACTTATAATACTGTTTCAATTAGGAATATTCCAGTGAGTCAAAACATGGTGTCGGTAGCTACAAATAAAATAGAAAAGTAATTCTATCAATATTTGATGTACATCAATTGATTTATTCCTCTTGCGACCTACGCTTTAGAAAATGGTTTTGGGGTTACTTGTTCTTTGTGGGAAAAATGCCTTATTCATTATTCACATACCACTTCAATTAGAAATATCTAATAAGCCAAAACACCATTGTCGGTAAATACAACTAAAACAGTAAACGGATGTCTACCAACACTTGATCAAAAACCATAATTGATTTATTCCTACTGCGATCTACGCTTTAGAAATGTCTTTCACCCCCCCCCCCCACACACATAAATCTACTGCGATCTACGCTTTAGAAATGTCTTTACCCCCCCCCCCCCACACACACACATACACACACACAAATTCTCGCCCCCGCTTCGATGCAGATTAATTTGATTTATCACACCAAGGCAAGACAATCGCGGTAGTTGATGGTATTAAGTGATTTGCAACGTTATTAATTAGAAGATGTGTGCACAGAATGACACCCCAAACACACACACAGACACACACTTGAAATATGATTGTGTGTGTACGTTTGTGCATGTATTTTTGTATGTGTACATGATGGGGAATTCAGAGGTTTCTCACTGATCATGTGCATAGTGATTATGATGTCATTGCCATCGCACATAAGCACGATTTACGAAGTCTTACAACACTGCGAAAAAAAAAATCAAATGCAGTTCTCCATGTTACATCACATTCATAGGAAATAATCAAATTAAATCAAATTCAATTAAATACAACTCGAGTTCAAGTGAAAATCTATTTCCGTTTTTCCGCAGTAACATATTATACATCTCACTTTCTTTCAATAGAGGCGAAAATAATGCATGTGAAATTGTACAGAGAAAAAAAAAAACACCTCACTGTAACGATACATTGTAATGGGTGCTGAGGTAGTCAAAGTGAAATATCAGCTAGAATATTTCAATTTACAGTTTCGTTCTGGCAATAATTTAAGTCATCTCAGCCTACTGTCATTCCAAGAGAACATTTGTTATTTCTGTCTGTTTGGCTTGTTTTTAGAAATGTCGTGAAGTGCCCTCAAGCGGCAGGCTATGAGAGTTAATTTCCATCTTAATTTATTGAAATTCAGTTGGTTTGACTTCCTATGTGTTTGTGACAACGGTGGTTTCTAGTTTGAGGACTGGTGCTTTAAGCAAGAAAAAGGAGACGCTCTCTCCAGCTACAAGTGGGTGTTGTCAGCAACCCCATTGATGTGTTTCTGAGGTGAGGATGGTGCACGAAAAGAAAATCTTGAAAACGTAGATTTCTGTGCTTAGATCCGTCAGCCAAACTATCCCACACTTAACCTACTTCGACCCTAGGATGTAAGTCACGTGTAACATTCTTGCAGTCTTGGGTTAGATGCAGTGAGGTTTTTTTTTTTTCCGTCAATCTTAGTTTTTGTGGAGCGCCCGTTTTGCGTTGTCTGAACATACAGCTCTACTCGGGAACGTGATTCGCAATTTTCTCTGGTCGCAATAAATCAGGTGATATCTGTGTTTTTTGTCGATAAGTTCTCTCGCCGGTCTTAGTCAGGCGGAAGGGACATCCCTCGTAGAATCGAGTGGCTCTCATTGAGGTATTTGGGTTATTCTGGTATCTGGTGGCGCTGGTTTCTAGGTTAACCCAGCTCGCGATAACGCGAGGAATAGTTGAAGTCCCTTCCTGCTGTCCCGACACTCACGAGTAACAAAAACTGGGAAGAAGTGTCTTTATCTCTCAGTTACAAAGAGAGGAGTGGCAGCTTGCACCTCACTGATGCGGTCAAGTCTTTACGGATGATATGTAGTTGGTATAAATCTCAATGGTAGACTCTTTGCATGTTAACCCCAACGATCGGTTTCTCTAAAACTTAATAATGAAAAGATATCGTTACGTTACGTCAAGTATGTATTTTTAGCAGTTTGCTTTCAGTTCTATTCTTGAGTTTGTTTCCCATCACGCCCATGTGGCCGCTTTATCTGAGTTAAGCTGAATGGAGAGAGGCCGGGTATCCGTGTTTGAATGATTGCAACTTGGGGTAGCCTGGAACGGAAAAGAAACACCACCTGTTACATTTCCACAATCCACTTCACACGTGCAGCTGCTGCTTGTTTAACTCTTACAGTCCTACGCAAGTATTCATGTCTTATTATCTGAATAATGTTGATAGCAGTTCAAGATGGGGGAGGGGGGGGGGAGTGGGCTGAGAGGGTTAAGAATTATGTCTTTCTCTGAATAGAAGGGAACACCCCTTTAGGAGCTTTCACCCTTTCTCTTCCGTAGTCATGTGCTGCTCTAGACGCTGCCTTATAAAGATTTTATAGAAAACGGCTGGCAAGAAGACTAGGTGACTCGGGGATCATTCGTGCAGAACACTCAGGAGTCAATATTCAAAAAGAGATGCACCTCCCCCCCCCCCTTCCCCGATGATCGGGCGGAATTATACTTAGTGGTCGCCATGAATGGACGCGCAGGACAAGTCTCTCACACCAAAGTACACACAACCACTTACAGGAAGGAACACACGCCATGCACCGCCACCATCACCGCCACCACCATTACCATCATCACCACCACCACCACCACCATCACGCCCAGCAACCGCACACCACCACCACCATCACGATTTTGATCAAACCAACAGCGAAACAAGTACAACAGACACCCAGTATTTCACTTAAAAGGGGAATTAACCCCAAATAAAAATGTGAATTGTGTAACTGCAGCAATACCAGTAGAACACTTCAGTGAAAGTTTCAGTTAAATCGGAATTTGACATTTGGTGAAAGACCGCTGGATCAGAAGACTACTACAGGTCATGATATCGCATAAATATTATGTATTACGATATAAAGAAAATAAAAAGAAAGTTTTACAAAATGTAATTTCATACGAAACGTAAACATTCCCTGGACTTGATATTGATAAAAATGTCAAGGTTACTATTATCCCCCCCCCCCTGCTTTCTAAGAAAAAATAAAACATAAAAAACAGGTAAGCCTATAGTGCTTTTTCATTATGCTGGAAAAGTGAAAAAAATGATGAATTTTCTTTATATTATTCTTTTCATATTGTAGTGCATATGTGATGTTATGATCCGCATAAGTCTTCACGGAAATAAAAAATGTCAATAACTTTTGAAATGATCGTCCGATTTTCCTCAAACTTTCATAGATGTATTCTACTGATATTGCTCTATTCACGCAATCAACATAAAAGCAAGATGTATATTTTGGTTCATGCTCTTTTAAATTCACTGTAAATTCCTCTCCATCAGTCAAACATTTCGTTATCAATACAAGAAAATCAACAGTATCAGCAGAACACACAATTATAGACTGGGTGCCAAAGTTTATGGTTGTGCCCTATTTCGATGGTGCCTAATGCGAATCTGGATGATACGGCTCTTCCGTTTTAAGACATTCTACATGGCCGCCAAAATGGCTGCCAAGAATTCAATAGTTTGCTATAAATGGAGAAAAATGAAATAAAAATTTAACGGGAAATTACTTCTCGTGTATCCTTAATCATTTTGAGATATACATATCAAGTTAATATTGCGTATTTAATATGAGACATTATTACCCATATAAGGTAGTTTTGCCGGGCAGTTGTACTTTGATTGGCCGGGAAACCACCAGTTTCCAGCGGGCAATATTAATGGGTATTTTCCTTCTTCCGGGTTTCGCCATTAACATTACATGTAAGCACATGCACATACCATCAGCTTCCAGCGGGTGACATTAGTGGGTATCCTTCTTCCGGGTTAACATATAACACACCAAGAAATGAGAGTTTCTCGCGGAGATGTTTCGCGATGAAGGGCAAATTCCCATACGTTAGCACGTAAAAAAGAGGGCGATCGCTGCGATTGTGTGAGCGCGCCGCGTACCTGAATTGTGCATAGAGGTTGTGAGCAAGCATGTGGGTGTAGCTGAGCGCAGTGGTGTAGGGTTCGACCTAACGCCGAGCGGATTCATTATCGTAAATCGGGGAGTTTACATTGTAATGATTTAAGTTACTGCTCGAAGATGCCTGAAATGCCTAAAATGGGTAATAATAATAATAATAATAATATGGACTGTTTACTTTCGGGGGATACATTGATTTCCCTCACTAGAATAGTATTTCCCTCGTCTTCGACTCGGGCAATACAATTCAAGTTCGGGCAATAAATGTCGTATCCCCCTCAAGGCCAGTACATATCACATTAATACGAAAAATGAAATAAAATAAAACAATCACGGGTTTTACCCTATTTTGGAGGTACTGCATCCAAACTTGCAAGATTCAACTCTTTCATCCTTGATGGTTTGAGATATTCGAAATGTTCAAAATTCAAATGTATTCAAAATTCTTTATAATACTCCTTTAATGATAGAGTCTACCTAACCTTAAAAAAAAGCTAAATGTCCCAAATCGTTAACCTTCTTCTCTCATTCTAACTGGAACAGGTGATCAATTCTACAGGTACCACAGATATGTTCGCTGTAACTCTTACACCAAGGAAGTCCAGGTGTCGTGTCATCAAGCTATCGTTCGTAAAAGAGCATTGAAATCGAATAAGGAATCGATGTACGAAATCGCGACGCGGTAGTCTTATCTAGGCAAGGTCGATAATTACCGATTGCTGCATTGGACTTGGCGAAATTTAGCACACGTATCTACCCTGCTGCCCTATTTTCTCCAATTAGATTGGACGTTTTTATCCGTCTCACTTAAGAAAATGAAGGTGTTTTATTTTGTTTTTATTTGTGTTTTTGTGGTAAGATAAACCACGTAAGGTAATTTCTTTAAGTATACAGTTTCTCTCCACTTATGATATATATTGATGCTTTTCCCACGAGTATACTTTCTATAAACGAATAAAGAGAACCTAGATCAAGTAGTACGAATTTACAAAGGCGGAGTGTTTAACTGTCCACATCACAATTTCTATTTTTGAGAAACATTTACATTCCATGACGTAAATATTTACAAGTCAATATTACGAAACCATCACAAATTGAAGTCGAAAAATAGAAAGCCAAAAACAGATACATGGTTCAGCAGAAGAACAGAATGACAGGTGTTGAAATTAAACCTTGTTAGATAAAAACAAGTTTGAAAAAATAGATAACGACCCCTTCGTGAGCAACATGTCCTTCGCTGCTTTTCTGATAGCATCTGTATAATACGCTAAATTAATGCGTACATTCAAAATGAGACTGACGTAGCTCTGGGCAATTGATGGTGGTTACATCAATTAAGCATATTATGGTCACCCAACCTGTGCGAAACACTTATGAATTTATGTATGTACATACTATTAAATGAAACGCATTTCAAGCATGGATAACGAAATACAAAAAGAAATAGACATAATTTATAAAGATACATCTTACTTTTGGATAAACTTATATATGATTTTCACTCAATTAAACACCCGTTTTTCAATCAAAGAAAAACAAAAGTTCTCCATTATAGAATCTTTGCGGATAATTCTGCGATGCAATAAAGCAGAATCAAGAAAAAAAAATGGGTACATCCAGACAGCGCACCTGCCGTGTCCTGGTAAAAGTGTTCATTCCCTAAACGAAAAGAACACTTTTTGTTCAACAAATATTGGATAATGAACAGTAATCACCACTTCAGTATCAACCAAAATGCCTTGGTGTCATATTTCATCATCCGAAGTAACCTTGTTTTCAGAACATATTGCGTGGAGGAATTGATTATGTATTTATTTGTGAGAAAGAATGTAAGATAGCAGAAACGGATATCAAATATACCCTTGAGAATAATTTCAATTGATTTTGCGCTATGTAAATGCTTTTTGTATATACTGAACATATAACTTATAATTTATGTGTCACTTTACATTGTCATTGATGGAAGTTATAAACTTAACACTGTATGATTTGTGTGGAAACCTAATAAATGAAATGAAATGAAATGAAAGAATTAGGGCAAGAACGGAGCAGGTTTAGGTTACTTCAATATTGCTAAAAAGTTATTAAATATTGAAGCTTCGTTGAAATGTGACAAACAAAAAGATGATATTTATCTCAAGCCATGGATATTCATCTTTCATATCAGCTAAAAAGAAAGAAAACAAGTTTAGTAGTACCGTCCATTTGTTCAATTAAGAATTCGTCTTCTGTCGCCACGAGATTTTCTTAGAGTAACGATCCTCATGTTGGCATTGTAGAGTTTATGTATCAACTGATCGCACAAACAGAAAAGTATACAGGTTGGTATAACTTGGTAAATTTGGGATATCCCATGACAGTTATGATGTGATCCACTGTTCTTAAAAGCTTGTCATCAGTTGAGTTTCCGCAACGGCTTCAAATCTCGTATGTCCGTTACAAATCTGAAGGAATCGATGAACAGCAGGTTAGGGGTCGATTTTCGGACGTGGGATTGATCGGGTATTGAGTTCAACAACGCTTGAGGTGTTTCAAAGAATTTCCTGCTTGGTTATTTCTGTGAAAATTCCGTTAAAAGCGAGATATGGGGAAGAGGATATTTGCTGTTTGTTGTTGGTATGTTTTTTGATGGCAAGAAACAAGCACTTTTGGTTTTATGTCCATCCCCGTGTTCTCTTTCTTCTGTTTTCTCCAATTTATCCCAACATTTCCTTTTCTCTTTCTCCGCGTCTTTACAACTTCTTTACCAACTTTTACTTGTTTATCTTACAGCTTCTTAGATCAACATTTGACATCCAGCGTGTAAATTAAATTTGTTCCAATGGACTTACTTCTGAAAATCATGGAGAGAACAGTTTCGTGACTTGTCCGAGTCGCTCCTTCAGCTCTGTCTGGCTGGTGAGCATTCACCCGTGGAGGGTGAATGGGCAATGTTACTGCCTTTATGTTGTTTGAATACGTCGAGGGATTTTCCGGATCATCGACTAGCGTGTTCGTGAAAATGTTGCGTCGTTTTTATCATACTACCTGGATGAATCAAAATCTACATCGAAATTTGACGTCCAGGTATTCTCCTATTACCAATACCAATATTGATTCAAACTAGAACGTTTTGACTTTGTCCTCTTTTACACAGATAAAGGAAAAGAAAAGAAAATCTGTGAAAGAAAGGAATAATCCGAGATGAAACTAGTTAGTTTTCGCTTTCCTTTTGAGTCAACACTTTCCATGATCTTATTTTTTGCAGAGTTACTTTGGCTGGCGTGCAGGTGGCAAGGTCCAATCAATTAACCTTTGGAAAGAAGAATCCAAGTTGCGTGTTTTGCCAAAGGAACTAATTACGGCGTAGGCGTACACGTTCCCCTGGCAATGCCTGTAATAATAGAAAGATGCAAAAGCGAATACTATTGTGTGATATTGTGCATTTTGTTGCAGCAATAAGAGAGAAATATATATCCGCGCCATTTTATTCATTGAATTTCGGATAGGTCTTTTTTTTTTTTTTTTTGCTGTGCTGTCGTGTGTGTTTTATTTTCTGAAAATTTAGGAGCATTATTTATTTAAGTTAACAAACACAGATACCGAAAGTGAAAAAAAAAAGGAATATTTTCCTTAAAATTCTTCTCTATAATCTAAATTCTTCCAAGCCCTGAGTTGTGTACGCATGTTTATGTGTTTTGGGGGTTTTGTTTTTGTTTTTGTTGTACTTTTTTTGGTTGTTGTTTGGCAGTTTTCGTGTATTTTTGTGTGTGTGTACAGTATGGTGAGAACTGCATATCAGCTAAAAGTGGCAGTGCCAAGAAATTGCAAAACAAGTGTTAGAAAACGTGACGTGCATTTTGAACACATTTATTACCGCACGACGTACACGAGACAAATAGAGCATATAATGTCAACGCGCAGAACTGATCAGGTAACAGAAATTGAGAGAAACAGAAAATGTGAGAAAAATTTAGAATGTCCATGTAGCCGGCATAATATCGAGTATGAGGGTATATAGAATAGTGCCTGTGCGGTGCATTTACCTTAGTTTAACTTTGTATGTCCGCGTAAACTTTGAAAGAGGTACTATTTACAATATCTTTTTATATTATTACTTCATCATACCTTGCATCATTTTTAAATTGTTCTAACTGTAAGAGTGATGGAATAATGATTTGGATATAATGATTGCGGCATATTGTTTTCTTTTTGCATTTTTATTATTAAAACAATGTTAACAATTTTTTTTTTTTGGATCTAAAACTTCAATTGAATTGAATATCTCATCACCGGCAAGAGCAAATTGAGAACAAATCTCTTCTTCTTCTTGATGCATGACTTTTATCTGTGTCGTGAAAAAAAAGGCCAGGAACAACGTTTTTCGTGTGTTTTGGTGGTTTTTTTTTACACAAACACTACGTTAACTTTTGTTTTTGTATAACACAATGAACGTAGTGAGTTGATTGCCCCTACACTTCAAGTTTCAAGTAATCACTGAAACTGCGCGCTTGTATACGAATGAATTTTCAAAAACATGGACCAAACATTTTATAAATATATTGAATTTCAATGGCATTTCGTCTTTTTCTAAAACAAGTTTTTTTTTTTACATGTTTTTCTCACTTTGGGTGTATAGATTTTGCATTGGGGGTTCTTTTGGAAGATAAAATTACATAGCAAATGCAAGTCCATACATGAACCTACATGTACTGATTTGGACAGAGGGGAAATATTATCAATCCATTCACGTACAGGATCATGTTCCTTATTTTCTTTCGTAAACACTTTGTAGTGTTTGGAACAATTTATAATGGTATATTTTTGTTTCTTCGTTAGGGAAAACTTTCAAAGAACCGTATCCCTTGGGGAACCTGTATTTGTAGACCATTGTGCTTTAAGCTAGAATCTACGCACAAAGTTGCCATGGGATTCCTAACCCTTTAAGAACGAATTCACTTAGGTCGTGGTTGCATTTGTTCTTAGACAAGGGAACATGGCGTTTCGCCTATCAGTTACAACTTTTGGCACATCGCCACATCATGAACATCTCTTGTTAAGTTCAGGAGTTTGGAGGAAAAAACAAAACAAAACAAAGCAAAACAAAAACAGCAACGCGTACAGTTGCATCATGGTCGATGAGGGTCGATAATGGTCTACAGGTGAGCTCTAATCTTAACCTTTGTTGGCACTCTCAAAGTAAATGGTTGTCATCCAAGCTACTGTCTTTGCAAGCATCACATCACATTTTTCATCCTCGCGCCTTTCCGGCTGCTTAAAGACCTTTTTGATAAGCCAAAATGATGATAAACTACATACCGGCCGGACACAAGGGATCATTTTCATGCTATCAGCTCACTAAGATCTCGCTGTACTTGGCCTTGTCAATAGCTCCACTGTTAGACTGGTTGACAGGAGTCCTTCCGTTGGGTGAAAGAAATGCAAGATTCGGAAATCGATGTTCTTTCGCGGGAAAGATACTCACTGACGTTTCTTTATTTTGTCTTGTTGTGTTTCGACAACCGGCTGCCTGTCCATTTCTACAGAGAGCAATAAGCCATGAATGGGGGAACAGTTAGGATGTAGGCTATTTTTGATGCGCTACACCTGGTCGTGAAAAGATGCTGGTTGTGATTATTGTAGCAGCTAATTATGGAAAATTAGGCAAACACCCGAATGAAAACATGTCTAATTCGCCTTCATGGTGGAGAGTTCTTTCTATTAATTATGACGATTCGGAGGAATATGTCTTAAGCGTAGACATCATTATAATGTAAAAGATTGTTATTAGATTCATTAATGATAATGAACTATAACATTTTTAAAACTTTTCAGAAAACTCACAGTAAATGAACAATTTACCTTATGAAAACCATATGTGTATGTATATATGTGTATATATAAACATGGTAGAAATTGGCCACACCTAAACGTGCCATTTTTGTGTAGCAAAAACAAACAAAAAAAAAACCAGACAAGCAAACACACAAACAAATCAAAACAGACCAAACCAATCAAAAAATCTCCATCGGTTTTGGGGTTTTCCACCTTTCATGCTGTTTCGATAAACCTCTACGAAATGGCAAATAAACTACGAAGTGCATCTAGCCTTCGGGTGACCAATTTACAAATTTGGCCAAACTTGCAATGTCCGCGAATCAACAACTTGAGATTCGGAATAGAGTCACCTTCCGGGTAGTTGGAAAGTAAATAACTGAAGGTTGAAATAGATTACAATCTCTGAGAGAGACATGGCAAAATGGTGAGAAACTAGAGAAATGTGTGATTTCTGATTTCCTTGGGGTGTTGCATCCATTAAAGTGCTAAACACACAATCTAAAGATTGTTTCGTCTGACACGTTAGTTTGTACAAGATATCGCAAGAGAGAGGTGTAGAGGGACAAACATGCCACCCCAGAGACAGGGAGTTGTCAAATTGACTGCAGCCAAGAAGTGAAATGAAGAAAATGTCCTTTCTCTGTCCAGTCAAATGCGCTTGTGCATACACACTGTGTGTTTAGTTACATGTCGAAACAATAAACGTCACTCAGACGTCACCTCCTTCACATAATATTCATATTAATTTCTCGTTCAACACGCTGCATGCACGCTGTGTCTCGTGGGAATATGTACATGTATGTTATACAGGTGTCTAATGATGAGCAAGTCTTGCGTCATTGTAATAATGCAGAAAACTGTGTGGAGAACCATACAGGGGGTGGGGGAACATTATATATTAACCCTTGCGACCCACCCCCCCCCCCAAAAAAAAAAAAAAGTTCGCTGTCCCTACCTTGAGTTGTGGTACAATGTATTTGATTTGGTGGTTGATGCACGTAGACGAAGCGGGAAATTGTATGTTCAAGCAAGCCTTAGTTTGCATCAACGTCGTGTAGACAGAAATAGTAGCGGAATCTCGACGCAAACCAGAACGAATACGCACATGCTACTGCATGATATAGGAAAAGTACAAGCATGCTATGGAAATGGGCGTTGGTGTATTCGTTGTTTCCTCAGGCAGGTGCATACAGAAGGCTAATTGGTTCATCTTGAGGAGTTCGAGCCTAGCTCTATACATAGACAGGCCTCTATTATGGATTTCTATCGACTTCATCACTCAATCGGCGAGGCTTGCTAGGGGAAGCTGATCCCTGGAAAAATATTGTAGAAGGTGGATGGACAACCTCCTCTCGTACAGTGTCCCTTTCAGTCAAGTTTTATCCCCTGGGGCCTCCGGCCGTGATCGTATTGGCTTAGCTTGATTAACGAATCGGTTGAGCAATCGGTCGTCGTCACAATTCTCAGCACTCGTGACTTCGTCTAATAGTCTTGTGTATGATATGTTTGAGCCTAGAGTATGTATACCAAAATCTGCCCTCGTTCTCTGTTTTTTCAATCACCATTTTTGCCTGGAATCTTTGGCTGGGTGGGATTACAGGAAATTCGGTAACGAGATTCCGGGCAATGTTAAGGGTTAATTTTCTTTTCTGCCTGGCAGGTTCGACTTTTTGTATTGCAAATGTATGTCGTTCACATTTACGGCGTAATGATCAATTCCACCAATTATTTCTAGAGGTATTCTCCCAACATGTACATGTCACGTACATCAAAATTGACACAGAATTTAAACCGTGGAAAATCGGGATGGAGCTCGTTATTTTGTCATTTTCATTTACATGCTTTTACAAAGTAATGGACTTAACAGAGAATGCTAAAAATCATGGTATTTGCCTGTAGATTAATGCTCAACTCAGGATATCATGGGAGGCGGTTGCACTCTATACAATATTACTCAGGTTGAGTGTAACTCGACAGTTAGTGATATACTTTTTTCTATTGTCTACTTCTTCGTAGCTCGTGATTGATAAAAATCTATTATCGAACAAAAGAAGCTTTTACAATTCTCTGGATGTCATTCCTCAAAAAAAGGGCAAAAAGTGATAAATTCTCTACCAATCACACTAATGACGTCTGTTAAATTGCTTAAATGCCTCACGGATTCTGGAATAAAAGTGTCACTTCGTTAAATTAGATTTTTTTTTTTTGTTCAGGTAGGTACAATGATTCTGGAAAGTAAAGCACCCAAAAGTTTGACAAAAGTGCAAAACCTAAAGTCACATTTTTCATTTGCGTAGACCTTTTCCCCATTCTGGTTATTATGTCTGCAACGGCTACAAGGGGACGGGGGGTAGAGATTGACCCCAGTTAGAATCTGGCGCGCATCAGGCTGTGGTTGACTATGTGTGTAATATTGCCGTAGGGATCCTGATTAATTAAAATGCTCAAGGATCTTGTCAAATTTCCCGGGCGACATATTTTCCTATATGTATTTCTCATCATTACTTTTTTTTTTTTAATCTCCCTTCTCTCTCTCTGATTGGCATGGGGAAATCGGCAGTGGAGAGCTGGTGGTGGGGAAGTACTTGATATGACGGTTACAAGCATCGCTGGACCAGAAACCGTCTTGCTCAGCCATGTCAGCTGAAGAGTCTCACTGTCAGCGAAGCGAATCGTCATCCTTAAGGGTGTGTTGGTGAACACGCAGGCAGTTCATTTGTGACAGTGCACCTCAAAACGAACATAAAGTCGCACACACTGATTTTGCGTGAGGACTGAAAATAAGTGAAATGGGTCAACCTAGCCGAACTTGACTTTTTCATATTTTCTGAAAGAGCGGGTCTTCTTTTACATTATGCTAAAATTTGGTATCATAAAACGGGCAGGAAAGTGTGTTTTTTTAGCGGTTTATCTCGAACATTTTTGGTAGAATAGTGTGATTAGGTGTGTCTTTATAATCCCTTTTTCATTTCTGAAAAACCTTGTCCACATTCTTCAATTTCAACTCTAATAACTTTTGAAAGGATAGTGCTACTGCTTTGAAAGTTGGCATTAATTATGGAAAGAATGTGTTAATGAGGCATGCTTAATTTCAGTTTCATTTGATAATCCCCTCATTGTTGTTACTCTGGTGGTTTACTTCCTGTTTTTTGTCCCATTCATCGCACAGCCAGCACGGTTTGGTAAAGATTAAGCGCTTGAGTAGACATTGTACTTCAGAGCCTCTTTTCTCAGTTCACACTTTTCCTGAGTTTGTGCTTTCTTTCCAATATTTAGATAGGTTAGGAGAGTCCATTTGATTTGTGTTATGCATCATTTTAAAGCTTAAAGTCTGCTCTTTCAGAATATGGTCTTAACTAAAAATTCATGTCTGGCGACTTTTTGTTTGTTTTGAGGTGCAAGAGTCACATTTTATCGTCCGGACAATTCTATAGCTCACACGATGCATAGAAATGTCCACTCTTTCTAAAGCCTTACTTGCTTTATAGTAACAGCAAAGGAAACGGAATATTTGATAGAAATTTAGACAGAGTCATGATACGACACATGAAAAGATCAAAATGAATTATGGTCTGTTGAATTTACGAAGGATGAACTTCCTTTTGTCTAAAAGGAGAATGAGAGTGTGTACTTTAAAGTGGGGGTATTTCCCTTCTGACTGAACGTCTGCTGTACATCGTACCTATTTGTTATTTCTAAGGAGGAGTGAGGCTCTTAGCTCGCCCTGCTTTTAATTGATCAGTTCAGGATTTTAAAATTTGCGGGAAAGGGGGGGGGGGGGGATTGTCGGGTTTTTATCACTCTCCTCCCACATAGATAAGCGCCAGGAATCTCCACTGCCATTTTTTCTTTTTTGCTCGAATAATCAAAATGCCGCACGAAAATGAAGAAGAAATAGATAGAAATGAATGAAAGCAAAATAAATCAAAAGTGCATAATGAATTCAGTCATTCACATGGAATAATATTCACGGAATTAAGATGCACTACTCCTCTTGAATTGAAGAAAATAATATGATAACATATAAAGAACGGGATGAGATCTGACTCGAATTTTCAGAAGTGCTTGTAACGTGACAAGTTGATTTATTTTACAGTAACTTGAAAAACATGACACATTTTTTATAGACATGTGGATTGAATGAACGCAGCAATATTGGTAGAATACACCAATGAGAATTTGAGGAAAATCGGACAATCCACTCGAAAGTTATGACATTTTGAAGTTGCTGTTCAGTCACTGCTGGATGAGAAGACTACTACAGCTTGTGATGTCGCATGTGTACAACGATATAAAGAAAATACAATGAAAATTCTACATTTTTCCACTTTTCTCGCATAATAAAAGAACATTTGCCTCGCCTCTTTCAGAAGGCAGGCGAAATAATATTACCCTTAACATATGTTAGTGACGAGTTAATGAATTTGCACTTTAAAAAAAAATTGTGAAATTCTCTTTATATTTTCATTTATATCGTTCTACGCATGTGACAGCCTACACTGTAGTAGTCTTCTCATCCAGCAGTGACTGCGCAGATACTTTAAAAGTTCATAACTTTTGAACAGATTGTTCGATTTCCTTCAAACTTTCACTGATGTGTTCTACTAATGTTGCTGCATTTACTCAACCCACGTGTATATGAAGGTGGACTTGTCCTTTAAGCGGCTCGAGTTTTCCAATGTACATTTCATGGTGTTGTGTGTTTAAAGATAATGTAAAGTTTTGGTACCTCAAAAGTTTCCCTGAGTTTCCTTGTCTTAGTTTGTGTTTCAGGTTAAAGTACCTTTCATATAACTAACACTGTGAGACTTACTCGCCCCAAAGTGCTCTCATGTCTTAGTAATCATGCAATAAATGGTTTCGTACAATACGTGTATATTGATTGTCGCGGTACCGCGTAGAGTCAAACTATCGGCTCGTTCGAATTTTTCAGAGCCCGCTCTGCTCTGGTACTTTAAAACTTTATTTGATGAAAATCGGTTTTGAAATTGCTGACATATCCAAAAACAAGGTGTTACAAAGAGATCCTGATAAAAGACGTGGCCTGTCGCCTTTTATTGTTCTCAATTTTTTGGATATCTCAGCCTTTTGAAAACCAATTTTCATCAAATAAACGTTGAATCCTTCTAAAAATTACATGCTCTTTCATATTTCATAAGAGGTTTCTTCATATCTCACTTTTTAATAGGAATGTTGTAAACCTGAATTCCCACCTCAACCAGTACTGTTATGACTGTACAGTCCCTTTAAATCGTCACCCCTAATGGTGCGTTATTTATTTTCGTAATCTCCCGAACGACCGAAGTTTGTGCATGCAATTGCGCAATGCCAGACTCGGTGCTATCGAATTATCCATAAACGTGAGGGACAATGCTGCCACTGAGACACGTGTGTGTGTGTGCGTGTGTGTGTACATACGCATCATACACAAGCATTGTGACCGCGAGCTGCGGTGATTGGAGGAGAGAGGCCAGAAGACGCGTGGCTCTTTTGGCCTCTCTTCATGCGCATGCGCACTGAGAGTGTGCGTCCATTCGGAAGCTCTCGTGGCTCGGGCAGCCATTTTGGGTCAGGAGATTTGTAGTCTAAAGTGTTGTTCGCTGACCCATTGAGCCAGCGCTATTCTCATTCGGTGTCACTACATTTGATACAGAATGGGGGAGGCAGCGTGCTGCGTTCGTCTCCGTGCTGCACAAACCACTCGCCACGATTGTAAGGCTTTAAAATGCAGTTGGTTCTTTTGCCGTCTCGGCCAATATCAACTTTCCACATGTTTATGTATGCAACCTTAAAGGGACTGTATTGTGGGGAAACATAGTCCGATTAAAAAAAAAAAGAATCGATCTCCATTTGCTGCCTACCAGGGTACATTCGAAATCCACGAATACTGTAGCTCCCGTCAGCGACTGGATAGGGAGATTTGGATTTGCGGCGCGGACGTTTGAGACGAGTGCGTTGGACGTTCTCCTCTCCCCATGCGTCGTTATTGAAAAGTAGCTTTAGATTACGCTGAGACGCAACGTATGAAATATAAGATTGCGCCCCCATTATGAGCGGGTGCATGAAGTAGCTCGAATCTCTACGTCTTGAATTGAGCGGACGTAAAAATAGCCAGGAACGCGTACTGAAAAAAACTCAGACGACGCGTGCTATTTATTAAAAGTAGATCGAATGTTTTTTTTCCCCTCTGAACGTCCCCGTCGCGAAAATCTAAAGCTCCCTAATATGTCCACCGAAGCATACGCTCGTTGGTAACGGTCGAGTCCAGTCAAGAATCTTCGGCTGTGTGTGTACATAAAGACACGCAACATTAGCTAAACACTGAGATTCTTTTATCAGAGTCGGGCCGGCCTCCCACTTCATTGTAATCCCACGCTACCGGATCTGTATTGGGATTGTGTACTATGATAGTCATTGTACGCAATGTGGAGAAGAGGATGAGGGTCCGAACTTTCAGGCAGTAGATCGTTGTTTCGAATCCTATCTGATTCAGATACCTTGGACACTCACTAAATCCCCCTTGAACCTGGTCTACTTATAAATGTCAGGGTAAAACGGCAGAGGCTCGGGAAAATCATTACAAACATTGACAAAAGCTACTTGGTTTAGCTAAGGCGTCTTGTCGTCATTATTGCTACTATTTTTAGCATTTTCATCATCTAAGATTACCGCCGATCAAAACGCCATTATAGTAGTTAATTTAAACATACAACCTTTGTGGTAATCCGTTCTCTCCGTAATGATTTTATGTCCATTCTATCTATGCCCACCCCCCCCCCCCCCACGTCTACTTATGATTGTTGTTGCTGCGGTTACTAGTGTTTATGAGGTGAAGTAATGCCCGTGACAGGGGGCTGTTTCTATCAAAATGCACTGAAGTAACATGGAATGGCAAAACGAATCGTAGGACAAATTCAAGTAAAATCTAGCCTGCATTCCTTCTTACTGATTATTGATAATGTTCTGACATTCCACCAAGCCATGTCTCGGCGAATGTATACCCCGAGGTAAAAGCAAGACGAGCTGTGCCGTCATTCTACTAGTCATAGTGATCGCTTGTTTTTGCTCTCTCTTTTTTTTCCTGATGACCTTCTTCCAGACTTTTTTCTATATCTCGCAGCACTTCTTGCTCCCCCCCCCAAAAAAAAGGAATGAAAAATAGACAGTGAATTCTGCACCGAGCACAGTATTCTTTCGCATCGACAAATACACTCTAAAAACCTCGTCAACTGTAAGGGTTACGCGATTAACGCGATAAGCCTAAAAAAGACTCTTTAAAAGCGTCTTTACAGTGTGTACGACTGCTTCGTTGATACTTATGATAGCCACTACAGTAACCCTGATTACAGCCAAAAGGCAGAAAAGCTAAGACCTTGAAGGTTCATCTGATAAGATGCTCACTGAGTGCTCCGCGGCTATCATTGCTACTCATCGATCGGGGAATATTTCGATAACAGTTTACACCTGACTGCGTTGATGGCTACTCCTTGTCTCTAATGAGCTGTTTCAATATACAATGAGATCTGATGCTTGGATCGTACCCTGTGAAATTATCGTATCTTTATTTTCATATTATCGTGATCATCACCTTCATCAGTATTCAGTTCGCTAATGTAATTATCAGTTTCGCTATTGTCATCCTTGCTTGCAGAATTTGAAAAAATACAGAAAAAAAAAACAAAACAAAAAACATACGGAATACACAGGTTAACAGATCAAATATATAAAGAATAGGAAAGGAAATCTACACGCACACACACACACACACACACACACACACACACAAGCGAACATATTTACATATCACCATCATAAAGTCACCGACAGTATAGAGCCGATTAAAGTGCATACAAAATCAATCTGTTCCATGAAAAAAAATCGAGATTTCTCAAAACTACCCACTGCGTTTATCTTGTCACAACAAAGACTCCCATAACATGTTTGTGTAATATTATACATTTAGATTTATAGATATAGATATAATTATAAGACAATACGTATACACATATGAACTTCCATGCCCAAAAGACTGGTATTTGACAATTCTCAACTCACAACGTTGTTAGCTAAAATATCACATAATATCTTATGAACAACAGACAATCATTACAAAAAACAAACAAACAAACAAACAAACAAACAAACAAAAAACTAAAAACGGAATGCTATTCCTTGGAGTCAATCCCCAAGGTGTATATTTCAATTTCAAATCTCGCAAATGATATTTTGAAACCACTAACCCAGTACAAATTTGTAACATTGCAGTTACGTTCGCAGCAATTTATGTTGTATGTTCTTTAAGTTTATCATGTGTGGATTCGTGGGCATGTTGACTCGTATCATGTATTGACTATGTATGTCGAAATGTGCGGTACACCGTGGATCGCTTGCGGCGTATGTCGCTGCGCGTATCGAATCAGTAGATCGCCGCGCCTTTGTTATCGTAAATACTCCGCGATTCAGATGGACAGATCTGGAACACGCTGTGTTCTCAAGGCCTCGCGGAAGGTTTCGGGCTCGAGTGGGAGGTATCATGGCAATGTTTAGACAAAGCGGGGTAATGATTATGTAAGGTGTCCTTCGAGGGTCAAGTTCAATTTAAATTCCATTTTATTTGACAGACTGATTCCTTTAAATTACGTTTGTCACGTGCAGTCTTTCTCGCTCTCTCTCTCTCTCTCTCTCTCTCTCTCTCGCCCTTTATCTATCTATCTATCTATCTGTCTATCTATCTATCTATTCATCTATCATTCTCTCTGCCTATCTGTCTGTCAACCTATCTATCTATACCTATATCTACCACAGAAAGACACAAATCATGGTGTTTAGGCTTTATGCTGTTCATAAATCTGGAATTCATGCTCACAAACCTCATACAGTTTGTGCTCATTTAAACGAAGCAAACAGCATTTGAATTATCACCAGTAAAAGTATTGACAGATTATAGCTTTACAGACTTAAGTGCGCGGTCACGTACTTTCTATTCTTTGTTCCAGTCCTACATGTCCTATATATTTCCACAAACGTGGCGGACATTGCTTCAAAAACACTTTATATATGTCAGACAGAAGTATTCCCTACAATAGTCGGCTATTCGTAATGTACATTTCATCCAATATGTTTACAATAAGTTGACTGATATGAAAGTGAACAGATACTCTATACTCAATCCAGTTCTTGTATCCCAGGTACATTAGCCTTGAATGTTATAATGCCGTTCTCTTATCATCTAATAACACGCTGATGTATACAGTGAGTCGACAGATATCCTGGCGTCCATGACAAAACCACTTTTACTTGTAATCTTCTCCCATACGTAACATTCGGGTAAGTAGATAGGACCTGTTTAAGTTAATCAAGTGTCTACTAATCGCATGAGCTCATGACAACTTGAATTTGGTAATTCTGGGAAGAGAGACGGAAAAAAGGAACATTATACTTGCATAGACGTAAACACGTCTCAAATAAAACTCATAAGGCTCATCCTCTCGACTTGAAAAAAGGCTCATGTACATGATATGGTATCATAAACAGTAACAATGATACCTGGAGAATAATGGCGTCCTCAAGGTTCATATCTAACATAGATTACGCACTTGACTTCATGAAGTTGATTCAACACTCATTTTACCTCATGCATTCCAAGTAGAATGAATAAAATCTCATATGTTCTTCCACACACAACTCTCTGATGCAAAACTTGGTTTGCAGGGGAAAAAATGATGTTAAAATCACAAGACAAACAAGTTCATCAAAGTTCATATCTACTGCTGATTAAGCACTTTGGGAGTCGATAACTGTCAGGGTTTTTATATGGGATACCAAACTCACAGAATAAATATCATATTTGTCATTTTTGTGCGACATGTTATCAATCTTTCAAGTTTTACGTATTGGTTTGTCGCTATCATTATTGACGACTTTATATTCTAATAGAAGAATGATTATATTTATGATTATTTGTGTTATTACCCAATGGAAATGTACAAAATTCCGCACTTCAATTTTCTGGCTGCAAATTAATATTTGATATATCACCAATATTATCATTATCTTTTTTTTCTCCTCCCTCCTTCCTCCCTTTAGTGGGGTTGAAGAGCAGGTAGAGTGTGGATAGCTGCCGGTAATGGAGAAATCTCCCCTAGTTTCAATTTGTCTAAAATAAAAAGTCATTATAAAGGAGATTACTCGTTCAAAAAGAAAAACAAATCATTTGACTTAATTTCAACTTCAGCCGTGTTCGTTACATGTTCCCCTATTTATTACTTCTATCATTTCATTACTGATATGTCTAATATCCTATTACTCAAAACAATTCAGATCACGTTAACGAAAGAGTCATGATTAACCAGAATTGAAATAGATTTCAATGCATACGACTTGTGCAGATTAAGTGTCTTTTTTTTTTGAAAACACGTCACATAACTATGCTTAGCTAATGTTTAAACTTGTTGGGAATATTTGAGTGCATTCCACGACTTCGTTCTTTACAGGGTCTGCCCTCTCCTGGGTGGCTGCTTTATAAGCCTTCTCCGGGCAGGGCAGTGCCTTAAACAGTTCAATCCAGCGCCGTGAGATTGAAGCACGTATGAATTAACAAATCACATTATGTATGACTATAGGGCCACGTGATGGCTTGAAAAGAACACCAAAATGCGAAATTGAAAAACTGTCGTATCATAGAGAAAAGCGTAATCTTTTTACATCAGTGAGTAAGACACAATTTCCGTCTCTCAAGACCTAAATGAGAATGGCTTTCAAGTAATTCCGCCCGTCCGAACAACGTGTTCGTCTTTGTATGCTTACAGGATCGAGTACATGTCTCCCGAGCCTATACTATTATATTACATGGTACCCTCTCCGTGATATAATGGGGTTTTCATGACATCCATGCACATCCAAAGACATTTGAACAGCAGTTTTATATGGAATGAAGAAAGACACATGTGACTATTCGTGCAATAAACGTGGATGTTAATTCAGACTGCGAAACGCATTAGTTAAAAGCGTTCATTAAAGGCAGTCGTGCACTTTCTCCTTCACGAATATTGATTTGCGTCTTTAAACTTACCAATCCTACGGCGAGTTACGTAAAAGAATCACACACACCCAAACACACCCAGAAACACAAGAAGTATCTCAAACTTAAGAGCTAAAATTTGTACACATCGGGGAAAATAACAGTATGAAATAAATACTAAATATTAAAAGCACAATGGACGTGATTACAGCAACCGTGGAGACTGGCTTCTAACGTAATCAGGCTGTAATGATATGATATTGAGGCAGGGTCTATGCAGACATCGGAACTCATAGCATTCCGAGAATGTGCCCTAATTTCAATTTTAGATTAATGTAATAACAATTATCCAGTGGGCTACAATACATGTAGCGGGAGCTAGAGCCGAAGGAAGTGAATTGAGTAATCCGGAAAGAGGGGGCGGTTATCATTAAATCTGACTAAATACTGAACATTATAAAAGGTCGTTTTAATTCTCTCCTCTTTCCGATCAGGATATGATACAGCGGTGGCTGGCTGTGTTGTATTACGGAACAAAGACAAAGGTTAATGGAGTCAAAAAGAACCGATCATAATCAATTCAGAAGCGCATTTTGATCAATCTCGTTTCATCTCATTCATAATTTCCCTCGGTTCTCTCTGACTTTACTAACAAATTGTTGTTGTTACTGTTGGTAATTCTTATGCGAGCAAGCAAAACATATTATTACCTGCATTATCATTGTCAATGTTATTACCATGTTTCCATTTCCTGATTGCCGAGTGTTTGTAAGGAAGAGGTCGTGTAATGTAATTGCAAAGAAATTTTGCCCTGTAAGGTTGAAAATAACGTTGTTAGCCAATCTCGTGCTGCACAAAAAAAAAAATGCCCTAGGTTCGATAAAGTGACATTTTTATCCCTGTGTGTCCACATTCTCTTTCTGAATTTTTGAATATCTAAATGTTCCTTGTTATTTTCATCGTCTCATGCTGTCAATTGGAAGTGCGTGTTTACGAGCAAATATGAACGTTCCTTTAATGGTACTGTTAGTAAAGGCATTTACAAGGACTCGGCTTCCTTTCGCCTGGTCGCCTCCAATCCACCTGCCAGTCGACGTGAGTGAAATACATGGCGCTAATTGAAAATGACAATAATACAGCGCCCTAACACGATGCCCGGGCAGAGTGTGCTTAGACAGGTAAGGCAAATACTGATTTGATCTCTCACATTGCTCAGAATAAACAACACTCTCAATAAAGCACGCTGCACATGGCTAGCTCTTCCACTTAGTGCTTGGAACACGTGACAGTGCCCACATGGAGCACTAGCGGGGCGGTACGTGCGAGGGAGCGAGTGGCAAATGCACAACGTGCTTGTCATACCCTTACACCACACGTTCTGCATATTCTGGGCTCTTCACTGCGAACATATAAACATGTCGGCCAACGTGGTCGATTAGTTTGACTCTTCTAATGGTGTTAACTGAGATTTTTCTGATCGTTAAAGAAAAGGTCACTCGTGAAAGATTTGGTTTTCATTTTCTTTTCTCGGCTTCGAGAATAATAATGTCATCGATCAAAATACAAGTTTACGATGCCGCGAGTTTTATGATGACCGCAACGATAAATGCAAAAATGTAAAACGCATTATTGTGAGCTTATGGCTTTACCATATCATTCAGCTACAAACGGATTTTACGAGACAATTTAGATCTTTTATGAACTATGAACTATTATGAACTATGAACGAAACACATCTTAGCGAAGATAGTTGGAAGCAGTATGTGATTCTTGTAACTCGGCCTTTAAAGAAGAGTCGGAGAAAACATTCCGAAAGAATACTCTCCATTTTTCCATTGCGTATGTCATGGGAGGTAGATAAAAGATTTCAAGATTCAAAATGAAGTAAAAACTGTTGTGGTTTTTTTTTTTTATAGTACAAATTCAAACTGTGCATGATTAGTATGAATTAGCGATTTGTTTGTTGCTTGAAAGCGCAGTCACAATCAATTATGAGACTGACAATTATTTCAAATAAAATTAAAGGACTCATCGTACTTCGAATAAACCGATGTATGCGTAGATTCTCTTTCTTTATGCAATAGTACACTGTAGTTCTGAATGACTTCGTTGCTGTTTTTTAAACTGATTTATTATGTTTTAATGCAGTCTGCTACACTCAAAACACAATTAAATGAGTAGAAAAATCAATCGCTTGAATCAATAATATGTCATGGGTTGGCCTTGGCGGTTGCAACATTTCAATTATGAAATAGACTACGAATGCAGACATTGTACCGTAATGCATGTTGCAGACTGATCAAAACAGAACTTGTGTATTCAAATGCTTAAATTATGGGCATTTATCATTTCATTATCGACTGGCATCATATTTTGTTTAATGAAAGTGAATTTTAATTGCACTATAGTGTTAGTCGAGATGCTGGATTTGTTTATGAATGTTGATGAAAGACGTCCTTTCTCTTTGTCGTTGTTGTTGGGTTGTTGTTTTTTTTTCTACTGTATTTCATATTCAGGCCGACTATACCATGACAACGTTCACCATATTCTTTCAAATGGAATAAGAATGTTATGACTATTGGTGGCTGATCAATTCTTATACTTGCTGATAAAGACGCATGAGTCGCAATGGAATTGACATTACTGCACAATAGCAGAATTTACAATATTAGATTTGCTGTATAAAGCCATATCATTCTGTTTTGCTTGTTTGATTTCGTGGTAAGCAACCAAACCGAAATAACAATGTAAGAATGCCTCTGGGGCAATTTCCGAACTTCAACTCTCACATGGTAGTTTATTGATTTGCTTTCTAGCCATCTCGAAACAGTTAAAACGAAAAGAATCTTTGATTGTCTACGAACGAGACTTGGTTTGTTTTATTTCTTTGGCGTAATAATGTGTCACTATCGGTAGAGCTTTGTTCTTGAAGTTTTGACCGCGTTTGATTAAAACCCCGCTGTGTATAGCTGCCAAGGTCTAACATTACGTGACTGCTAGGCGATCGCGCTGATCAATGCATGGACTTTTATTCCACCTTGCGGAGAGCGGAGAGAATCTCCCGATCTCGATTTCTGATTTTAATCATCTTTTTTCCCCTCCGCCTTTTTTATAGAGAAGGCTACTGCTTATGATGGTAACTATTTTTGACAAGGCTTGGCTGCGGGTTTAGCTTTTCCACAAAGAATAAAGACCACGATGAAATGAGGTAGCGAATGGGGTGACGAACATCGTTGGTGTATATGGATGTCCTTACATCTGATTTAAAGGAGAATATCTCTCTAGGAGGGGTGTTTTGAGATTCTGTGAACGACGAGAACACCAAACGGATAGGTCAGCAATAATTTACAAGAACGTTTCACCGTTTAAAAGGCATCCGCTTGCATGTCATGTAGTGGAATAAAGAAATTATAATTCGAAATTGTGACAGGCATATCAACCGCTTATATGTGCATGTGTGTGTGTGTGTGTGTGTGTTTGTATGTGTGTGTGTTCGTTTGTGTGTGTTTGTGTGTATTTGTGTGTGTGTTGGCGTGAATTCATCGATGTTTACTTTCACTTTGCCAGACATTGTTTTACTTCGTTTCCTTAATATATAAAAAAATGGCACACTCCACATGACGAAGGAACTTAGTTTTTCCAATTACAAACGCATCATATTTGCTACAATTTTTGCAGAAACAGACACACGCACACAGACAAACACACACACTCACACATAAACAACCACACACAATGGTGACTGTTGCTATATAGATAGTCGTTCATTTTTCACAATGATTGTGCACACATGAAACGCACTGTTTTTCCATATTAGATGACATACCAACAAATGGTCGTGACAGTCAATACTTAATATCTCAATTATACCCGTTATTTTGTGATATTGCCAATACATTCCAAACAACTCTATTTTAGAGAAAGGAAATGGTTTGAGCATGCTCATGCATCTTAATTGCTTCTATCGAAAAGTTAGGTGTAAAAGCATGGTCAATGGGTCTGGTGGGTTTCTTTTTTTCTAAGCAGGTGTGTGTGTGTGTGGGGGGGGGGGGGGTGAGTGAATCAAAGAAAGAGAGAGGTAGAGATATGTTGTAGAAAGGGAGAGAGGAGAAAAGTTTCATCTGAATCACCTCGATAGTTTCCGAGAGAGATTTAAACTATCTTGGTCCTTGGGTAAAGGTCAACCGCAAACTGATGAACTTCAAAGAGAAGCTGAGAATCGAGGTGATTCCTCTTTCTACTTTGTTGCGATGCTCTTTTCCCTTCTACAAGATGCATAGCGGCTTTTTCCTCCACGCGATGCATTGTCAAGTTCGCCTACTTGCATACCTGAGTGCAGGGAATATGCTTTTCGGCGTGCCTAATCCTCCTGATTGATGAAAGAAACTCCTTGCATTAAGCTTGCAATCATTCAAATGCGACTCTGGATTATAGCCGTGATCCCTACAATCAAGCGCCAGCGGGCGCACATGGGTCGCGTGGTAATGCACTTCTGAAGAAACTCTTGGCTGGTTGCAACCACATAGACAAGGCTGTTTGCACTTGGGTCGCAGAGGCGTGCGAAACTGCAATACGTATAGAATTAATGTCGCGAATGAAAAGCGCCTCCCTCGACAATACGCCAACAACGAGTCACGGCGTCTGTCTGTCACAGTAAATGAGCGCCGAAGTACAACCATTCGTTAACCCAGTAAACACATCGATGCAAGACATTATCTCTTACCACACGATGGAAAGAAAGTACAAAGGAACTATGGAAGTAGAACGGCGGAGGAATTTTTAGGCAGAAGGAAACAAGGACCGTAACATTGAGAAAGATATCGCCAGAAACACACAATTAAAAGCTAAACTGAAAATGGTTCTTTTAACAAAAGCATGCAATACAGACCTCAGTGAAACAAGTTTGTAGTTGTTGGTAGCATGCTGTATTTATTCTCTCACACCTCCTTCTTAAATTGTAAGAATGATATTATTTGGTAGGATTAACTATAGATGAAGAAGATTTGTTTTGGTTTTGAGTGGAAGGGCTGGTTGGGTTTTTTTTTTCATATGTATGCTCTCATAAGTGGAATATAAATGAAATGATCCATGAGATATTTGTTGGCATTTTTCAATATTTTCTCTTGAAGAAATTATCAGTGGGATGGATTTATAATCGAGTTATTATCCATGTTGAAGAGAGAGATTATTTGCAGTGTATCTCGAAAATTGATTTGTTTGTGTTTTGAAATGTATTTGTACTGTTTTTGTTCATGTTATACCCAGAATGAGTTGATCCCGGAATGATCTTAATGAAATTAATGAACATCGAGGAAAATAGAACTTTGTTGTCGACAGACATGAGCTGAAATGTCTGAAATCTTCTATTGAAGAATAATGAGAAACACCTGTACTCTGAAAGATAAACTTATACCCTACTATCAAACACACCTCAATCTACTTTGGAGAAGGAGCCAAACGAAATGAAAGTTTTGAAAGCTTTGAATATTAACAGCATGTAGCTTGTTTTATCATAGAATTAGTCATTCTCTATTAGACCATAATGTGTTCACGGAAAGTCCATCAAGATTTCAAAATCCTCTGAGGGAAGAGGTTAGGATATCCGGTGCCCGCATGATTATTTGAGTGAAACTTGATTGATTAAAGGAGCACATCGTGTGAACGCTTTAAATTGTAATCCACACCATGTTCAGTTGGCGACCTGAGTGGTCGGGTTTCATCAATATCGACCCTAAATATAGTACAGTTATAAAATTGTAATTCTTCGCGTGTTTCCGAGAATCAGTGGTATTAGTAGCAGACACAAAATGCCATTAGGATGAGACGATGATACCTCAAATTACCTACACACAAATCCTTTGGATTTCCTTTTTTGACAAGCAATCAATAGGCAAATGTTATATGGGAAGTTATATGGGGGGCGGGGGTAGTATATTGTTTCTAAGGTGTCTACCATGATTTGACATACAGCTTCAACAAACTAAGTGGACATTCTAATCCCTGATAACCTGTTTGTACTACGCCATTGTGTATAATACCAACACTTTTGAAAAACATGCGAAAGCTCACAATTTGATATATTTTTATTGCAGAATTAATCGCCAGTAAAAATTTCAATTTGATCTGTATGATTTCACTCTGTTTATCTTCTTGGGGTAGAATTATACCCATACGTATTTGTTGGCGCCCAAAGATATACCCTTTGTTGTCAATTTCTTATCATTCTAAGCATGCAAATTGTTCACTGAGCATGCGAATGTTGGAAATTAAATAACTAGAATGGATAGGATACAATCTTCCAAGATCGCAGAGTTTGAAGTGCAACATGGCACAGAATTAGACTTGTTATACGTTTATATATATATATATATATATATATATATATATATATATTCATATATATATATTCATATATATATATATGTATACATGTGTGTGTCTGTGTGTGTATGTGTATGTGTGTCTGTGTGTGTGTGTGTGTGTGTTATACATTCAGTAGAATGTTTACATTTGTCTGCTCCTTTCTTTCCAAATTTATTATGTCTCTCGTACAAACTGCAGACAAGTGATGGGGTAGCCCTATCGTCCTGCTCAAATAGTAGTAGTGGTAATAACTTGATGGACGTAATGTAGCCATAGATGTCTTGGAAACGCATCACTTTCAATCATTCACAGGTCCTTCAAATGTCATCACGAGATATTGATAGACACTCTACAAATCAAACATTCATCAAACTTGTCGTCGCGTCAGCTGCGTTCTAGTTCTGTCAGAATATCATGGTTTGGTTCCTCATCTTATAGAGAGATATCGATACCACAAGAAATACCACACACAAATATTATACATTTCATATATTTTTGTTTTGGGGGGAAGAGAGAGATAGATAGATGGAGAGCGAGAGAGAGAGAGAGAGAGAGAGAGAGAGAAAGAAAGAGATGAAGAATTTTGCCTACACTGATTCTCTGATGACTGTGGCATGCGGCGTTCTAAGTCTGTATAAAAAAAGAAAAGTTCTTATCAGAAAAAGCCTTCCGCCAAAATACTGTTCTGCTCCATTATTCCGCTCTTAAAATCAACCTTATCAATCTTATTTTCTATTGTATGTCCGATGTTTCGTTTACATAGTATTCTCTTGTGTACATGTCTTTCCTCTCCCTTCCGCCTTCCCCCTCCCACCCCCCCCCTCTCTCATTCTCATTTTCATTATGTATTTCAATACACCCATGAAGCCCGCTCTTTCGTATTTCTCTCTCCTCTCCTCTCTTCCACCCTTCCTCACAATATATCGTCGCAATTCAGTCTAGCATGGCGTGTGGCCTTGAGAGTCTTACAAGTGATGTTGCAGGAGAGAGAGAGAAAAAAAATGAATAATTGAAGCGAGAGAGATTGTTAAATGATTTTCACTTGGAGGTAATAAAGATGTAATTCTTACACAGTACAGCGCTGGCATCGAGTTCTCGAGAACCAACATGAACGACCAGCCAGGAGAGGAACGAATGGAAGAATGTGATTCGGAATTAGTCGATGGAGATGACAGCATGAAGTGAGGAGAGACTTCAAATGCTCCCGAGTGTACGAGCAACAAAAGGAATAAAAAGGGTGGTTTAATCTCCATATCAGCTCTACTCGCCGAGACGCTTGACTGTGATGTTAATAAGACGGCAATTGAGAAGTGTTATCTGATTTTCCTCTCTTTGAAGATGAGACGAACATTGTAATACAATTGGGCATTGATGTTCCAATCATTTTGGCCAAATAATTCAACATCTAATGATTTTGATCATTATTCCTGCAGAATGCATTTCAAGAGCTTTGGCCAAATAATTCAACATCTAATGACTTTGATCATTATTCCTGCAGAATGCATTTCAAGAGCTTTGGCCACCCACATAATTACAGACAAACAAAGAAATATAAAACATTGCATTCATATTGATTTTTTCATGGTGGAATTTGCTGGCTTCTAATTTCTTCTTTTAGCATCCTTGTCAAAATATGAAGAAATTAACACTTACCCAATCGTTTTGGTTGTTGAAAGTCATAATTCAAAAGTAATTAGTATTTTTCTTTTGCTTTTTGAGTATGAATGTTTCTATAGATCTCTAATGCAAAAGGTGACCTCCACATTTCATTTTCTGTTTTCTTGAATTATTGCGGACATAAGCAGTGATAGCTTTATACTAGTAAAATAACAGCTATCGCTTTAAGTCCTCAGCTACACAAAACATCAGACAGGAGCAGAAGTACCCCTCCCCACCCCCACCGCCCAAATATCTATTCATTCAGGGAGACAATACATATGAGTTTTAGCATTGTATTAGTCTGTATTAGTCTCGCGATAGATGTGATCCACCGCCTTCCTCTTCCCTGTTGAGTGACAATTGTCATTAGGGAGCTTTAGATTTTAGACGCGCGGACGTTCAAAGGAAAAAAAAACATGATCTGAGCTTGCGCAGTAGCGCGCGTAAAGTCAATCTATTTTTAGCTTGCGTCGCCTGAGTTGTTTACTACGCGTACTGGGCTATTTTCACGTCCGCACAGTTTGCGACGTAGAGAGCTTCTTCATGCACTGACCATATGGGGGCACGATTTTATTTTTTATACGTTGCGTCCCAGCGTAATCTAAAGCTACTTTTCCACACGACGCAGGGAGAGGAGAACGTCCAGCGCAAGCGTCGGTTCAAACGTCCGCGCGTCTAAATCTAAAGCTCCCTATTATCACAAATGAAATTAATCAAAATGAGCAAACGTCGATCCGACGTCTCGCACGTGAAGGAATTAGCCAGATTTGATTGTGAGACGAATCCAATGAACAGGTATGGCTTATGCATATTTCATGGCATGGAAAGCGTTTTGCTGATGACAGCTCTGCTATTGAATACGGACACACAAACACACGAACACACACAGACACACAACCAAAGAGAGAGGGAAAGAAAGACAAAGACAGAGAGAGAGAAAAAAAATGATACATTCCAATGGCGGATCCAGGGGGGGGGGGGGGCGCACCGGGCACGCGCCCCTCTTTATTTTTTGTTAAAACAAAAGAAATAAAAAGAAAAAAAGGGGGCATTTGTAAAGGCGCCTCCCCTTTACGGAATTCCTGGATCCGCCCCTGGATTCAGACAGAGAGACAAAACAGACATAGCTAGATCGAAAGACATCAATAGATTTATTCCTGATAGGACAGGCCAAAGTGTATGCGGTAAATGTTTATCCTGTCTCCTATATTAACACTCCACCAAATTGACAGCTACACTAGAAGCGACATGCATAATAGTCTTCCGGTCAGTGGTGGAGTAGATGTCACTCTCTCTAAACTAATTTCAAAACGCGGAGGACAGAAATCTATTCTTGAATCGTCAATATCCTTGGATCTTGTATTCTCGATCGGTATTTACTTGTCACTCACTTAAGCTAAATAGTGATTAAAGGGAAACATCAGACACTCAATGATCAAACTTAAATAAAATGAATGGCGGTAAAATAATGATAAAAACAAGCAAAAAAAAATCCGTTGTCAGGTCAGGCTGGGTAAAGAAGGAAATAATAGAATTGCAATGACACTCGTTTAAGAAGCAGTGACATCGATAATGATTACGGAAATATCCATAAAATGACCTAAGACACGCTCATCATCTTGCAAATTTTCGAAACCGTACAAATAGATCTACAAATGATAGTCTAAATTTCGCATCACATGACCATAACAAATTCACTAACTATAAAAAAGGTTACAGTTACAGACTAATATATATATATATATATATATATATATATATATATATATAAAACCATGCATGTAGGATGTAATTTCACCCGAGTCAACAGAAGACAAGTGCCCCAGTGACGTCATCACCTGATCTTATTTGAATACACGAGTGTGACGGACATCATTGTTCGTGAAAATGTTAACATTCCATCAGTTTTATAATTATTTGCGGTCCAGTCTTATTAAAGATTTTACGGTTCTTTCGTTTTATTTACTCTGACTATAGTTGTATCAGTTTGTGCTAGAAAGGTAATAATATCGATTTAACCTGTGTGTGTTTTGACTGCCGAATGGCACAGAAAAGCCCATGGCATTGTACACACTGTCCATAGTCCCTGGCAGAGAAAGGGTTAATACTCCTTCTTGCTGGATCTACCCTTATTCATGCCTCTTTTGTTTTCGTTTTTTTTTTTTGGCTTTTCGTTTGTTTGTTTGTTTGTTTGTTTATTTATTTGTTTGTTTGTTTGTTTATCTATTAGAGAAGTGAGAGGAGATATGGGTTGTGTATTAAGCACCCGATATGTCTGTCCCTTTAATGACACGACCATGGATTACGTTTCAGACAAAATATTGTCTGTAGTTCGGGCTTTTCCCTACTGCTTGTAGGTATTTGCCAATAAGCACCAGTATTCACTAACAGAAATAAATCAATAAATACCCCACTTCTGTTTCAAATCGTTGAGTACATGCATTATTCACATGGAGTACTTTAATATCTACCGTAGATGAGAGGCTGTAGTGTGGCTCTCATTGATTTAGTGCTTTGTATAGTCTGCGTAGAACTCATTTCAATGGTTTTACAGGCTCTAAATCACTCTTGCAAAACGGATAGAATGTGATAATCTGTAAAAGGAAAGGCGATTTCGGGAGCATTTCGTACAGAGCATTGCTACAATTGTTTATTTCAATGTTTCTTTGAAAATGACCAAATCTTACTCTTCCTGGAATAATTTCACTGTATTGCGTGAAACCAGACGTAGTATACAAGGTAGTATTTGAATTTTCTTTTATCGCTTTGTTGTAAACAGGTTGTAACTATATGCCGCATCTAGTTTAAGAATAAGTTTTTGATAACACTGAGATCTTATATGCCTTCCTTTAAACTAAAAAAAAAAAACCCAACAACTACAACACTACAACAGTGATCAGGAGGTACTGTTTTTACTTCGCCCAGTGGATAAACTTCATTGGTCAGTGAAAAATAAAACAACATAAAATAGCATTACCTCTTCAGATCACCAATTTAGAATCTTAAGGCAGATTTAATGATTCCTAGACTCTTCCCTCTTTCGCATTCTCTCGTTCTCTGCCTGTCAATTTCTTCGTATTCTTTCTCACGACAACTGTCAATCATTTATATACACTGTCTTTGTACATTGTCTATATACATTGTTTTCATCTGTATACATTCTTTCTGCCGATATGTGTGTACTATCTTCCAATGAATTTACCCAACTTATTCTTGCTTGTTGGACTGTCATTCTATTTGTGTTGAAGGCCAACTTTTGGGGATTGTTTCTAATTGCATAGTCAGCTATTTCTCCATTCTTCAATCCATCTTTCTATCTAGCCATCAGTCAATCTTTCTATCTATCTTTCCTGACACTCCTCTGTCTCAGACATGACATCGCATGTATTTGTTACAAAAGGCATTTGCCTAATTGACATGGCGTGGGGAGAATGCCAATAATGTACAGGCTTTCTGTCCCGTTGTTTTCCCGTTGTCACGCTTACCAGTTACCCCTCGCCATTTTGTTCACTATACAGAGATAGATATTGATAAATCCATTTCTGGCTTAAAAGATAAGTGACTGAGCTTACAACAAGGATTGAGTTAGGGGAATCTGTGGGATGTGTGGCAATGGAATACATTTCGTGACGAATTTTTAGAAGGAGAAGCTTCTAGCCAGGTATGGCTGATCACGTAAATGGAGGAAGCGCCGCCTGTTTGCTAGCTCGGATTGGTCGGCTCGAGTTCAGGGCGGCAGCGCACGTTCGTATCCGGTGACACACTAGTGTGAAATAAGACCCCCGCTGATTGGGGGGTCGAAGTACCGACCTACGCGGTATAATTCAGTCGCAAAGGTAATGCACGGGTAATTGCAGCGGTGTCAGGAGGGATAACGTTGTCTCAGCCGCCAGTCCCCCCGTGGCTTCGGCCCTTAATCACTCTAATTTGTGGCTCATTCTAGCAGAAAAGCTGTATCAATTGTTGCCAATACTGGTCTCATTAAGGTCAAGCCGATCGTGCCAGATTTTAGCCAGAAACCATTTTGTAGTAAGTCATCTAGACTTAAAGGCAGTGATTGTGGTTTTTGTACACCACTTTTTGGCATCTTTACAGATGCTTCGAGCACACTCCAGTATAATTCCTTTGTGCAAAACTGTGATCTACTTTATGTGAGTGTGCGATCAATCTCATCTAACCAGGATCAGAATCGGCAGTGACTTTTGCTTTTTGTTTAATGTTTACGAAGAAAATGTTACAAGATAACAAATTCAGTTATGGACAATCAACGTTTGATGATACTAGATGAAAATGAAGTTGCCGTCTCGGCCAGAAAAAAAAAGAACATTACATTTGGCAAAATGCATTAACAGCAAGCATGCAATATTTGATTTAAGTCCATTTTCTGATTGCAACGTTCTAATTTCCCCAAGCAGATAGAGCTTTGTTATCTCCATGGAGACACTTTTTTTTGTCTCTGTTCTTCGGAAATAGAACTATTTTGAGGACTGAGTGATGCCCTATGCAAATCATCCTGTCAGTGGAACTTGTTTACTGATTAGACAAGACTCGGCTACCAGTTGTCTCTCTTTGGTAGCAGCGTTTTTGTTACCCAATTCATGCCCCACTCTCCCTCCTCATTTTATGAATACTGGTGCATTCGATTACACTCCGTATAGAAGGTAGAGCACATTTTGAAATATTGGAATCTTGTTTGGAAGTATCTGTAGTGTTATTTAGACATTACGAATTTCTCCTCATTATGCCTGGTACAGAGAGTTATTCATTTTCTGGGTTCAGCTTGTGACAGCAAAGTGTGATGATGTTTCATTTTACAGTTAAAATAGAGAAACAAATGAATATTCTGATCAATAAACGTTTATGTACCAATGTATATATTACACTTGATATGGATAATTTACTGTACGACCATTTTTTTTGTCAATGAATCGACTCACAGACTCGGTTGAAAAAGAGAAGGGCGTTAAGTTGTCTCGAACACTATGGGTTTACTGGCAACTTAACGCCCTTTTTATTCTTACCCGACGTAATAATATGAACCATGGGCGTCACCAGGGGGGGTGCGTTGGGTGCGAACGCACCCCCCTTCAGATCCTTAAAAAAAAAAAAAAAAAAAAAAAAAAAAATCAGTCTGCGAGCGACCTCAACGCCGGACGCTAAATAATTACTCTTTTCTATTTTTTTTTTCATATTTTGCACCAGGGACACACACACACACACACACACACACACACACAAATCAATTCGCACCCCTGGTTCTGGCAGCACTGATTTTATTAGTATTCTACAGTGTTTACTATTTATCGACCGTACTGTACATCCCTACGATACCGAGCACTTATACACGTTTGCATGTACGTGTGCTACTTACAAGTACATAGTAGGGTCTATGTACATTACTTCTGACCAATCCATATTGCCAGCCCAAGAGCGAGCTTTAGCCTCATTAAAAAAAGATGAAAAAAAAAATGGAGGGGCAAGCATATTATTTTGCCCACCCCCCCCCCCCTCCATAATTCCAGAGACGAGAAGATTTTCTTATCTTTTTTTTTTGACCGAAAAACAAAAAGTTACCCCCATAAAATATTGGAGGGGCAAGCATATTTTAATTTTGCCCCCCCCCCCATAATTAATAATTCCCGAAATGAGAAATTTTCTGGCTTTTGAAATAAAACAAAAATGTTGCCCCCATAAAAATATTGGAAGGCAAGCGCACCATTTGCCCCACCCCACATGATCATAATTCCCGCGATGAAAAGATTGTCTTGCTTTTTTGTTAGAGTTCAAGAAATCTGTCCAATTATTTCACCCAAAAGCAGTGGCGTAACTACGGGGGGAGGGGGGGGGGGTGCGCCCCCTCATAATCCGCTGGTAAAAAAAAAAAAAGACTTACCGAAATAGTAATTCAAGTGTTAGTAAACTGCTTTTGAATGAAAGGGTGATCAAGAAATAAGATATTTTTCTATGATTTCTTTTAACCATAATTAGATAGGTATATAGTGTGAAACATTGTTCAAAAAGCCCGGACCCGACAAAAGATTGTGATTCAGCGTGATTCCTGGTTGGCATTCTGCATATAAGCAGGATGTGCGCAGTGTACTCAGTACATCCGAACGAAGAGTCGCTACAATGTTGCGCAATGTGATGTAGAATGTACAGCACCTTTGTACCTTACGCTTCGTTATATCAAAGCTAGATCATTGCTTTTGCAGTGTTGCTTTACATACTAGTCTATGTAAAAATGTCTTGCATTGCCGATAAATAGACTTGACCTGGGCTAATTCCTAACTTTTCCATGTATATATAATACACACACACAAACAAACACGCACAATTAGTTTAGGGGATGCTCTAAAGTGCAGATTTTGGACATCCTTTCCCCGGTTGGTCACTTCGACGCCACCTCGCTGGTCATACCTCCCCCAGTCATGAACATAAACCCACACCCTTGACTACCAGTGGCGGATCCAGGGGGAGGGGCGCACCGGGCGCACCGGGCGTCCGCCCCCCCCCCCCCTTTAATTTCCAAAGCGAAAAAAATAATAATATAGCTTCAAACGGCAGTTTTTGGACAGTAAAATGTCAACATTTTCAAGCTCGCTCGCTCCTCTCGCTCGCATTTAGTCGTAATGCCATTCTCCTGAAGTTGCTGCCAGTAATTGCCGGCAGTTGCGCCTGGTGCGCCCCCCCCCCCCCCTTAATTTCCAAAGCGAAAAATTATAGCTACAAACGGCAATTTGGGGACTGTAACAATGTCAAAATTTTCAAGCTCGCTCGCTCCGTTCGCTCGCATTTAAAGGACAAGTTCACCTTCATAAACATAAGGATTTAGAGAATGCAACAATATCAGTAGAACACATCAGTGAAAGTTTGAGGAAAATTGGACAATCGATGCAAAAGTTATGAATTTTTAAAATTTTTGCGTTGGAACCGCTGGATGAGGAGACTACTACAGCTTGTGAGTCATATGCGTACAACAGTATAAAGAAAATGTAAAAGAAAATTCAACATATTTTCACTTTTTTCGCATAATAAAAGAGCTCTTGACTTGCCTCTTTCTACAGGCAGGGGGAATAATATTGCCCATAACATTTGTCGGTAACGAGTCAGGGGAATGTGTACTTTTTTCAAAAGATGGAATTTTGTGAAATTCTCTTTATATTTTCCTTATATTGTTGTACGCAAGTTATTCATACACTGCAGTAGTCTTCTCATCCAGCGGTTGCCGCACAAGAATTTAAAAAATTCATAACTTTTGAACGGATTGTCTGATTTTCCTCAAATTTTCAATGATGTGTTCTACTAATATTGCTACATTCTCTCAATCCTTATGTTTATAAAGGTGAACTTGTCCTTTAATCTTTATGCCATTCTTCTGATGTTGCAAGATACCAGTAATTGCCTGCAGTTGCGCCCGGTGCGCCCCCCCCCCCCTTAATTTCCAAAGCGAAAAAATATGGCTAAGAACGGCAATTTTTGGACTGTAAAATGTAAAATTTTCAAGCTCGCTCTCTTCGCTCGCTCGCATTTAATCGTTATGCAATTCACCTGATGTTGCTGCCAGTAATTGCCAGCAGTTCCGCCCGGTGCCCTTCCCCTTTAATTTCCAAAGCGAAAAAATATGGCTAAGAAAAGAACGGCAGTTTTTGGACTGTAAAATGTAAAATTTTCAAGCTCGTTCGTTCTGCTCGCTCGAATGTAATCATTATGCTCTCCTGATATTGCTGCCAGTATTTGCCAGCAGTTGCGCCCGATGGGCCCCCTTAAATATAGAAATATACCTACAAACGGCAGTTTGTTTTTTACTGTAAAATGTCAAATTTTCAAGCTCGCTCGCTCGCATTTATCTCCTGATGTTGCTGCCAGTAATTGCCGGCAGTTGCGCCCGGTGAGCCCCCCCCCCCCCCCCCCCACCTCCTTTAATTCCAAAGCGAAAAAATATGCCTCCAAATGGCAGTTTTGGGACTGTAAAATATCAAAATTCTCAAGCTCGCTCTCTTCGCTCGCTCGCATTTAATTGTTATGCCATTCACCAGATGTTGCTGCCAGTAATTGCCAGCAGTTGCGCCTGGTGCGCCCCTTAATTTCCAAAGCAAAAAAATACGGCTACAAACGGCAGTTTTTGGACTGTAAAATGTCAAAATTTTTAAGCTCGCTCGCTCGCTCGCTCGCATTTAGTTGTTATGCAATTCTCCTGATGTTGCTGCCAGTAATTACCGGCAGTTGCGCCCGTTGCGCCCCCACCCCTCCTTTATTTCCAAAGCGAAAAAATATGGCTCCAAATGGCAGTTTTGGGACTGTAAAATGTCAAAATTTCCAAGCTCGCTCTCTTTGCTCGCTCGCATTTAATCATTATGCCATTCACCTGATATTGCTCCCAGTAATTGCCAGCAGTTGCGCTCGGTGCGACCCCTCTTAATTTACAAAGCAAAAAATTATGGCTACAAACGGCAGTTTTTTGACTGTAAAATGTCAAAATTTTCAAGCTCGCTCGCTCGCTCGCTCGTATGTAGTCGTTATGCAATTCTCCTGATGTTGCTGCCAGTAATTACCGGCAGTTGCGCCCGTTGCGCCCCACCCCTCCTTTATTTACAAAGCGAAAAAATATGGCTCCAAATGGCAGTTTTGGGACTGTAAAATGTCAAAATTTCCAAGCTCGCTCTCTTTGCTCGCTCGCATTTAATTATCATGCCATTCACCTGATATTGCTGCCAGTAATTGCCAGCAGTTGCGCTCGGTGCGCCCCCCTTCATTTACAAAGCAAAAAAAATATGGCTACAAACGGCAGTTTTTTGGACTGTAAAATGTCAAAATTTCCAAGCTCGCTCGCTCCGCTCGCTCGTATGTAGTCGTTATGCCATTCCCCTGATATCGCTGCCAGTAATTTGTCGTTTAACACCGTCATTCCATAATCCACTTATAAGGGATGCAACCCTCTCCGGCACTTCCACACCCTCCCCCCCCCCCCCCCCCGATGAAATCCTAGCTACCGGCGCGCCGTTGCCCTTTCCCCGCTTGGTTTCCCTCAAAAAACAGTAAAAGTCTAGGGATTGAGAGCTTCCTATATATATTCCAAATGTCTGTCCAAAAAAATCTCGTAAACATTTAGTGTCAAAACGCACCCCCCTTGAAAAAAAGCTGGTGACGCCCCTGTGAACGGAACATGTTTGGGGAAAAATGATAATGATTATAACGATTGCACCTGTTAAAATAACAACACGCACAAATGCCATGATGCACAGCGACAGTTCGTAAATTGTAAGCAAGTGGAAAATAATATAGTTTAGAAGAAACTCGTGTGCATAATGACGTCACTCAGACGACTGACCTCACTATACAGCACTCACAGTTTTTTTCTTCAAGGGGCGTGGCTTGGTAATTAGGGGATTATTGGCTGTAAATCGAATGATAGACGTGATTGAATAAAGTGACCTTGCAGGGAAAGATAGACCGCTTTGAACTTAAAGGATATGCTCGTGCTTCGAAAAGCATACGCAGTACATAGGTGCTAGGACAGAGGGGGAAAGTCGGATCGATGTACTACTATAATGTGTGTGTGAGTGTGTGTGTGTGTGTGTGTGTGTGTGTGTGTGTGTGTGTTTGTTTCTTTGTTTATGTGTGTGCGTGTGTGTGTGTGTGTGCTTGTGCATTCGCAAGTAGAATATTATAATTGATATTAGTATCATTCTTATATTTTAACGAAAGGCGGGAATCGAAAGATTACGTGGAAAGATAATTTCATATGTATTGAGGAAAGAGAACACGTTTATGTGCGTGTGCGTTCGAGTCGTGAAGAAGTGTTTGCGTGTGCAGTGTGTGTGTGTGTGTGTGTAATGTATGTGCGTGTATGTATGTCGGTGGTTAATCCAATGTAAGATCTATTTTTTTCTTTGTGCGTAAGCATGTGTAACATTAATCAACCTGTTTTCTACGAGATTTTGCAGTCCTCTTAGACTTTGAACGGAACTCATGAGATTCCCGAAAGCAACTATGGTTCAACGTGAGGAAAATGAAGCAAAAACTGTATCTAACTTCTGAAAGGTTAGACTAAACCTCGCGTACACATTACAGTACTCGATGGCCTCATGATACAAGACACGATTCTGTGTTTGACTGCAGTGAAAGCATGATTCCTGACTGCCTCGTCAAACATGACTCGAATCTTCCAAACTTACACTCCGATCTTATCGCCCACTAATAATGATAATGTATGCCAATGTCTCATTTATTATACATAGATTACTACTCTCTACTACTACTACTACTACTACTACTACTACTTACTGCTACTACTACTACTACTACTACTACTACTACCACTACTACTACTACTACTACTACTATGTACTATGTACTACTACTACTACTACTACTACTACTACTACTTACGGCTACTACTACTACTACCACTACTACTACTATTACTACTACTACTACTATATGCACTACTACTACTACTACTACTACTACCAGTACTACTATTACTATGCTACTACTTGTATACTATTACTATTACTGCAACTACTGCGCATTAAAGATCGAATGCACAATACCTTGCAAAAAATCCCCTGTCCATTTTAATTTGATGTTTTAATAGGCAGTTCTACCTCAGCAACGTCCGGTCCCCAGTGCAACCCTGGATGGGGATCGACATTTTGCGTCCATCATTTTGTCTCAGATGTTCACACCATACAGGGTTTGTACTTAGTGGCCTGAATTCACGAAGGTGGTACAAATGAAACCATGGTATAAACCATGGACAAAAACCATGGAGCACCAAGTGTCGCACAGAATATTTCGTTACGAAATTGGTCATTTCGTCGGCAAAATGACCGTTTCGTTAACGAAATGTTCATTTACTTACAAATAATCATTTCATCGACGAAATGACTGATTTCGTAACGAAATATTCCATGCGACACTTGGCGCTCCTTGGTTTTTGTCCATGGTTTAAACCATGGTTTCATTTGTACCACCTTCGTGAATTCGGGCCAGTATGTCTTGTTCAAGAGCCTAAATCCAATGTACAGTGCCTGAATGTAAAGATTAATGTGACTGCCAGGAAGTCGATTTCTTTAGAGCTTCATATTGCTAAACATGTTACGCAACTGGATCATTTTATATTACATAATCGCTACACCGTGCATAGCGCCACCAGGAGTGTCTCAGTCAACAACAAAATAATACATACATTTATACAATTTATATTATCTTTATCATGCCCTAGAATAAATCTTTGAAAAATGTAAATCGGAAAATACCGCAAGGCTGTGAAGACCACTATCTTCGAGCACCTCGCGGTTGAAGAAATGCGAATTGATTTGCTTCCACCAAAGCGTCATTTTGCTCAACACTTGGTTCGGCACTTAAGTGATTCTCAAACTATTCCTCACATTAGCTGTTGCTAGGCAGTAGGCGATATGTCTATTCAAATACGGCTAACACTTACAGACCACACCAGCGCTGTATTTGTCGAATATAAGAGAAAAAGAGGGCGAACGTTCAAGGGCGGATGCATGCATTCGCGCGAATCACAGCGATTGTGAAGAAGTGTATGTCGCTTAAAAGCATGAGCAGAAAAATAGATCACAAGGTCACTATAAAATATGTAGCTAAGGCTTTCTGCATCTCAAATCAATGACATCTCTTTTGCTCCCTTTACCATAGACAGATCGCACAATCAAATTCGTTCTCTATCTCTTTTTCTTTTCAGAGAGCGGGCGACTGGAAAGAGAATACAATAGCAGAGTGTGCAGGCCCGCGGACTATAAGAAGCAGTATGTAATAAATGCCATGACCTTGTGACGCAAGACTGAATAGTCACCTTAGAGACTTTGACTGTTTCTCATAATCACATGGGAGGACTTGGCGCGAAAACACATTAGACTTACTGCTTGTCATGATGGACATGTTTGTCACGGTGTCAGCTTGACATTTCTTTAACAAACTTTTGTATTAGGAGTGTAATGGAACGTAACCATGGTGACCCATAAAACACAGAAGAGAAGGTCAGAACGCTAGTCACAAATAAAGACATTGGAATATGATTTCTCTGCTGGAATGGTACCTTGTTTTATGAATTTTCTTGATTTGTACGTGTTTTTTCCTGACTCTTCCATAATATCACACTTCATGAGAAAAGATGAAATGAAACACTTCAATTTTTTTTTATTTCGTGCAATAAAAAAGTTCGCTTGTTGAAGATTATCACGGTTTATACTACAAAAAAAAGAAAATCTGCATTCAATTTCCATTTCGCCTCACAGCGACTTTTAAATGCTGTTGGCTATTTTGCTGTATCTATAAAAGTTGTGATCTTGTTCTTTTGTGTTATTTGCACACATTGCAAAGTTTTCGTAATGATATGGAGTAATGCTGTTTCTGTGGTTTTGATCACTACATGGAAATCTTTTGCAAGCACTATATCGCGATAAAACAAAAAAGAAAACCACATAATTATATACTATCACCCTAAAAAAAAGACATTTACTTTTCTGGGGGCTTTGCACCCGACTTGATGACTAAAAGTTGTATTGTCAAATTCGCAAAAGGAACTCACCAAAGACCTAACATCATTCTGAATTTCTCAACCATTTTGTTGTACTATCAGATTGCATTTGCTGTCATCAGTTTATGGAGTGGAGATTGAACAATAGACTGTTCACATCTGATCAATGAAGGGGATCTTGAAAATATCCAATATTCATGGTGTGATAAAAATTCAAGTTTAACAGGCTCATTTCAGGCTCGAGACATTGCTCTAGTAACATTCAAAATGAAAGATATCAGAAATAGTGAGCAGTATTTTTTTACGATATACCACAGATTCATGGTACATGGCTATAGCATCACTTATTCTATATAGTATAATAGAGCATAGAGCAAGGTTTATGCCTCACGTACAACTTTTCGCCTATTCCGAACTTCCCTAAAACGCTCGAACTAACGAAAGTAAAACCTTATAGCGTGCAAAACGTTTAAACAGCGAATAGTTAACCGTACACATAACGTATTGATTAGCACGTTGTGACTTGCTAAAGAATTGTGTATATGTCAAATACTTTGGTGGCCCCAGCTACCTCTGCAAACCAAAAAATGGCAGCAACCAAGCAAAACGTATTATCTTTGGTCACGTTTTGGCCTTCAAAGCGCAACATGTCATTGGATACCATAACAATCATGATACGGCAGATCATTTATGCAGAGCCCATCGTCTCGTATGCCATACTTTCAAACATGAACATGCACATATTCTTTACCATTACGAAAAAACCCAAACATTAGAACACTGAATATCTCCCAAGCTATCGTGTCCCTATATTGACCCCTGTAGTACGCGCGGTAGCCTTGGTAGCACGCGCAAAGGACATGAAAATGCATACACTGCATCACAGACACACAAACACAACATGAGTGCACACTCAGAGACATACATGACATGATACGACTCCACTTCTTGTCACATTACATTGCCATCTCAATAATGAACGAATTCAATATAATAATTATTTATGTCTTCGGCACGAACATGATCATGATCATGTCGAACTAGAGAGCAAGGCTCTTGTCTCAGTAATAATAGTTTCTATGCGGACCGTTCATGCACTAGTTCCCGATTCCTCACCACGTACAGACGTTTTGATAATTTCATGCAGAAAAAAAATCTGTGATAGCTCATTTTGTGCCTTCGATCCCGAATACTGGAAGACTCAATAAATGATCGTATAATCGCATTACATTTAACAAGTTAAAACATTAAAAACATTAAAAAAAAAATCGGCCATAATTAAATTATCGAAGATAGGCCTACTTTTGTTTCAAAACTGTTATTCTTTGATGGATTGTGCAGCGTTTGATTTTTTTTTTTTTGTTCTGTGTAGACGCAAACCAGTGGCGGAATTTATTTGAGGTGTTTCGAGACTTATTATAAACAGCAATAGCGAGCATTAGATCTGTGACGCTGATTGACGCGCCTCCTCCTCTCTGTTTGGACAATGGGAACAGCTGTTTCACGCATGTGCAGAACAACATTTTTTCTCTTTTTTTTTTCTTATTTTCCTCATGGCAGCTCCGTAGGATTAACGTTGTAGATCTAGACTAAAGCCCGGAATCAGCGAGTTTATACATCTGGGACGCGAACGCTAATACTGTTCTGCACATGCACGAGGAAGCTATTTCCATTGTTCAACCGGGGAAGCTTCGTCGTCTTATCGTTCGCGTAGCAGATTTAAAGCTCGCTATTGCGAAACACATAGGGTACCTGTGCAATTGTAATCTTTCAATTGTCACACGTAAACATATACGGACAAGTTATGGATGCAGAAGCGATTAGTCTTAGAAAATTGTAAATCAGGCTTTTAGTGTGGGAGAAAAAAAAATTCACTTCCTCTGTAGCAAGATTATAAACGTATTTGTCTTATGGGTGTCCTCACGGGCGTTACCATGACAAGTAACAGCGATACTTCATATCAGGCGCTGTTAAAGTGTCAATTTATGGAAATTATCGGCTGGGATAGACGTTGGCGTAAAAGCTTGGTTGCCATTTATGCAGGTTTGCAGTTGCTTGAAGGCCATTTGTGATAAGAGACGATATCAATTATGAATTGCAAAAAGCCCCAGGTGTAGGCACCTGTGAATATGTCAAAGCATAATCCGAGGTCGTTACGATTGTTGCAGGACGCTGTTATCACTTTAAAAAAACCCTAATTTTATGATTTGCGACAATGAAATAATATGACAACATGTAAACTGCGTTTTGTTGAAACTTTGGCATGGGAAGCTTTGCAAAAGAGCTTAAAAAGGGAACTCACCCCTCTATGGTTAAACAAATTGAGACTTCCTTAATAGTTGAACAATTTTGGAAATACACTTTTCTTCAAGCTTCGCAAATCATAACCCGAAAAGATATAAATGCTTTCTCATTGTTTACCCAAGGAACCAAAATTAACGGACCAAAATCTTTTCAAAGAACTAATGAATGATCATTTGGGACCAAGCAACCAGTTTTCCAGCTCATCTGATCGTTTAAAGTAAACTTCAAAACTTAGAAATCAAGTGGGCATGAAACACGGGCAAGTCTAGCGTAATCTTTTAGTCTGTCAGGAACAGCCTATACACAACGGCACGCATTTTGACTGAACAAATACCGAAAGTGGTCTCTCCTTGCAGCTGTACTGGAGTAACGTATTCAAAATATTGAATGATACCATGGACCTAATAATATGGACTATTCACGGCAGTCTTTCTCTGATGTAATGATATACTAATGATGCACAGGATAGAGTGTGTTAGTGAAGGTGCGGCGCGCTCGAGAGTATTGACAATGGTGCGACATGCACGAGGCGCAGCCGAGTGCATGTTTGCAACCGTTGTCAATACTCGAGAGTGAGCCGCACCTTCACTAACGCCACGAAATAATCCTGTGCATCATTAGTTTTATAAAATGGGTCGAAAACTAACAGCATTATTCACGTACCTTTGTGGGTCAATACCAGTCAGCTACATGTAGCACTCGCTCAAAAGTCAAGATGTCCGAAGATGTTCGTCCCAAACATTTACGCACGTCGCACTCGGAAATCCCGCACACTACACGATAAGTACTGTACGTACGTATAAGAGTATACGTACGCCACGTACTGTTATGCACAAGAAAGGCCGCCGGCTGTTGTGGCAGCCCGCGGCCCGAACTAGAAGTTGTTTACAGGATTGACAGCGCGTATAGTAGCGCGTGACGCACTTGTAACAACTGATTGAGTGCGCACTGCTAGTGTAAAACATTGTGACGTACGTCAGGCCAGGGAGGTGGAAGAGAGACTCTTCTTAGTGCTTACCTGAAGAAAATAATGCACGCACACGTGACTCATTTCAGCGCTTCCAATTGGCTACATTCTTGAACCCATTTTATAATCGTCACCAACACATGATTATGTGCATCTTGATGAGTACATTCAGGTGTCTTGACAATTTAACCATTGTGTAATCATGTATCGTCACTAACAAATGAAGCGTTTCCCTCATTTCAGTCTTGTTTCGCTGATGTGCCTTTTTCAGACGGAAAAGTCTTTGAATAAATACAGATGATGAGGAGCGGCAAAACCTGATATCATGACAAATTTTGTGTCAAAAGATGGGCAATTGCTGATTCGCACATTTTCATTTAGTTTTAGATTTCTCGAATCTCCGTCTGGCCTCCGTCTTGCCATTTCGCCTCTTCTTCCGGCTTGCTGGCGGTGACGATCATGAGATCAAAGCAGTGAAGCATGCTAAAAATATCTTTGCGGGGCCTTTGAGATGTACAGGTGCATGAATTAATTAACGATACGGTGAATGTCCTTGTATATTAGGTCCATGATAATACCAACAACAGGAACTGCTGAATTGAACGTGACGTTGATCATTCCTCGAGGTGAATCGATAAATTCCCATATCGAAACTACAATAGAACGTTAGTAGCAGACCGGTCTATCTTAACATTACTTGTTGTTGTTACTTAAAGAACAGGTGTTAAACAGCTGACCTTACATTGCGGCAAACATTCCACAGTGTCCGCGGTGAATATGGAGTCTATTTCGGGGATGGTCCCCACACGCACAATCCCAGACACGCGACCAATGTTGTATCTTGATCTTCACCGACATGTGCCTATTCCCGTTTTGGATGTCTCGGTCCGAAATGTTCATCCATTTATTAGGGTTTACCTGCACATCACGCAGTGGGGGACAATGTTGTCAGGGAGGCTGCATTTGCTGAGGTACGATGGATCAATTCATGAAGTTTATCGCAGTCCTGGATTCTGTTTCGTTTCATCATCGCCATTATTGCAGAATATACAGATCGAAAACGGAATGCGAATAGTCTACTCATGGAAGAAAGTTATAAATACATAACAAAACAAAAAATGGATCCTCTTGGAGTAGGCTGCATCAGTAACTGATGCATTATGAGAAGACAAGATCATGATTGCTACTCACAAATTTGTACTACACACACCCAGTGATTATTTTACCTAAAATTAAATGCTTATCCGTGAAAGATAGAACGTTTCTAATGGTGCCTTGTTAAATTATATGTATATTAATTTTTTACTTTGAGTATATCGCTTTCTCCCTTTCTCTATTTATTTTGATGATGGATTAACCTTAAGACACTTGAAAAATGACATTACTCTTGTTTTTGCGTTCAAACCCTTCACCATTATACCACCATCCTTTGTATTTTAGTTATTTCAATTCGTGAAGCAGGCCAAATGTCTCAATGCGATAATATGTGGAGTGGTTTTTGTTGAGTTGGCAGACGGAACTGTCCTTATCATCGGCACAAAATCCTCACGTGAGCCTCCCGTTATCTAGCCACGCCTCTCCCGCCTGCAACCTGTCCCAGGCCACTTCATCCACGATATGCACAAACCCACTCACGCACATTGTGCTGCTATACAGATAACAGACAAATAAACAATAAAATGCTTATACAGTATTTCAAAGGTTTCCTTACATGGACCCAGCGCAGTAACACATCGAACATTTCTCGTCGACATAATACCGCAGGAATACACCTCTATTTTTATGTGATTTCTTCGATTTTTTTCTTTCTTAAGCGATACACGAAGAAAGATGAAGGCCTAATCGCGTTCTGAAAGCATTCCCAAGATGACACGATATGCGGGTCTCTCATTCATTTCGAAATTTTGTCATGATCGGTCTGTAATGTTCTCGATTCCCCACCCAGGGCGATTCAATGAAAGGGTTTGCTTCGTGTCAGCTCCACGCACCACTCTCCGTACCATCTCTTTTATCTGTCGAATCGGTCGATTGCGAGATGTTTCCACGGAAACGCAATTAACGATAATTCGGAAAAACAATAAAACAACGAACGTGGCTGGTTGTTTGGTACGCCAGCGCCGCTGGCTATGACCCGCTACTCAAGGCGATATTGATCTACCCCATAACTCTCCCCGACTTTAAGCATTGTTTTGTTTATGTGAACTTCGGACATAAAAGGTAATACTTAGAGGGGTTTCAGATGACAAAAAAATCTCGTTCCTAATCGCGTCTCTGAAATTCGTTTCTGAAGTCATACATAGAGTAGCAAGCCCTTGAGACACTATAAATTGAGTATCATCTCTGACCTCGAACTACAAAGGATATCCCAAACAAGTGAGGTGTTAATAGTCTCCGTGGCTAGCTGTCGATCAAACATCGCACCTGTTGGATTTAACCTACACGGCAAATTATGAATGTATTATGCTGCATCAAGGCGGAGATGATAACACTGCCAAGCTCAGCTCACCTCACGGATCGAGTCTGAGAGGTCACGCTGTTCAGACTTTACACCCGAGATCGAACAAAACTCGATTTGAGAACACACTTCCGGACTACGTTTGGCCGAACGTGACTTTAGAAATGTGCACCTGAGGAACGTACGTGATTCCATTTAGCTCTCAAATTTCCAAAGTAACTCGATTATTATAGAACGTGTTTCTAAACACGTTTGCATACGGATTCTTATGTAAGTCTGAACCCTCTCCAAGAGTCAATTTGTACCCAGGCACTCATTTTCATCACGATCATCCTTAGAACTAGGAAGTAATGCATGTGATACACATTGCAAATCGCATATTCTGCTGTGGAGAAGAGGTGCTTTATGCACTATTCGTCAAGATTTGCAGAACACAGTTCTTTTCCACAAGCAGAGACATATACAATCTATCAGTAGAGTATAACCCTAATCGAAACTTAAACCACCCTTTACAAAAAAAAAAAAAAAAAAAATCTCTTGTTATCAAATTGCCTTGATTTTTTTTTTTTTTTGGGGGGGGGGGGCCCTAACTTTCTTCATTCTGAACGCACTTTTCACTTTTCTTATGGAATTACGAGGAAATCAAATAATTTCACAGATTTCTAAGAGATAAGTATGATGTGATGAAAGACAAAGTTACTCAAAACTTGTAAAAACCTTGATTAGTCAAAGTTTGTCAACTTACACCGCTTATTTTGACATTAAAGACAAATAGCGGTAGTTTGGCAGTTCAAGCAAAAAAAAAAAAAAAAATACTATTGAATAGCTGATAATTGGGTGAATCACTGTGCTGAACTAAGCATGTATATTCCGCAACGCTTTTGCCCATATATACTGAAAAGGTGATTTTGTTTGCTTTGACTTGAACAATAAAAACCAAACCAAGCCAAAAGGTGTTTGAAACATCCCTTTCTTAAAGATATTGTTCTCTTATCAAAATGTTGTAGGTCGTGCAGCTAAAAAAGCAAAATTCAAGTTTAAACGGAGGTAAATGGAAACACGCCTCAGGGCCTCAAGTGGAAAATGAAATAATATGTGTTTGTTACTCTGGGGTTCATGTTCCGTCAGTAGATGTGTTCATTAAAAAAAGTGTATTCTGTTAACTTAGGCTTGATCGAAATGGGTCATGGGTTACTACACTTCAAAAATTTATTCTTTTCTAGTTGTTTTATTCTGACGAAACTTGGTTGCATATTGCTTGATTTAAGTTTCTTATACTGTGCTTGAGTACTTCAAGCAAAAAAGCAAACAACAACAAACTTTCGGAATATTTTTGTTCAAAGAATGCCCTGCCTCATGTTAGCCCTGATTGTTCTGATACATTATAGACAGTCGGCAAAGTTAACATATTCACATTAAGTGGAATTTATCAAAATAAATAGCGAAATTGTGGGCAAATCGATGAATTGAATGGACGGTAAAACGGGCGTCCATATGGACAAACAGATAAGTGTGCGTGTGTTCAGAGGTAGTTTCTTGAGCCAAACTATTTGCGGGAGTTAGTCCTCCTTTTCATGAGATCAGTGTTATCCCTTTCTGTGTCAATAAGTCAAACGTACACAAATTTCACACAAGCATATGAACGGGAAATAAACGTGGCACACGGAGGGTTAAACATAACTTGATGATAATAATTTACTACTAATTCAGAGATATTCACAGATCAATAGATTTGGCTTAGACAACATTTTATAACTACTGAAAATGTTGGAATCATTCGAATTACACACTTCTTCTGCATATCCATACCCATCTTCACGTCGAGACACCGTACCAAGTAATAATCATACTTTGTCTTTAAGACGGCTTTTCCATTGAGTGATTCTCTTCAAAATGATTTAATTCTATTAACAATTGAAGAGTTTGTTCGCAAAAACCAATAAGTCCATATTTGCCAAATGGAGATGTTTGCGATTAAAGGTCAAGAAAAATACAATAATAAGAAAATGTTTGCTTCTTTTGACCATAACTTCAAAAATGTACCTTTATATGTAGTGACCAATATATCATTTAAAAGGTATTATTTTGTACTTTATGACAGAGACCGTACTTCAAAATCTTCAAAAATGGACTTAACGGTTTTTGCGAACAAACTCTTTAATTGTTTCATTCTTTCGACTATGTACAAAATCAATTCAGATGAAATCTGAACGCTAAAACTGAAATGCTAAACTCATTATTCTAATTATGCTGACGATTGTATTCAAGAATGTAATGTAGGATCAAAATGAAAATTTACCGAATCAACCTGATGACGTCAATTGTAAACTCTCACTCTCACTCTAAAAAATGATATGGTAAATAAAAAAAAAATCAAAGTTGCCACTCCTCCACCCTTTTTGTAAATGTTGACTTTAAGTCGCAAAATGTTAGTTTTACCATTTCTGACATGGTAGTTCAACATTTTGAGTTTTAAATTTAACACTCAAAATAACAGATTTATCATTTGCTGAAATAGTAGTTCAACATTTTGGGTGTTAAATTTAATATTTTGGTGTTTAATTTAATTCAAGGTTGGAGTAGTGACAACATTCCCAATGTTGCTGTACCATTTCATTTTTTTAGAGTGCACTTCTACCGTACCCACTTCACATCACCTAACGCAGTTCTCCGACACTGAACCAGAAAATGGAATAGGAATTTAAGTTGTAGTTGATAAAGATAGGAACAGAGCAATTTTTTTTTTATCTGGGGAAGAATTATGTTGATATAACCATTCAAGAATGGAAATAGATATTGGTAATCGAAAATTACAGTTGCAACCCTCATATGTACATATGTGAATGTAATCCCCCCTTGGTAAAAAGTGTGTAACAGACAAACTGGACTTTGCTCTTCTTTTCACCGTTTATGATATAATTTGGAAGTTTATAGCTCAAATGATATAAGACTGTAATATTAGCTACTTTACTTTGCCAAAATGAAATGAGAAAATTGGATGCAGACATGGATACCACTCTAGATAACAGCATAGACTACAACTTGATACATTCGATGATAATCCGCTACCTGGCAACGCTAGGACAAGACTAATAGCATGACTCTCTGGTGGAACAGTGGTAGCACTGAAGAGGCTACCATGGATAAGAAGACCATGTATTATCGATTCGTCTTTGGTTTACTTCTGTTGTTTTAGATTCATAGCTTCATAGGTATAGGATGCACTTCAGGTCACATGTTATTGGAAAAGATGTTGGAGTTGAGTAAAGGCAGTAGCAGCTCACAAGAATCTTTGCTTTGGGTGACTTGTCGAAGGGCAACAACCCGACATTAAAGTGTATGTGTGCAATGTAGCCAAAAAAGGGCAGGGACAGAGTGAAGTGACTCGTTAGGGTGTAACTATAGATAAACGTCCGCGAAGGACGTCCTCTTACACGTGGATTACTCTTATGTAGACACGACGAATAATCTAGCAAGGGGACACACTTTAGTTGAAGGACAACTTCTTCTTTGACTCTAAGCTTCCAAGCAACAAAAGGGTCCTCCTTTTATACTTTATGACATCACTCTAATATGAGCAAGGCTTCACGCCAGACTAGAAGAGGAGATGGCTTTACTTTGATGGTCCAGCAATTTATCGGTCACTGCCATCTTTGAATATTTATCGTCAACCATCTGTGCGCCCGCCCCCCCCCCCCCGCCTTCAGATTCTCCATATATTTCGCATTCGTTTAGCAAGCATGTTGCATTTTGTGTGTGTGTGTATGTGTGCGTGCGTGTGTGTGTGTGTGTGCGTGTGTGTGTGTGCGTGTGTGTGTGTGTGTGTGTGTGTGTGCGTGTCGTAATCTATAGCTCCTTTGAGAAAAACACATCTCGTTCATTTTTTTCAAAGTGTCTATTTTCAGTGGGTATAGCCAAGGATAGCGGTTAAGAGAAATATTCTTTGCATAGGAATATAATGAGATTGAAGAAAGCAAGAGCACCAACACTGCCCACTAATTAGGGTGGGTGTACAAAAATAGCCCAACTTTCCATGGTCACGTGACCGTTTATAATCATTTCCAGACCGAAGCAACCCAAACAGTGTATTGTTATCTTGCCCCTCACTCTGAAAACAAATCTTAATGCTTGGACAACTGAAGCTGGCGTTTTTGCAAGGGAAAAAGGACAACCGGTATGGGACCGATCACATGATCATGTGTTACCCATTAAGCATCTTCTTTCAGCATGTGTTCAGTAATGTGCACCCCAAATCAAAAACAATAATGATAAACTATATTCCTTAATATCCAACAGCAGTTTGCAATGGTCAAACTGAAAAAAAAAAATGCTTAAGCCCAGATTTATTTTCTGAGATTGTCCTACAAAGCTTGCAGATGTCGGCCTGAAAACACAACAAAACAAATAGAAAGAAAAAGAGAAATCATTCCCACTGCTGCATCCGGTGGCGTCTATAACGTAAACCATTTGGTCTCGTCTTCCTCGTGACTCGTCTTTGGTCATTTGGGTTGGGATTTTTTTTTTTCGCTCATCGGCCACATGCATTAGGCGAGATGTACAAATCGATAGAATATCGCCATGCGTAAAAGTGCGAGAAGATTAACGAATTAGGTCGCATGCTAAAGAAGAGCCAAGGGATAAAAATAATCTTTCTGGACGGAAGAGCTCGCCTACCGCAGAGTCACGCTATGTTAGGGAGTGGATTCAGTAGAGTCGAGCTGCTTTCTATTTTTGAAGAGTAATTCTGAGGATATTGTGGGGAAAGACTGGAATGGCGTAAGCCCAGCCTTTTCTTCTCCAATTCATTAATATTATTCGTAAGGGAAATTTTTTGAATATTCGTCCGAAATTTGTGATTGTTGACTAAGTGTGTAGATGTTGTCTGAGTTTGGCAGTATTTCCATATTGCAAGAAGTTCAGAAAAAACAAAAGGGTCAAGGAAGAAAGAAAAACCACTGATTGACTGATCTAAGCTATTGCCTTCGAGAGATTTTTGAAGAATATATCATATCTCTTCTCTGAAAGCAACACTCATCCATGTTACTGCGACTCTCGTGTCTTCTTAAACTGCGCGAAATACCTTGTTCTATCTTGTACCTTATAAAGGGATAGTATTGGTGGAGATGAGGATTGGGCTTTTAAGTTTTTGCGAGATATCAAGAAACCACTTATAAAATAGCACAGAGGATACTATTCTAAGAGAAATTCAAAGCATATCTGATGAAAATCGAATGTGAAATGGCTAAGACATCCGAAAACAAAGTGAAACAAAGCGCGATCGTAAAGAAAGGTGGGTCCGACCTTTTATTAGGATTGCTCTTTTTTGGATATCTCAGTCATTTCAAAACAAATTTTCATCAAATAAACGTTGAAATCCTCTTGGAATTACATGCTTTTACATAATTCATAAGAGGTTTCTCATCTCACCAACAAAATTTTAGGAACCTAAAGTTAGGTCTCAAACAAAACTATACGATCCCTTTAAAATGATCTGAGCACCAAGCAAATGAAGATCTATTCCACATTTTTTAATCTGATTTCTTGTAACATCAATTCCTTGTTACTACTCCTTTAATTCTCCTTACTGAGAAGCCTTGAGCATCAGCAATTTGACCAGAAAACACCTTTCAGCTCCCAAAGTATTTTGAATATCAATGATTAAATGCAAGTTGAATCTAATTGACAAGGACTTTATCAATTGTAGATACGTCCATAATTGTGTGTGTTTGAAACGCTACGATGACCAATGGTAGCAGACTAAACGCCTACCTGATGAATGCCACACATTGCTACCATGCACCGGGAGCTCGTCTCCGTGGTTACATGCAAAAGGTGATTTAGTAAAAGTGAAGAATAGGTCACGTGATGTTCTGAAAGAGAGAACAGACGCCATTTTGACTCCGAGGAACATGGCGTCAGGTCCTCGCAGTCCAGCCCAGAATTACTCAACCTCGAAGGTTTGAAGGGGACTCGCGTCACGGGACCGTCTCCAAGAGCTTCCAATTACGGGTCGCTTAAAAGACTCTCTGTTCTCGTCGAACTACATCACAATTGGCAGCTAGAGAAATTGACCCAATTCGAATTATCTGGCAAAGCCAAAGTCTGACCCAGCCGCCTCAACTATTGCAAATGAACCCCGATTTTATTTCAGTTCGTTATTCGACTAAAACGAGTTCAATTGCGCTCTTACCGAAACACAAACGGCGAGTGCTAAAGGCAAATTAGCACAAAACAAAATAAAGGAATCCGATTTCCAAATCGTTGACTGATTATACTTAGCCTCGATTTCAATTAATAGAAAGACATCGAATAACAATATCTTTGGTAACTATCATATCAAACTACATTCATGGCATTCATGCTCTCATCTTTATAACTTGTTATTCTCTGTCGTTTGTATTTGTTAAACGCTACGGAATAAAAATGTTACAAACAATAATCATAAAACTTGATTCTTTTTGAAATACCAGAATAGAATCACACAAGCAATACTTTGAAGTTGCACTCATCAGAGATATGTCAGATTCGTCTAATATTTATTTCCTTTTTGAACATTTGTGTAAATAGATTTGTAAACTGAATGATTGATGAATTTCATGAATTTGAATAAATGATTGATGAACTTTTCCAACAAGGATTTGGGGAAAAATTTACCAGTACTCATATCTGTTAAAAAAACAGATACATAAATACGCGGCAAAGAGGAGACTTGTTGAAACTCCGTCTAAGCCAAGAAAGCAACTTTTTAAGATTCGCTTGGGTGTTTTTTACGGAACTAGAAAACAAGAAGGAGATTCTGTAGAAACTTGCTTTTGCATCCTCGTGTAAAAGGCAAATACAAATTTGTAGGCGACTTGTTAAAACTTCCAACAAGTTTCCTTCTCTTCCTTTACAATGCACTTTGGTTCTCTTCACATTCGTCTGGTTCCTAGCGAGCCTTCTAGAAAAAAAATCAACAAGGCGAAGTCTCTCCGCACGTACAAGAGCTCACACCTAATAATTCTTTTTATATGACACATGTTTTAGGATAAGATTTCAGAAAATTCTAAGAAATTTACAAAAGATGAAAAATCCTTCGTGGTTCAGATCTTGCCAGTACACTGGCTTCATTTCAGTCTGGAATTTGTGGGGGTGGGGGGGGGGGGGGGGGGTTCTGATGACATACTGCTCAGAAGTATAAGCTTGCGGTATCACCACTTAAATATTGCACTTGTTGTCCAAACCTACGCTGAAACAACTAATTATTCTATATGGCATGTGGCAATAAGTTTAAAGATCAGGATAGATAATTAGTTCTTACCAAGCTGGTGTAGCTTGTCCCCTCACTACCTATGGTACGGCAAAGCGATCGGACTCTGGCTAGTCCATTTTATTTACTGCTGTGATGACTTAAAGCTAAGACTTTCGTGTGCAATGTATCTGACTTCAAGAGAGTACCATAGTGTGATGTCATATCAATTCATCGCCATCGAAACTGATTCTAAACAACCTCACCTGGTCCGAATGTTTATGTCCACACCTGGTTCAAAACAAAACTAAACACAAAAGACTCCAAACAAGAGACTGTGACATTAACACTTCTGTACTCTATACACTTTTAGCGGTTTGATGATTACACCACAAAGCGACAATGCTTTCACGTATTTAAAATCATTCCTTATCGTACCATGGAACTACTGTGTAGCTCCAAGATTACATTGGAGTTCCATCAGGATTGGAGTATGACATTTAGAGCACTGTGCATGGTACTGTCTCTAGGTTAGTTTGGCCGCATTGGACTGCTAACGGCACGATGCCGCACTTTAAAGGAACTTTCTTGTCCTCCTCATGCTTATTAGACAACGAGGGTTTGTTGACATTTGACTGAGTGGAGGAGATTGAAGAAGAGCTCTCGGTAGAGCTTGAGTTAGTGATACAGCGTGATTAAGGACGGAGTGTGAATCAAAGAGTTACCCGTAGAGGAAACCCATCATTGCACAAGATGCAGTGATCTACCGTGAGGAATATATTAAGTGGCCAACAAGGACCGACTCCAAACCCTAAAGTCCTCACAGAAACTAATCAAATAGAGAGATGACTGTAAGGCAAATGAAAGTGTATTGATCTAATTAGTAATGTTTTGATGCCTGCAACGATCCAACGGTAATTCTCATTGCACCGATGCGATAGAGCATACGCGATCCTTCCTACAACGCAGCTACTACAGGACATCTAAGGGAGACGTTGAAATTAATGTAATCCCGTTGACATAAACTCCACACAAACTGGTGAGAGTAGAATGTTATTGCAGTTCCACAGTGCACTCTTCATGTGTCGTACTTTTTCCGCAACGCGTAGCAAGGTTTACATCAATTTGCGTGTGGTAAAGTTACTGAAAACCTAATCGCATCCTATAACATTGCTAAGATCCATCGCTGCCAGCCTCTTATGGACAAGAATATGCATAACGTAGCCAGATACTGACATCGCAACACTGTAGTTCCCAGCTGCGAGTTTACATTGTAATGTCTAAGATTTTTGACATGACCATGCGCTCACCGTGAGCTATCGAGTTTTAAATAATTGTTGCTATGGGCTGTCACGGAATTATGACGTTACTTAGAAGTAACGATGTCACTTAGGTTGATGACGTCACTTGGAAATGATGATACCATTGGGGACTAATAATGCACATGCGGAACTGGACAATCAGCCAGATATCTGCTATGTATACCTACAGGGTCTGGCAAGTGATGAGAATCGACAGATTAAGTATTCTAAGATCACATAGTGAAAGATCTGCAAGAGGCGAGCGGATCTCAGCAAATTATGGTGAGCTTCAAACACGGCAATGTTTGACTTCAGAACTACTGAACTGTGACCCACGTGTTGGAGTACTGTGACTAGATCGCATCGTCAATGTCCCCAGCAGAGCCTGTGCATTTTAAGGGGATCCATGATGACGAGTGTTGTCAAACAGGACAAGACGAACATTTTAAGAATAAATGATAGAATAAACTCTTTTGTGTAATCAGCGCTTGAGGAAACAACCACTGAGGAAGTAGACTTCTCTTACACCAACTAGAGGTCTGGGTTGTAATACGGATTCATTCCATCTATTTATCACATAGATGACACTGATTCTTGGAGATGCAACGCGCCGATTCCGCTGTGCAACCGCTGTAGATTGACGGAGTCATTTTCATTAGCGGTTAATAAATTGACAGAACGGTCTCAAGATGCGTTCCGAACAGCCTTGGCTTACATTGTTGCACTTTGTTGAAAAGGAAAACTGTCTCTTCCATGTGATTGTATATTGAAACTAATGGTTCACCATTTCATCCAAAGGGACAACCCCTCTTATCTTACGCATCTCGCTTACTGCATTCGAACCTGTCATACGGCCACGTATTTTGTAGCCAATGAAGCCGTTGTCTCTTACTTGGCTCACCCTTCGCCACGCATGGATTTTTGGCTGCCTGGCTGACACTGCAAATACATTTCGCTTCTCCCAACGAGCAAGTATGTGTGAGCGGAAGTTGTAGCTAAACATGTGTAAAATGCATGTTATCACGCGTCAGTTCATATGCCATGTTTACCTTTGATTTTCCAGTGAAATGACTCCCGATGGCGAGTCCCCCGACGCAAACAGAGAAGATGCGAGAAAGAAGTACAGTGTTGGTGAACAAGTGCAAGACGATTCCTCGATTGTCCTTTTCACTCAAACCTTTGCTAACTAAATTCGCCCGCGAATCATTCAAATTGATCCTTCGAATTTGTAATTAACATACTTGTTCATGCTGAAGTCTGCACATTCCTTTGGTTGGGTCGTACACATATGTAACAGCAATGTAATAGAGACAGTCCCGAGGGGTTTGTGTTCGTAAACGCATTCGACAGGGTAATGGATTTTTCCCTTTACTTGCGGCGGTGCTTCCGAAACAGATATTAAATGAGAAGCAGATTTTATTCAGGACCCTACTTGTTACTTTCTCTTTATTTTCCTGGAGGCATATAAGTTCTTTATATTATAGAAATCACACCGTTGCCGCCTACTGATCTCGAAAAGAATGCAAGATATTGTTCATTGTTTGTTATATCACATGGTCCCTTATATAACATGAATATAAATACGTCATATCATGAGAAGACAGTAACGAAAAAGAAGAGATCGGTGAAAACATTGACATAGACAATACATTATGAAACATTTTACAATTGCGAATGTTTATATTTCATTAAAACGTTGTCCATCTAAAACATTTGCATATTTGCTTGGTGATATTTCTCTCATAAACAATTTTCATTCATAATTTCACTCCGACAAATATAGCAAAAAAACAAAAACAAAAACAAAAACGAAATGTGCACAGGGTCTTTGCCCAAAATTCGTTTCAGGCGATATTTATAAAATCATGAATACTTTTCAAGAAGACATAAAAAAGTACAGTTTAACATTATTGATTCATCTTTGTAACTGCTCCAATCTGGGGAGAGTCCACGGATTAATTGTTATTGTTATTACTCTATCAATATGAAGGAATGTTTATCTCTATCAATAAGAAGGAATGTTTGTTGTCTTTACTTCTTACATCAGCTTACAAATATCTTGTCAGACTCCTTAGTTGAAAGGCCTTGTAGCGTGGGAATTGGTGCAAGGGAAAGGCTAGTCCGTTTCGGAGATATTCGAGAATCCTCGTAACGAATTGTGTATAGCTTTATCACTGATTTCTATGCAAACACACACACAGCCGAAGAATCTCGACTGGGGTCGAACGTTACAGATAAGTGTACGCTTCGATGCACACATTCGCTCACAGGCAATTCTATTCTAGAAAAGTTGCCTATCATTCGTGGTTTTCGAATGTACAGCGAATGAAGATCTATTCAATCGGGCCTTCTATCCAAACGGATTCTTTTTTTTTAAATCTCCCAACGCAACCATGGGGGCCTGTTGCACTTTTTGCCTGAGAAAAGCTTGCATTGATATTTAACAATGGCAGCATCATACTATTCAAACCCGAGTTTTCAGTTCCTACCAGATTTTTCTCAACTTAAACGTGTTATGCAACAGGCCCCAGGGGCCCGTTGCATAAAAGTTACTATTATGGTAACTTTGCCATCCAATAGTAACTTCCATGGAATTCTTGATTTTGATTGGCTGTTGAGTATTGTTGCCATGGTAGTTCCCATTGGATGGCAAAGTTACCACAATAGTAACTTTGATGCAACGGGCCCCAGGTCTTTAGCTCCCCCGCCCGTACCCTTCTTTCTATCTTTTATCTTTTTCCTTTCAATTCAACTGTTTTTCTCTCCTACTTTACTCCCTATCTTTTTATCTTTCCATCGTTTTTTGCGTAACTTCTTCATCAAAAACATAAATTTGCACACACTCACACCCACACATGCACACGCACACAAAAGCACACACACACACACACACACACACACACACGCATATATATATATATATATATATATATATATATATATATATATTCACATTAAGGGATTTTTACCTGTCTCTTCCGGTGTTCACTATCATGTTGCTCTTCTATATCATTTAATTCGTTCGGGTTTGTTTGGTTTTTTTTTTCAACTCAGTAAGCAACTTATCTTCTGATAAACCATGTATATTTAAATGATTCTTCAAATTTGTTATGGTAAATAAAGAATAAGATTAAACTGATAGGAATTGAGTGCATAGGGACATTATCACTATGTGTTATGCGCTATATAAGCACTGTCAATTATTATTATTATTATCTATAAATACCATCTGGCCACGTGACCGTGAAATACATTAATGCTGTCATATTTTCCTTGTCTTCATTTATTTATATTTCATGCTATCGCATCTAGAGACTTAGCTCATAAACTCCTGCTACTCGGCCCTGACATACATTTTCCCAATATCTGCGGCAGGGACGTACATGAAGTTTGCGTTTCCTTGTGCCAGATATTGAGATATTGGAAAGACATTATACACCGACTGGTTATGATGTTGGCATAACAAACTCGGGGTAATTCGTTTAACTCCTGATGGATATGGAAGACTCTTCTATTAGTTTAAGAAATGCCACTGGCCCGAATATACACGATATCAATTTTAAGTTGGGGTGACCCATAATACCACGTCCTGCTTCATAAGACGTAAGGTTGTTTTATCAAGAGTATATTTTCTACGCACAAGCAAAGTCTCTCTAACCGGCTGCCACCGAAGTATGTAAACTGTCATTGCCTGATACACAGAATTTCAAGTTTTCGTTACCAGTGTGAACTTTTCTTCTAGTGCAGTGTCTTTTTCAAAAGCAAACGAATATGCCTGTCTTTTTGGAAAGTCTACTGTACAAACTTTAGAAGTTTCTAGTTTGTTTGTTGTTGTTTCCCTTACCTTTGTCATCCTCGGCTGCTACATTGCGTAAAAAGTTCTTACAGTATATAGTTTTGAATTTTTCCTCTCATTTCCTTGCTCTACTGTGTGAATGTATGTCATTATCATGTGGAGAAGTTTTGAGCATTTTAGCCCTCTCTATGCTGAGGATTTTGGACTTTTTTCATGCCAATCGGCACTAAAAGTACACAAAGGGCGAAATTACGGGTCCGCAGAAAGCTGCCACCGTCTTTAATCTATCCCTTAAAAGTGAGATATTTTTAGGATTATGTTGTTTAAAATTTACAAAAGATTTTACATTCGTCGTCTTAGATCCCAAGTTTTGAGCTCTTTCTGCAATTAGTTGAACCAGCGAGACAAGTTAGATTCTGATATCCACAGAGCGACTCGGTATCATCTCGTTCTGGTGTGAGAGATGCCAGTCTCAGCTTGGCCTTAATTGATTGGAGGGGTTTTAAGACCACCATTAACGAGTTGATTTGTTATTATGTAATCTTTACCTGTTTAGTTTTCTGTTCATGAGTCTGAAACAATATAACGGACTTTTTGAGGGGGTGTTTGTTTTGGTTTATTCGCGAAGGAATTTGAATGATTATCTAAATGTGATAAACTGGAGGAAGAGATTCCTTACTTGTCTGGTTCGCATTATCCGATGTATTATAAAAGTAGCACATAAACACAAATCGCACGGAGAGAGTTTAGAAAGGATTGTCGTGGTCAACTTACCACCTCTGGTGGCGGAGAATTACTACGTACCGAGAAGTGTGCGATGGATCAAACCAGATCAAACGGCACTGAAGCTGCCCGTCAGTCTCGGTAACATTACTCGAAATCAACCTCGGGATCGTCGTCGTTGAATTAATCGTTTGCCTTAACGTGCCCGTCGTCATTAATCCGCAGGGAAGTTGGTCTGCCCAAGTGGAGGCGGGATGGGAAGAGTCTCTAACTGTGAGCGAAGGGGTCGTCTGCGCGACTGAAAAGACGTTGTGTGATGGACGGCGGGAAGCTGACATCCACGGCGAAGACCCGATCTACGGCGAGTGCTAGCAGAGACAACAAAGCAGTGCGGATAAACACCCATTCAGCGTAATGAGCGCTCTTCACTTACAACGTCGACGATGCGGCATAATGTGCGTGCCGTCCCCTCGCGGTGAAATCTCGACAGTTTAACCTTATTGGGTTCACACAGTTTCAAAAATGCTCTAAAGCAGATTCCAAATTCCGCCAGTCGACGTAATGGACCTAAAAGTAGGCGGCATTCTGCGGTTCTAAATCCTGCAAATAAAGAAGGCTGTAAAATGGCGAGCGAACTTCAGCAATGACATAAGAAAAACAAATGGGAGGCTAAAAGGCACCCTCCTCTATCAACCTTTAAAACACCTCTTGCAGCTGTGGGCTGCATTCAAAGGCTCTCAGAGTCTGACGCCTAATGATTTTAAATTAAACCGTGAGTGTTTGTCATTTTGTAGCGGAGAGTGCACCTATATCATTCTAGCTGCCTGCGACACATTGACCATGAATAAGCCAGTTCAGAGTTCCCCTTTGCGCATGAGCAGATAATGGTCATTAGTTTGTACCAACAGGCATGTTTGTTTTTAAATTCACTAATATAAGCATCTGTCATATAACGATTATTCATGGAGTCCTAATAAAAAGGTACTAGATTACACATCCACCTGACATCAAGCCTGGTATTTGGCAATATTAACCGTTTGTTTATGCATTTAATGAAAAACAATGAATTGGATGTTGTGTTAGAGAAAAAAAAAATTGGATGATTCTCCAAGTGTTGATTGACGGACCATTCTGGTCATCTGGGTCCCGTTTTATCAAAAGATATAGTCGTTTATATCATTTCTTTATCACACAGGGTGACATACACTTATGATAGAAATCAACTATATAATCAATTATAACTCTATATTAAACAGGGCACTGGTCTACGAAAATTCATTCTTTGTTTATAACACGAATTGCAACAATTGTCACGTCGGGAAGCTTACGTATTATGTCTCTTTGGGAATGAGTGAAGTGCCTAACCAACTGAAAAAAAAGTAGAGGTCATTTGTACCAGTGTGCACATGACATGAGCTAATTACGAACTGGCCTTGTATGACGTCCCTGATTTTTATTTTGTCGCTCCTCTCTCCTACAACTCCCCGCCGGTCTCTTTTTAAAATCCTATTTTGCTTTCTTTGATTTACCGATCATTCCCTTCACTTTCTTTCACATCTATTAAATTACAAATATCTGTCTTTATGTTCTACACTTTTAATCTTTTTGCGTATACAAATAAGTTCAAATATTCTTTTGTAATGTATACTTTGTATTTGTATTTCCTTTCTGTTGGATGGAAATAAGAAACACACAATCGAATTGAATTGAATTGAATTGAATTGAATTGAATTGAATTGAAATAAAATGAATCTAATTTTATTTCATTTAATAGATTGAATTGAATTGAATTGAATTGAACTGAAATATTTCTTTCTTTACACCTTTCACTGTCTCTGATTGTCTTCTTTTGTAGAGACTAAACCTGTGAAAGCTATTTTGAAACCGTACATCAAAGTCTACACCCATTAGCTGTGCAGCTACCACATTTCGCCTAACCTTTGACCCAGACTTCAGAAGCATCGTCATTTTCGTAGCGTGTATTACTCTTCGAGTTCTGTTTTTTTTTTTCTGTGTTTGTGGTGGTGGTGGTGAATTTGTTGCTGTCTACTTTTTGGAGATCTGAATTAAAACGAAAATAAGTTTCAATTTCAGATTAGTTTATTTTCATATCTATATGTAAAGAAAATACAGCGGAATAGTAATAATGATAATATACATTATATATATATATATATATATATATATATATATATATATATGAAGAGCTTGCTTCCAAAAGGCGCTAAATGCATCATTTTTCAATGGATTTAGCACCCTTTGGAAGCAAGCTCTTCACATATTATATACTTTATATGATAGAGAAAAATCACAAATCTATTACACACGATGGGAAACAAATACACTGCGTACATGTTGGTATATTTTGAAACCGTTTGATTGTAAAAGGGTTCGATATTAACAGGAATCATGTACTTGTACAACTCAGTTTCTATGATTATTTTGCTAAACAACCTGCGGAAAATGCCACACATGTCTAAATTTTCTTATTGATAAATGACGATCTAATTGAGTTGCATAATGTCTTGTCTATGTGTAGGCGCTAAACGTTTTATCTCACGAATTCGTTGTTCCTTTGCTATTGGAATAATCCTTAATGTGCAGGATCACAAGTTGTCATTCCACACACAAAATAATTATACTGATCTATACAAAGCATTAGTTCTTTAAAGGACAAGTTCACCTTCATAAACATAAGGATTGAGAGAATGTAGCAATATTAGTAGAACACATCATTGAAAGTTTGAGGAAAATCAGACAATCCGTTCAAAAGTTATGAATTTTTGAAGTTTTTGTGCAGTAACCGCTGGATGAGAAGACTACTGCAGTGTATGAATAACTTAGATGTCACATGCGTACAACAATATAAGGAAAATATAAAGAGAATTTCACAAAATGCCATCTTTTGAAAAAAGTACACATTCCCCAGACTCTATACCGACAAATGTTATGGGTAATATTATTCCCCCTGCCTTTAGAAAGAGGCAAGTCAAGAGCTCTTTTGTTATGCGAAAAAAGTGAAAATATGTTGAATTTTCTTTTACATTTTCTTTATACTGTTGTACGCATATGACTCACAAGCTGTAGTAGTCTCCTCATCCAGCGGTTCCAACACAAAAATTTTAAAAATTCATAACTTTTGCATCGATTGTCCAATTTTCCTCAAACTTTCACTGATGTGTTTTACTAATATTGTTGCATTCTCTCAATCCTTATGTTTATGAAGGTGAACTTGTCCTTTAATACATCAAAACACCAGATTTTTGTCTAATTCCAGCTAGATCAATGCAAATGCACGGACTTACCATACAGGGAATACTATAAACATGTTTACTACGCGTGATTTTCAGCTGTCGAAAATAAAATTGATAGATACATTGTAGAAATTATATGGGATTGTCTATAAAAGAGACAAAAACACAAATCAATTCAACATAATGGGAAACAAATTCACTGTGGACATATTAAATAAGTGTATTCTGTATTTTGAAACTGTATGATTTTTAAAGGGCTCAGTAACATGAATCCTGGATTTGTGTAACTCAGTTTCTGTGATTATTTTGCTAAACAACCGACGGATATAATGCCACCTTTGTGTTAACTTCCTAATAACGATTTAATCGAGTTTCATAATATCTTGTCTATGAGTGTACGTTTTATCTCACGAATTCTTTGTTCCTTTGCTATTGGAACAACGTGCAGGATCAAAAGTTGCTTTCACTTCACACCAAAACACCAAAATGTTGTCTACTTCCAGCTTATATCCCTGCAGATCACACCAAATGCACGGACTTACCCTAGGGTATGCCATAAACATGTCTACTATACGCGATTTGATGATAAAATCTGCTGCCAAAAATAAAAAAGTACACACTGTGGAAAGTATATATGAGATTCCCTACGATACTAAGATGATTATAACTTACCACGTCTTACATCATTATATAAATTATGTACACACAAAACTTACTTTTTGTTTATACGCATGATATTGGTGATAACTTAGAACTATAAATTTCAGGTTGGTATCAAAAAAGCAAACGGATAAAAGGTGATCAGAAGGTCTATCTTATTGTTTATCTTCAAGATCGGTTCTGGAATGATATAATTGGTCTCCTTCATAATAGATTCATCTACATCGTACATGACCTTCCATCGAAAACTGAGATCTTAATTCCTGTATACTTCTGAAGGGTTGTTAATCCAAAAACGTAACTTAAAAAATTACTACAACGTAACTATGTCATTTATATTGCATTTTGTTTTCCATCCTATGGAAAAACTTAAATTCCTGTTTATGTTTGCTATTACGAAGGTTCGTTGTTCCGAAGGTTCGTTAGTAAGCATCTTCTTTCCATTTTCGCATTAAGGAAACTTCGGAATAACGAACCTTATTTCCTTTTGGGATTATTGTCTTTATCATAGAATGCACTCTCACCAACCAGAAGTTCACTTAACCCTTCAGATGTATTACTATATTATAGATGTATTGGTTTTTAAGCCTTGTTTTTCTATTTTCTACTGTTATATCAACGTAGGCACAGATAGGTCAAGAGAAACTTGAAAAACAATCGCTTTCTCCATATGAAAATCAGTGAAACATTGAGAAGTTCAAACCGACGAAATAGTCAGAAAGGCTTTCAACATAGTAACTATACCCGTTGTGATGCTAACTGGCCAATAATGCTTATTCCACTCAAATACCCGGCGAGTTCCGCACTACTGTTTTATTTCAGAGCAATGAAACAGCATATCAAACGACAGTTACCATGATTACAATATACCGCAGTACTACTAAAAACATCAAAAGAGAATATATTTCTTTTTCAACCCATGGTATCCTACAGATGCTACACTTAATATTTGGATTAAAACATAAAGTAAACACAGTTTGAACAGGTAAGACATTCGTATTCATACATAGGCATTACATTCCATATATGACACAAGATATGAAAGAACTTATGAAATTATAATCAAGAGATATGCATTATGATACATTCAAAATTATTCAACATCCGTTTTGTTTTCGAGCGATGGAGATAAGTCTTAGGAGGTATTCAATTCAACTCAGTTCAAAATGATTTTATTTCCATATAAAATAATACAATATACATAATTCTTACATGAGTACATGATATTCAAAGGAACGTTGAATCACGTAAGTTTTGTGTTTATGAAAAGAATTGCATTACTGTGTTTCATTTATTGCATTTTTTTTATTTCTTTTATTGCGCATTACAATTTCAGTGTTTTTTTTTTCATTTCTAGAGTTTCATCGAAGGATCTTCAGTCTTCAAAGTATGGCAATGCAGTGGGTCCTTCTATCTCTAATTGGACCACACTACCTTGCTAGATTGCCATGAAAAGTGAAAAGTCTATTAGTAATCGGCCCACCACGAGGGGCAGTGAAGTTACCAATGGCACATTACATCCGTGTTAAAGACGGTGCAACATCAAGTTAAAAGCAATATAACAACTGTTCGACTTGATGTTGCACCGTTTTTAACACTGATATAATGTGCCGTTACAACTAGAATACGCTCGTCAGCAGCCTGCCAGTGTGGTGCACCAGAACAGACTGCTCAACACATCTTGAGTGAGTGCCCTGATCTCCGACCACCTGACAACATAGCCCTAACACACCCTACCCCTGAGACTGTAACTTGGCTGGAACAATTGAGAGACTTTGCTTAAGCTGCCGCTGCCTCATACGTAAGAAGAAGAAGAAGAATATTACAACTTCAAAGATATTTCAGTAATTATACAAATACACATTTCACTTCGAATCGAGGGACACACTTAGATCAATTCATCCCAACGGAGATTCAGTTTTCTTTCTCTGATTTTTGTTTTGTCTTAAAATGTTTGTTTGTTTGCTTGTTTGTTTTTGTTTCATTATTCCATCTGATAAGATAGCCGGATAGCCCACATTCAGCTGCATTAGCTGGTCTTCCATGGGGTCCAATTGGATGTAACATGTAACATTCAACGGGTTGAACACCCTGCTCTTTGCGATGAATGAATGAAGCGGGATCTTTTACTTGCATGAGATGTGACACTCTCACACACAGGACCTCCATTTGATGTCCTATCCTAGGGATTGAGTGTTTTGCCTCTTACTAGAAGTGACGGTATGATTACACGCAACATTGCTCAGTGGGACCTGGGAATCGAACCCCGGTCCTTTGGATTTGGAGGCAGACGCGCTACCGATTATAAGCCAAATCCCCGCCTTACATTTAACAATTTCTGCTTTCCTCATAACTATGCCAATGACATGAGACATGCACGAGTAATCCTTAAAACAAGAAACGAGGATGGATGCAAGCTAAAAAGCAAGGTGGTATTTGAGAAATTACCTTTGAGTATTTATTTATTTATTTATTTATTCATTTATTTATTTATTTATTTATTTCTAATCTTTTGTCAGGGTAGTCTATTCACCAATAAATAGTGGTCTTCCATGGAGCCCTGAATAATGTTGATGAACATATGTACATTAAATAGCAAAACGTTTATATACAGAAGATGACATAATACAGTGTAGATACATACCAGCATACTGTACATTGCAAAGTAACATAAAAAAGTACATGCCACAGCAAGAATTCACCAGAATGCCGAAATAACAATTAAAACGCTATTATCTGATTATACAGGAATGATAAAGCCCAGAATGAATTTCGTGTTACTTACAAATAGCAACTTTGCTTAAACAATCTCTTAAATGAATATATGGAAGAAGCTGATCTAATTGAATGATCTAGCCTGTTCCATTTAAGTACAGAGGATACGATTGGGCTGCACTTGTGACAATCAGAGCGAAATCTTGGCACACATAGATTTCCACTGTCTATTAGCTTTGTATGATGTTCATGTACATCACTAGGCTTAACTAAGTGCACCTGAAGGTACGAAGGTGCTAAGTTATGGACGCATTTATATATCATCATAACGCGGCTGAAATCAAAACGTTTGTCTAGTGTCATCCATTTAAGACTGTTGAATAAATCAGCCGACGGTGTGTCATATGTTTTGTCCAAAATTATTCTTGCTGCCCTCTTTTGAATTTTTTTCTAACTTAGTTGTATGGGATTGGAATCTGTTTGACCAGACAACAGAACCGTAATCAAATTGTGGTAACACTAGACTATTATAAAGTAATTTTAGGGATTGTTGGGGCAAAAAGGCCTTCGCTCTCTTTATCATGCAGACACTTTTTTTGGTACGTTTACATACATTTTCGATTTGTTTAGACCATTTCAGTTCTTCATCTATTAAAACACCTAAACATTTAGTGAACTGAACTCTTTTAATCCGACTACCATCTAATGAAATACTGAAATTTTCAATTTTCCCGAGATTAGCACGGGAGCCGATAATCATGACAGAAGTTTTGTCAGTGTTAAGGACGAGCCGATTTTTCTTAATCCACCCCATTACTTTATTTAGTGCAACAGTTATCTTTTCTTCTAAAACTGTTGCGTCATTAGCACTGACAGTGAGGGTCGTACACTGTAAAAACATCGGTGTTAGATTTAACACCACGGGTGTTAAATCTAACACCGATCAAACTTCAATAAAGGACCACACCCACAGGTGTTGAAAATGCACTATGATGGTGTTGAAAAGTGTTCACCTGACACTTCGTGGTGTTAATTTGACACTGTACCTGGTGTTATTTTGACACTGTACTGGTGTTAATTCAAAAATGACACCACATGGTTGTGATTTGATATTTGTTGGTGTTAATATCAGTGGTTTAACACCCGTCCAGCTTCAATAAGAGACCACACCAGCTGGTGTTACTTTGGTGTAAATTTATTTTCACATTTTTTCAAAAATGTAGTATTTTAATGTAAAATTCTTGAACGTCTTGCTTAAATCAAAAAAATCAACAAGAAGTGCAGTTACTAAGAAACTCTTCAAAAAACAGTTTGAAATTTGGAAATGACACCCGGTGGTGTTAATTTAACACCATAAATGAGCACCGAAAATTTAACACCAGCTCGGTGTTCACTATTTAACACCGGACTTTTTGCAGTGTATCGTCAGCGTACATATCTATAACACCTTCTGAAGTACACTCGGGTAGACTGTTGACATAAATTGAAAATAAAAGGGGACCAAGAATTGACCCTTGAGGTACACCCAATTTGATAGTTGAAGGGTGGGACTTGGCTCCTTTGAATTGCGTCACTTGCTGTCTGTCACTTAAATAGGATTTGAACCAATCTACAGTCGTCTTGTTACACCCTATACGCTTTATGTAAAAGTAGGTCATGATCTGCAGTGTCAAATGCCTTCCGAAGATCTATGAAGGCAACTCCAGAAATTTGATTATTATCTATATTCAAAGACCACTGATTCACAAGTTTTGCAAGAGCAGTTGATGTGGAATGAAATGGTCTAAAACCAGATTGATTAGGGTGTAGTAAATCATTCGCATTCATGAATTCGCTCAGTTGTTGATGTACGGTCCTTTCGATAATTTTACTCACTGTTGGTAAGATTGAGAAGGGGCGGTAGTTATTCAACGAAGAAATATCTCCTGCTTTAAACATTGGTACTACCCGAGCCTTTTTCCATTCACGTGGAACAACGTAGACAGGGATTTGTTGATAATATCGCAAAGAGATTCTGCAATAACATTCTTTGTCATCTTTAAAAGTTTGCAGCCAATGTGATCTTCTCCGGTTGCTTTATCTATGCCAAGAAGCTCGATCTGTCTCAATACAAAATCTCTCGTTATCATACTTAAATTAAATTGAGAATGAGATGGAACAAAGCCTTTGTCCTCATCTAATATCATTTGAGTATGATACTATGAAGACGTCTACGGTACTATGACCCTACTTATCACTATGTAATAATCTAAGGCTTCTGGCCTATAACAATGAAGTGGTATTAACATACAATAATTTTATTAAATTTGTCATCGTCATAAAAATACAACCCTTCTTTAAAATGTGAACGCTTCGACACGAATAAAAACAGTGGTTTGTGGCTTTTGCCTGGTTTAAAATCTGACTAAAAAGGTTGGTAAACTAACCTAATTCTTTATCCGATCACAAGAAAGGAACATTTCAGCATGAGGCTTCCCTCACTACCAGCATGCATTTTCTCTTCTTCTTCTTCTTCTTCTTCTTCTTCTTCTTCTTCTCCTTTTCCTTCTTCTTAGAGACTACAAAAATGACTTATCTTGATTTGGATCTTTAAAACAAAACCGCCGAAAAAGTTGTTTATACTACTGTACCAAGATTTTGGAATATCTGATATAACATTTTAAAAGAGAATCTTTTAAGTCCATTACATTCAAATTTACTCTGAGAAAATTATTTGCTTTCTATACATAGAACACTAAATGGCTAAACTGCATATTATGTTATAACAATGACGTACTAAATCAAACTTTGCTTCTTCTTTTTTTCAAATGTATACTTTTGTATTAAGTATAACCTTTTGATCGGCGGAAATAAAGTATGAATGAACTGGATTGAATGAAATCTGGTGAGGTGGCCATGACGACAACTGCTTGCCTGTTTGCCAGTTGTTTGCTCACAAAAATATCACAAGAACGCCCAAGTTTCATGTGATCATATCTAGAATTTGAGCTACACTCTTTTCGCAACGCATTTCTATTATAGATATATCATTCGAAGATGTTGTATCCTCTTATCTTGGATTATTTGCAATTTTAGGAAATGGAAATTCAATACCTGTATATGATTTTCGTAAAGTGACTGTCTGCATTTGATGTTCAAGATTTGATGTTCATATTGGCTTCGATATTCCAGACATACTCGAATACTCAATAAGTGGATTTGTTCATACACAGTACCGGTTTTCGTCAACTCGTGAGTGTTTGTAAGAGCTGAGGAAATCGTTTCTGAATGTTTATTTTTGGAACATCTTTCTGGAATGCTCTTCTATCATAAGGATCCGATTCGCAGACTTCATAGAAATACTTAAAAAGCATCTGAAGTCAAATGAGTTCTCATCTTGTTTGGTTGATTATTTGTTGCATTTGCTTTATGTATATATTTCTATCTCTCCCCTGTTCTTTCCACTTTAAAAGTATTGTTTACCATTGGGAGCAGTGATTCAAAAATATTCGAGTTATCACATTTGATGCATATGTGTAGGTCAGTTGCATCACAAATCATATATACCATAGAAACATTTCGCAATAAATCCTAAAATATAAGTTGATATCACTATCTTTCTCACTAAACCATAACGGTAGACGGTTTAATCTAGAAATGATTTTATCAGGACTATCGGTTCACATTGTGTATATTTAACAATACTTGACAGTAATTATATTGATTAACATTTTTACATTGGTTGTTCCTATCTTTAACTCACATTTTACAACTTTTCTGAAGCGCTAAAGCTAGGTTTTTGTTTCATCTGCAAATGGTAGATAATGCCTTTAATGTGTACAACAACTGTTTATAATTTGCTCCGTATGATATGCATGTGTGTAATATGAAATATATGCGTTTTGATGATATATAACTTTTACATACAAACATAAAAATGAAAAGTGGTGTATTCATAAAATTATTCTCGTATGATAGTAACATAATTCATATCTTTATATCCCGATACTGACGAGAAATAATAAGTTTGACACAATGGTGCCAAATAATATGTGTAGCAGAAGAAGTTTATGAGCCAAGGGGTTGCGATAACTCCTTCATGTGATTAAATGAAACCAAGAGATAACACGCCACCAGTTGACTGAAAAAAAAATCTTAAAGTTGGCTGAATAGTTAGTTGGCTGGGCTATATGTCACCGTGGGCATGGTTGAAGAGTGTGGTACAGTACTTTTTTTTTTCATTCACAGTTTGGATGCATTCTCTTCAATATGCAGCGACGAGATCTCAACTTTATCAGTTCTTATAGAACGCCATGCAGAGGTATGAAATCCGTGAATCCATTACTGTCACTTTGGGCATGGTTTGGATCGGAATGGCGGCTGGACGGATGGATGGCATTTGAGTATGTTGGTAGGCTGGTATATTCCCAAATGGAATATGATAAGACACGACTCAAGGTACGTGAGTACTGCAATATCCTCTTCTTTTACCCTTCTCGGTCCACTCCTATCTTACACTTTAATGTTCATCTTTCCTTTTACTCACTGTTTGTCATGGTTCATTGTATAGTTAGATTATATAATATATATATATATATATATATATATATATATATATATATATATAATATATATAATGTATATCCCTCTCTCTCTCTTGAGCCCTGTGATTTGAGTTATTGGTTCCTGTATTATTGTACATGCACATACATGTACATGATATAAACATTGTTAGTGCCATACATATGCATAAACATAAGTTGTTAACAAAGTATTTTTCTTCACTGCCTTATCAATGTGCAGTAAAACGCAGCAGCAATGAAATGAATAATATAGAAAGGCTACAGCTGCGTAAACGTAGCTTGATTAGCAAGCATCCCTCGTACATAATGACATAAATGATATAAAAATAGGAGGGAGGGATGACTTGGGTAGAGATAGGATAACGCGGTAAACCGTTAGAATTTTTTTCTCGCTAAACTATTTTTAAATTCATGGGATGAAATATGATTACACAGGTAAAAATGAAAGAAAATGATTATAAGTGGATTCAAAACAATTAACTATCTGATGGTGCGCATGGGAAAAAGTGTTGTAACATAATATGTCCCAACGTACAGCCACTAACAGTAAAATGAACAGTAACGTTACGAAACACAACGTTACGTAGGGACTCAAACAAACATACAACGAAAAAAATGAAAACCTGAAGCCTCCCATGCAACAACTGGGGAAATATCGTTTTTGTAGATTCATTAATTCTACATGTGTGAGAACTGCAGCAAGTGTTTTGTAGGGCCTGTCAAAAGTCGACCACCTTGATGAGATGGCGCTCTTTCACCGGTCGAGAACGAATGTCGTGACGACATATGACGCAAGCGGGACGACGAACCATTTGAGCAGCATCGCCAGAACGGACCAGTGATGCCTGGACGGGAGGGACCAGCGAGGCTTGGAGGGGAGCACCACGCCCTCTCTCGACGTGTTATCTTCAGTGCAATCTGTCAGCAGAAGAGGCGGAAAGATTGAGAAAGAAAGAAGGAGATCGTTGTCGAAGAGTTTCTCGAACCATGTCTCGTAAAAACAAAATACATGATAAACAAAAAAGCAATGTATGTTTGATGTTGCGTAGAAAAATTAGGCTAAGAATAATCTTTATGTAAGGTTTGAAAACTATGTTTTATTATGGTTGAGAAACGGATAGCGCAATATGAGGAAAAAATCTCATGTACAAGCATTTTCTTCCAAACACAGATTCAGTGAATGTACAGCAAAGTGAAATATTCAAATAACAAAATCGTGATCGTATGAAGAATCAGATAGTCAGTACAAATGTAATAATTTTTTCAAGGTGTAGTAAAATTCACATGACGCCCTCTGTACATGATGTCACAATAGTAGTAGAAAGGATAAGAAAATATAGAAAGAAAATTGTTGTGTATTTCTACTACAAAGCCTAATTGTTTTCAAAATCATTTTTGTTGGAAGTCTGGGCAATTGAATTACCCTTTTTTGTTTCCATCAAATTGGTATGCTTATTGAAATACCGGTGAAAACTATCATGAGCATGTTATAATAGTGACAACTGAATGTGAATATTCTGAATGTTGTGATTATTTTTGTTTAAGTGATGTTTTATTTCCTTCATCTTGCCATACATTCACAATACACAAAATGATGATTATTTCACAATACAAAATATGGTAACATTATAAAAAACAAAAACGAGATCTTCGGTACAGAATATAGTCTCGAAAACACTTCATTGTTTTACTCAATTCATTTTTTGACTAAATAATATTGAAAAAAGATGCCTAAAAAAAAATATCTTCTTAAATCATATCACTCAATGATCATAGCAATCCAAACTTTCACGTAATCATGTCCTTTTTCCCCCATTCAAATAGCGTATAATTGAAGTCGAGGAAGGTGTGAAATCATACCCCCACCACAATACCAATCCAAAGGACAAACCACGACTTTTACACTTGCCTCCCATCACAAACACCTTTAATCAACACTCTAAACAAATTCATAGACCCCTACCTCCTACATCCACTCGGACAAAAAAAAAAAAAAAATGCAAGCACGCACAAACACATACACCTAAGCTTTTACAACCCTACACACACGCATACAAATCCAAACACACTTGCACCCTGCATGAATCCAGTTCCGGTTCATCTGCGCTCACTCACGCACACACTCACACACACACACACACAAAGAAAATCCGTTTAAAATGAAAAATATCGATATGTTCCCATTAAATGTACCTCCAATAAACCCAATTTTCCTTTTTATTGGCTATTTTATTCTCTTCATCTCTACAATCTTGAACCAACATATCTATATCTGAGTGGGACTACCCTAATTTTTAAAGAAGACAATAAATGAATAATAAATAAATATTACTTTTTGCGCAGATTGCAGAATCAGCTGTTTTCTTGTTTCAAAAATAGTATAATTTACTTAGAAAACGCACAATTTTTTTACAGTTATTGTAATATTTTTGCCCGATGCCCCATAAAAATTAATTTTCAATCATCACTATCAACTTCCATTAGACAGTATAACTTCATAATTACCTCCTTCCATAATCGTTTTACTTTTAAACAATCAAAAAATAAATTGTGTTTCTACTTCTTTTGTATAAAAAAAGCAACAGATTATTGTATAAACGTTTTATTATGATTATATGAATATATGGGGGAAAAAAGGATTATAACATCGAAAGAGAGGGAGACACGGTGGTAACGCCCTCTACGTTCTCTCGACAGACTGCTCACCTCGGATCAGCTCTGGGCGGGGTTTCCAGTTCGCCTTCTTCGGGGCACCCTTGGCCTTCATTCTCTGCAGAAACGCGTCCCAAGCTGGAGGTTCCCTTGGCAAGAACACCTGCATGTGGTTCCAAAACCTGCCAGAAATGAAGGAAAGATACAATCTATAATGCAACAACAACGTCACCAAACTTTTCTTATGATTATGCCCATGATATCACAGTTTGCATGTAGATAAAAAAAAGGCCCCGTAGTGGGCGAGGGTGTATAGATAGGGGGAGTACAGTGGCAATTTTCTTACAAAACAAATATAAACAGTTATTTGTAAATTGTATTTGTTAATTCAACTTTGCGTAGTGTAATGATATGCATAGTACTGAAGTGATGCATAGGCCCTGGTTTCTTGTGTCTATCCTGGGATACAGCAGTGTGCAAGTGTGTAAGTTTAGTACACCCAATTTTACGCAAAATACCAATAATTACGTTTTCCGACATTATAGCTGAAAGAAAGATTCTATTCCTTGGGTTCTGCAAAAGCTATTCTGGGCATCTTCCAAAAGTAAGGATAACTATATCCAATTTGAGATGCCAATACCGTACTGATTTTAGTTATCGGGATACCTTTTTTTTCATTCCTTTGAAGAACAGAACTTTCAAAGTTAAGGATTCATAACCATGGTTAATTTGATGGACACTACAATCCGAGCAAAGGTGAGGGCGGGCTATTGGTATTTATCTCATTCAAAAACTTTACCTTGTAGACAGGACGAAACCAATTTCCCCCCTAAAATACATATTAGCTTATGAGTTTGAAGCCTGTGGTTGGTCAAAATAGGTCCGGTGATCATCATGGAGCCATGTCGTTACCAAGTGCGCTCATACGCTGTGTCCATTGTTCACTACCCCTTGTTTGGTTTGCTCTCATTATTACGTACGAGCGTGCACACGCTACCCTGTAACGGGGTAATACGCGCGGTAACGACATGGCGTCCAATTTAGCAGTTGTCCGGACTGGACTCTCTTTAAAGCCGGGTTCACACGTACAAAAAAGCGGGATGACAATCGCGTTCCATATCTCGAGATTTTTTGCGAGCGTCCACACGTACCAAATTAGCGGGATAGCGATCGCGCTCGGAATCTCGAGTTTTTTGCAAGCATCCACACGTACAGAATTATCCCGCTAATTGCCGATAGAGATAACAGCAAAGCCTGCAAACTGGGTCACACAGCGCCCTTCTCTATCACTACCTGCGCGCACTTCCCTTTGTCCATTTTTTTTTGCGCGTCAGTGGTGTGGTTCGCGCGCGATTGTTGTGGTGCGCCAAAGAGGTGAAAGAGGTGAAGTATGATGGGATATAAAAACTCGAGATTCTAATCTCGACCGTTCACACGTACCAGCGCGGGGCCAATTATCCCGCTAATTGATGAACTAGCGCAAGATTTTTTGGGATTAGCATCGCGATGCTTATCCCGCTATAATTATCGGGTTTTTTCTGTCCACACGTGCAAAAAAACTCGAGATACCGATCGCGATGCAAATCTCGAGATTTGTATCCCGCTAATTGGTGTACGTGGGAACCACCCTTATATACGGCACTAGTGTAACCTACTGAAAGTGGAAAATGTCCGGATCCCTCGAGATGTTGTTATTGAAACCGTTGTAGAGGTCGTCCCAGAAGAAGCCTCGCAGCACAACCTGGCGATGGACCCCGATGCGGTTTCTGGTCTGAAGAAAACACACGCGCAAATAGACAGACAAGCAAATACACATTCAGATTAAAAACGGATGGCCATTAAAGTACCAATAGATCAAAAATATCAGTGGCAATGCCAGTTATGATGAAAATTTGATATTACAATGAAGCTAGACAATGATGAGGACATGAATAATGGTGATAACGACGAAAAAAAAAAAAGAACTTCACACTCATGACAACAACAACAAATGTATTCAAGGCAGCCTCTCTCCTGCGATCTTTTTCGCAATGGTTACCTGCACTCTGGCAGAGCTGTAATAAATTGTCCTTGGCATAATTGAACCTAATGGGAACAATAGAGACATGCTAACAATTGAATAAAGACACTTAGAATTCAACAGTTTAATATGAAAAAGATGTTTTCAAGGCAAATTATCTCTTGCGAACATTTTTTACAGTGAATGAAGCTGATGGAAACCATAGCAATATGTTAACAATTTGAACAGGGACGCTGGGGATTCAATAATAACATTAAAACAATTGGCAGCGTAAGCAAACAACGAAAACAATGAAAAAGCCGGAGACTATGGTTTTACGCCCACTGTACGAAACAACAGACAGAGGTAGTAAACATAGCATTTCGCTGGAAGTAAGGATAAACCAAGTGTTGCATAAAATCTAACAAAAGTCATACAAGTCATACAAACGCCACGCAAAAGTCATACCAAAAACACAAACAAACAAACAAACGACGTTTCTGTGGTGTGGTTTTGTATCTTAATGCAATAACTTACAATATTCATTAAAAGGATTTGATAAGATAAAATGAATACTTCTCTCTTCTAAGCCCTATTTTAGTAATTTTCCTTCATTGTTTTTCCTTCCCGCAGAATATCGAGGTCTCTAAATCGCCATATTTTTCAGCTAGTTCTTAAATTGCCAAAGCCTCTACAAGACTAAAGCTGATGTTTATCTCTGTAATCGGCACATGTTGAATTGTTTTGTACATAATGCAGTAATGTAGTATTTTACTTCTAAAAGTGTATCTTGCTTGTTATATAGACCAATTCACAGTTAGAGATGTTTCAGTCAGATGGCCCAGAATTTAAAGTCATTGAAACCAAACAGTTTCAAAGCTAGAAATCAACCACTTACATAATCCAGTTTGCAAGAGCTGACACAGAATATCAGTATGAATTCAGAAGTACTTTATTGGACAAGGTTTTTTTTAACCTATGGTATCATTGGATGAGCGTTCGTTTTATCACAATTGATTTTCCAATCAGATGAACCTTTTCAGCGAGTATGGTATCATTATTTAAAGGGATTGTATAGTATTGGTGGAGATGAGAATTGGGCTTTTAACTGTTTGTGAGATACAAAAAAAAAGGAAATTGTACAGAGCATACCATTTTAAGAGGAATTCAAAGTTTATTAGATGAAAATCGGTTTTGGAATTGCTGAGACATACAAAACAAAGCGAAAGAAAGCGATCCTAATAAAAGGTGGGTCCCTCTTTTTATTAAGAAGCTCTTTTGAGGATATCTCAGTCATTTTATTTTCATCAAGAAATGTTGAATCCCTCTTGAATTACATGCTTTATCATATTTCATGAGAGGATTCTCATTATCTCACAAAAAGAACTTAAAAACCTGAAGTTAGGTCTCAATCAAAACTGTGCGCTCCCTTTAGATTCAAATCAGTCAAAAATACATGTCCAGCGTGGCGTAATGAATATTTAGATTTCCCTTAAAAGTAGCCCGATGGAGAAACTGATGACGTAATCGAGTGTGATCAGTGTACACATGAGCATTTGGTCACACATATTTTCAATCAATGTAGGTTTTCCCAGCCAATTTCGCACTTTTGTCAGTCGATTTGATAGAAAGTTCATTCAATTTAGCGAAAATCCTCGTCACTGCACATTTTGTCTTTCAATTTAGGATTTCGATCAATGAAATTTGCACATGTGCCTTTCGAATTCGTAAAACAGTCAATCAAAGTCGCCAGCGCTGGCCGAAGGGCCTATTTCAGTCATTCAATTTCGCGTATGGGCAGTCAAATTCCAAACATGTTCATTCAAATTAACGTCATGTTATTTTTTTTTTCTTTCTTGAAAAGGTGAGAACATCTAAACGCGTATTTCTATGTGACTTTTTGTTTCTTCCACGCACTGTTAAGCAGTAAAAGTATCATATATTTTTGAACCTTTATAACTCGAGTTTGTTGTTCTGTAACGCCCCTTTTCTTTCATACTTGTCATTTTACTCCTACATGTACCAAAACTACAGATTAACTTCATCTTCTTACAGTCATGACAGCACAACTTAGATACCGACGTATTTCTCAAAAAGACAACCAACCAAAAAAAAAAAAGAATTGTAGGAACATTTGATCATCATAACCTTGACTTCCCAGAACTGGCCGACACACTTGGAATAAAGCGCTCAACGGCCAGATAATTGTGGCCACATTCACTATCTTCGGACTGGAAGACTTCACTAAGCACATAGAAAAAAAAAACTGTTGCCAAAATCTCTAAAATTAATACGAAAATATGAAATATAATGACGCTTGCAAAACAATGACTATGTTGGAAAAAAAAGGAAGAAAGAACCAAAGCATAAACGTGCGTGCTAAAATGACTGCGAAAGATGTTAAATTGGATGTCCAAAAATGAATTCGAGTTAACGAGTGCAGCATGTCCGTGATCACGTGACGATATCATTCTAAATTGAATGAACGAATAACGAAATTTTGCTTGTTTTACGAATTTCAACTGAAAAAGTGTTAATAAGAATGAGACTTTAGGTAATTTGAATGCTCCAAAATGAATTTGAATGAAGAGATCACAAAATTGAAATACCGAACATGTCATCTACGCTAAATTTTGCTAAATTGAATGCAGTAATTAGGAATTGGACTGACAAAAGTGCGAAATTGGCCGGGAATACCTATAATAACGTTGCATGAAAGAAGCAATTTGCAACTAGTTTGTATCTACCAACTCCAGAGTTTTTAACGATTTAAATAAGTTGGATGTGGTTGCTTGATTGAGAAGCCAGTGGACTACGTATTTCCTTCTTTTGTCCAACTATTAAGTTGTATGAATGCGAAGAATTAAAGTTCCCCCCCCCCCCTTGATTTTAATGACTTTGAGGTAATCTAAGTGCTTGATATACAGAGTCAGTGCACATACGTATTGTCTTCTGTCGTAAAACTGTCAACTTTCGTAAATAAGGAGAATATGAGTTCCCCCCCCCCAAAAAAAAAGGTACAGTTTATTAGGTATGACACAACATGAGAATCATATAAAGAGCATGGGTGCTTTAGTACAACATATAATTTCAATCGATGTGAATTATTCTTTAAAATATTTTTTATTCGGGAGGGGGAGAAAAAATTGATATGTTCTTCCAACTTAGAGTACAAATTATGTCAACATAACACAGAGAAAATTAATAGAATCGCAAAGTCATGAAAGCAGCAAATAATGAGATTCTTCTTTAACAGACAAAGTACCAATATCCTGCAGCATACCTTCCTTTTAATGAAAATTTGATATTACAATGAAGCTAGATAATAATGAGAACATGAATAATAGTGAAAACGACGAAAAAAGAAGAATTCAACAGTTAGGAAAAAGATGTATTCAAGGCAGCCAGCCCTCCCTCTTGCAAACATTTTTACAGTGGCTGCCATCAAGGACAGACCCCTAATCGTCCTTGATAAGATTAAATACGAAGACTTGGAACAAATGAATTAAGCTGATTGAAACAATAGAAACATGTTAAAATTAGACGGGGACGCTCGGGAATGTCAAATAACATTTAAACAACTGGTAACGCAAGCAAACACACTCGGTTCAGTGCTGTGGTCAGAGACTATGACTTTACGCCCATACTGCGTGAGACTATCAACAGAGCTATTGAACATAACCTTCCGCTGGCAGTGTGGGTACACAAGTTGTTGAATTAAAACCCTAAAAAAAGTCACACAAGCCACGCAGAAGTTACTCAAAGGTCACACCAAAACCCCTGACATTTCTAAAAGTGTATATTACTTCTCCTATAGACCAGTTCGCAGTTAGCGATGGTTCATTAAGAGGATCTGACACCATCGATCATCACATACATTGTACTGTTTTCTATTCAACAAATAATTTTCAAACCATTGTAATTGTATACCTCTCACTCCATATGAATACAATTTCTTTTGCAGAACCTTGTGTCGATGGTGTCAAATGCTTTTGACAAATCCATAAATACTCCACAAAAATAATTACCATCATCAATTTTCTGCAAAATATAATCTGTGAAGGATGTTATGCAAGAACATGTAGAGAAATCTTTTTGAAATCCAAATTGTTCTGGTATCAATATTTCGTTGTTGGTTAAAAAAATTAGAAGGACGATTGTACATAAGTCTTTCCAAAACTTTAGCTAAGATAGAAAGAATTGCAACCCGTCTGTGATTTTCAATACTTTCTGCATTACCATTTTTGAATGACGGAACAATTTTGGCTATTTTAAGATTATCAGGGACAACACCCGACTGCAAGGATAGGTTTATAATAAAGAGGTTTAACAAAACAATGCATGGATTCTTTCATAATTCTTGGGGAGATATCATTAGGACCACTTGCCTTTGAACTTTGAATATAGATACAGAAGTATCTACCATTTTATGAGTAGATACTGGTTTATACAGAAGAAAGAGTTACCATTTTGATATGAAAAATAGTCAGTAAAATCACATGAAGTGTTCGGTATTGATGATGAGAGTTTTACCCCAACATTAACAAAATAAGAGTTGAACTGTTGCACAATAGCTTTTCTAGATGAACATTTCACATCATCATGATACATATATTGAGGTAGTGAGTTTATCTTTCTTACCTTCAAGTATATCGTTCATACATTGCCATGTTTTCTTCATATCACATTTTAAAGAAGTAAACTTATCGGTATAAACTTATCAGTATAATATCCATATTTTGAATATAGTATATTTGTAAGTCTATTTCTATAATTCTTATAGTTCTCATAATACATGGCACTTGGATTCTTTAGACTCAATTATTACAACTGATTTTAATGATTTATAGATTTCAATATGCCTTTATTGATCCAAGGCTTTCTACAACGTGAACTAAAATCAAAAGGAATAGACCGCGGTTGAAAACAACTATATGGAGAAAAACATTTTAAAGAAAAGGTCATAACTTTTGTTTACCCCATTCTGATTGCAAACATTTGACCAATCAGTTAACATCAATTTTTGTTTGAATAATGATATATTTTCATTTGTTATGTACCTCTCCGGAATATATATCTTTCCTGTACCGCAACCATAGATTCTGTTTTACGTATACAAAAAAAAAAAAAAAAAAACAACTGGAAAATGATCAGAAAGATCTTCATAGATGATACCAGTCTGAAACTGATTATTCACTAAAACATTCGTATGAATATTATCAATCAAAGAAGAATGGTTGGTAAGATACACGAGTTGGTTTTGTAAGCAAAGGGTATAAATTGAACGAATACATCATGTCCCCCCCCCCCCCAAAAAAAAAAAAAAATTGTTTTATTATGTACGGGAGATTTCAACAACTCAATATTGAAATCTCCTGTGAAGTAAATATCTTTCTTTTAACTTTCCCCCTTTTCAAGTATATTATGCATTTTATCAGAAAAAGATGATATATCAGTATTTAGTGGCCTGTAAATGCATGCTACAATTACAGACTTTTTCTTGCTGACAATTTTAATGAAAACCATTTCATAATCTGTTGTAATACATTACAAATCCTTGCGTAATACTGATAATCATTTTGGATATACATAGCAAATCCACCAAGTTCTAAACATATAAGACAAAGAATAATTATCGATATTTTAAAATTTGAAATTTGTACTTTCATTAAACCCAATCTCGGAAAGTGCTATAACACTAAAACTATAATGAAGTGATGAAAGCATCATATTAAACTGATCCCAATTTTTTGGGAGACTTCTCACGTTTAAGTGAAAAACTGAAAAATCTGATTGCTCATGAGCAAATCTGGAACGGAAATATTCATCACACACATATTGACATTTAGGTTTTGCTGATATTTGATTACCATCTTTAGTATCTGTATCATACAATGTTTCATTATCCAAATTCACTGGATTTATTTCAAAAGGGTTCATTACAAGTGAATAAAGTTTTGATAATATCTATATTTTTTGACAATTGAATATACTGATAAAGAGTTTATATGAATTCGCTGAATCGAATTGGCAGAATTTCTGAAACACAAGATATACAAAGCCATAACTGAGTAGAAGAAGTACTGCAATGCACACACACACACACACACACGCGCGCGCGCGCATTCACTGAGCAAAGTTATAAACCAATACTAGAAAAGGAATAAACAATACAATCTGTACAACAAAATGTGGCTTAAAACATGGAAGTAGCCCAGAATACATACAAACATTAAGATCTCTGTGGAAATATTGGTAGATTACAGCTATTGAATGAGGTCATCTTCATTTCTTATCATCTTTTTCACAGTTTTCCACCACTGGCAGGCAGAAGGGCGATGACCTTGCCATCTACTGTCCACGCTGTCAGAACCTTTCTGTTCTCTCGAGTTTTTGTCAGGAGTGCTTGGTTTTTGACTGTCAGATCTTCCACAATGGAAATTCCAAATCCCTTCAGCTTCTTCCTGTTCGCAAGTATTTCACGTCGCTTTTTGTAGGCCGATAGCTTCCTGTTTTGGTGTTGTCGTTGGTGATTTTCCAGTGCGGTGGCAGTGATCTACATCTCCTGGCGTCACGATGATGCCAAGCCGGTCAGGGATGACGTCTGCTGCAGTGGTCTCATCGTCTTCGCCAAGCCTCTCTTCAACACCGAAGATTGGAATGAAGGACCATCGAGAGTACTGCTCAAGGTCTTTGACTGTATTGTCTACTTTCTGCAGATCACGTATTGAGGGTTGACACAGTTTTATTCAATGCATTGATCTCTTTTTCTTTCATGTGAAGTTTTTGTTGCAGGTACAGCATCTCACCCTGAACAACCTGGATTGTTTGCAGCAGTTTTCCCATCTTTTCTTCCATGGCCTCGCGTACAATGGATTTCAGGAGTGAGCTGAACTCGTCAATCCTCACAAGCTCTTTCACTACTTGGCATGTCACTGCTACAGATTTTTTTGTACCGAGTCCTCCAGTGGTAGTGGCCATTGTGTCTCGACAATAGGCAACAGGATTAGTGTGTATTATATACCTCATATATAGATTCCTCTCATCTGATTGCTTAAAAGTGGAGTCATAAAAATAGCTGTGCCCCATTTTCTATCAAAATGACGTCATGATTTACTGTGCCCGGGGCATAGTAATTCAAATTCAAATTTAGTAAATTCTAATTCAAATTCAAGTTTATTCCGTTTTTCGACGATAAAATAAATAACATAACAAACATCACTCTTTCTTCAGTGATAAAAATGGTATCCAAAAAACAAACAAAGTGAGTTTAACAGAGTAAAACAGTACTTGTATACTTGCAGTAAAGATACATTACAATGCCTGAAGTAAATTGAAATAAAGTGGAATATCAACGTACACAAGGCGAAAAACGGAGGGACCCACTGAAAAGACGAAGCTTGTAGAGTGTGGGCCCCTTGGAAGAGAAAGAATCAGTAAAAATATTGGTAACAATTATCGGCATCAGAACAGCAACGAAAATGTCTGAAGCAACAACAGCGAAATAGTTGTAACAGCAGAAAAAGAACAAAAATAGAGAGAAAAAATGTTTAAAAACATTGACAAAATAGAAATAGAAATGGAAGCCCATAAAGAGTCAGACAAAAAAGGAAAAGACACATAATGACAACATTAACATATAAAACGGACATAAAGCCACACTGGGACATCGACGAGGCTATAGTAAAACGCAAAAGAGAGGCTACGACAGGAAGCAAGACTAGCACATCGGAGATAACGATACACGAGGGTTGGACGATGGAAAACAAAAACAAGACAGAAACAGAAACGAGACCAGACGGAAAAAACATAGAATCAACTGTGCCCTGTAAATAGTTTTGGAGACAGTCGCAACCCCGTACACATAGATCGCTCATATGTACGCACCAATGATCCGACCACCGCGCTGTCGATCAGCGTTGATTACGAGTCCTTTTGTGTTTAATTCAGGTAACCTTTTAACCAATCAGATAGGAAGAATCTATATTTTCGGTATATAAAACAATAATGACAGCTTGGTATTCGGGGCACAGTTAAAATTATGTAGGCTCTCGGTGATGTGAAATCATGGTTATGGTTATGGTTATGGTTTTGACATCACGTACCTTTGGGCCATATTTTTAACTGTGCCCCTCATAGCAGTCATTATTAGTATATTGTTGTCTCCTTCTAGGATGACCCAGGCAATGAAGAAAGAGAGGACTGGCAGATACAGTGTAGACGGCTGAAGTGTCACAGAAGTGTCAGTATGTGGGACCAACACATTCAAAGTTGATTCATGGAGCTCTCGAGTACTCCAAAGATTTCAGTTCCAGAACTACACCATTTGAGGGGTGAATCATGTAATATCTACATACTCACAAGTTGCTGAATGCTACATTATTATATCAAGTTCGCAGAAAATGTCCTTTCACACACGAATTTTACGAGAGATTGGGAGAGCAGATATATTTGACACACAAACACATATCAGCCAGCCATCGGAGCATCTATTGTTAGATGTTATCATCTTTATTATCAGAAGTTATTAAATTGTTATCAGTTATTATGAGATACTATTATTTGATGCTATAGTATTGATATATTCTTCCAACTTACAGTATGCTTGTCTACATAACACCTAGAAAAATAACATAATCGTAAAACAGTGAAAATTCAGAATCTACCTTAACAAATTACCAATACCCTGCTGCACACAGTCGTTTTGAAACAAGCCCATTGTGTCTTACTAATTTTTAGGACAATTCATTTGTCATGAAACTATAAAGATAAGGAAAGAATTGCCTTAATATCTTTATGAGACGGTAGTTTCTCTCTGCATTTAAAACAATGACAGTCAGGGCAGGCCGAACATTTCCTTGAGTATTGCAAAATGTGTTGAAGTACTTCGGTTTTTTGTTTTTGCGTTTCTTTTTTTTTTTTTTTACTTGAACGTAAAGAAACCATTCAGGCCACGTCCATGTCCTACTTCAAATGTTTCTCAGTATGCCTTTTTTTCTCAGATGACCTGTATCTGCTCATGCGCAGAAAGTAAATCCGCAATGACGTTGATATTCAAAGAGGCCGACTCTCATAACATCAAGGTGTCAACTGCTCTTGCCGCATCTATGCTGCATGCACCTGCTGTGTGCGACCCTCACTTGTGTTTACACAGACGTATCAATGACCCACGGGAGTTAACGCGATACCACCCTTTGGGTATCAAATGCGTCGCATTTTCGGGTCCTTGTATTCTTGCAAACTCAAATACCTTGGTGTTCTCTCAATGTACAACTATCTGAGGTGAAACGCCAGGTTTCTTATTTTGGGACGTACAGAGTTTGGAAAGTGGGGAATTATTGCTGCCAAACTTGTGATATAGATCTTAATATGACAAATTCATATGCTGTGTTGATAATTGCCCCAATAATTGCAAACATCAATACAATGTACTACTAATTCTACCAATACTATTCTTCTTGGTCTTCCAACCTTAAATCAGAAAAGCAGAAAAACAAGATCCCTATGTACGACTTCAGGTAAGAATCTATACTTTTATGTCTAAAGAGAGGGGCCGTTATACAACATTTCGAATTTGAAAGATCTGTAACTATAGTTGTTTTGTACCCACCTCTAGGTAATTGTGTTGGCCACTTGGTCTGCTCTTGGGAAAGGTGGGTGCTGTCCCTCTGAAGTCTACGAGGAAATTGTAACCTCCTTCAATTTCCTCAAAATGATCATCGGTCTCAATTACCTGCACGAAAAAAAGACGAATGCGAATCACACTTTATGTAATCTTACTTATAGGAGGATAACATTTCTGAAAGAGACAGGTCATAACATTTTAAAGATTTCTCTGGTCGGGCAAGATATTACTGCTGTTATGATTTTGTTGCTATTGTTCATACTTTTTCCTGTCTTTGGATATCCCGCAAAATTTACAGGATTTAGTTTTAACCTTTTCAAAGGGCTACCCTCGTTTAAGTGAACTGAAATAAACTCAAAGCATATCGGACATATTTGTTGGACAGTAATCAGTATCAATGGAGTATACTCGTAGTAAAACAGCGTTATGAATACGCAGCACTACATATGCACATTTTTCTTTGCTTCATGCAAGCATTTAGTGAACACTAGTTGTCTTTTAATCGCATTGCCATAGCTTCACTTTTTTAAGAATATGAGAAACATTACGGGCATGAGGACTATATGTACAGATCGCATTTGTGAAAAAGAAGAAATAAAGCTCAGTGTTGTTTAGAACCTTTGATTGCATTCCTATTTTTCGGTTAGCTCTAGCATTACCATCATCCATCCAGCGGAACACCACATGAAGGCAAATATACGATTTGGAGCCAATGAGTGACAGTAATTAACGCTTGGGGTTAAAAAGAAACAGAGATGTTGATAGAAATTAAGCAAACTGCATTATTTGCAACTGATTAACAAATTGCCCCTTCACCGAATGCTGGGTGAGAAAACTACTACAGCTTGTGATGTCACATGTGTAGAGCGATATTGAAGAAAATGCAAAGAAAACTCAACTTTTCACTTTTCTCTCAAAATGAAAGAACACTTGACTTGCCTCTTTCAGAAGGCAGGAGAGATGATATTACTCTTAACAAGCATACATCAGTAACAAGTCGACGAAACATACACTCTTTTCCAATTTTTTTTTTTTTTTTGATGAAATTCCCTACATATTTTTCTTATATCATTCTATGAATTTGACATCATACACTGCAGTAGTCTTCTCATCCAGGAGTGACTGCGCAGATACTATAAAACAAAATCATCATTTTTGAACGGATTGTCCGATTTCCCTCAAACTTTCACTGCCGCGCTGGAAAGAACATAGTGTCCCACTGTGTGAGAACCACAGAGGGAACGCAGTGTGATCACAGTGTGGAATCATCTTCAAACTGTTAAATTAGAGCGTTTTCACATAGTCGACTATATGAACGCATAGCGGTCCTGATGTCTGGAATGCGCTACCTCAGCATGGTCGTAATTTACAAAAAAATAGTTACTTTCAAAAGGTCGATCAAGCATATTCTATTATCAGCTTCACGCTGAACTCCTGGATACTATAATATTAAACTTGCTGTGATCATATATTTCCCCTGAAATCGACATTTGAATGGGATTTATGAGAAATTTAATCAGTGTAATTTGCTTATAATGACTTGACACTTAAAACTTTTTCTTGCTCTCTCTTGTCAATGTCCGACAGGACAAATAGGCACCACACATGCATTTCTTCTTTCCCCCTCATGTTCCCATGCTCTCTTTGTAAATACCCCCCCCCCAACTCCTACCAAGTATCATTTAAACTATTTGCAAGCATATAGACTGTATGCAAGGGGGTTGCAACGATTTTCATGCTTTAAGCTTATGTTGCAATTCCTTTGCGTGTTCGTTACCTTGAATAATGTAGCTCTCTTAGTGGAGCTGTATAATATCCTGTAACTGCTTCTTATCAATGTATACTTATTGTATATTCTGTCTTGCCTATATGAGATGTACTTGCATACATTTGTATGCATTCCTATTTTGTGAACACGCATGAAATCTTGAATAAATAAATGAAAAAAAAAATGCGAACACACTATGGGACACTGTGCAGTTCTTTCCAGTAGGATGATGTATTTACTAAATATAGCTGCATTCACTCAATCCACATGTAGGCCTATATGAAGGTGGACCTGTCCTTTAAGTCATTGCAACCAACCCGTATCATATAAGAAGTTTGAACAATAAAGGTCAGCCGCCTCTTGAGTCCACTGACCTGTAGAGGTCAAATATTTCAAAAGCCACAGAAACTCAGACAGTCCTTGAAAAAATATGTCAATTCTTTCATGCAGCATCGATAAAATGAGATCAAGTTGTACCTTATTGTGCTTAAAAGTGACCGTTTGGGAATATATGGCTCCCCCTTTGGATTATAGCACCTTCTGCCCAAACTTTTCATGCGGTCGACCACTATTCCTTTACGAGCAAAATTCCTATGCTTCGATAATAACTAGCGTATCCGCATGGAATTAAGGGACAAGTTCACCTTCATGTACATAATAATACTACTACATTTATAAAGCACATAATAAGCACGTGCTTCTCTATGCGCTGTACATTTCAGATACAACATACAAACAAATGACTAACTTAATGTAACACTCAACATTATAAATGCAATAATTAACAAAAGGATTAATGAATGTTTATCAAGGAAGACGAAAAAGTGAGTTGTAAGACCGGATTTGAAATTTGCAAAACTGGGTGCACATCGAATTTTTTTTTTTTGGGTGGTAGATTGTTCCAAAGAGTAGGTCCAGCAACTGCAAAAGATCTGCCCCCGTAATATGAAGTGTTGGTTCTGGGAATGTGAAGAAGCGCTTGGATGCTTGAGCGAAGGTTGCGAGGAGGGTGATACTGCTTGAGCAAATCTGCCAGATACATGGGCGTCACCAGGGGGGGGGGGGGGGGGGGTGCGTTGGGTGCGAACGCACCCCCCTTCAGATCCTAAAAAAAAAAAAAAAAAAAAAAAAAAAAAAAAAAAAAAAAAATCTGTCTGCGAGCGACCTCAACGCCGGACGCTAAATAATTGTTCTTTTCTATTTCTTTTTTATATTTTGCACCAGGGACCAAAAAAAAAAAAAAAAAAAAAATTGTCGACAAAAACAATTCGCACCCCTGGTTCTGGCAGCACTGATTTTATACATATCTACTAGTATTCTACAGTGTTTACTATTTATCGACCGTACTGTACATCCGTACGATACGGAGCACTTATATACACGTTTGCATGTACGTGTCCTACTTACAAGTATGTAGGGTCTATGTACGTTGCTTCTGACCAATCCATATTGCCAGCCCAAGAGCGAGCCTTAGCCTCATTAAAAAAAAAAAAAATGGAGGGGCACGCGAATCATTTTGCCCACCCCTCCATAATTCCAGAGACGAGAAGATTTTCTTATCTTTTTTTTTTTGACAGAAAAACAAAAAGTACCCCCGTAAAAACAATGGAGGGGCAGGCATATTTTAATTTTGTCCCCCCCCCCCGATAATTAATAATTCCCGAAATGAGAAGATTTTCTTGCTTTTGAAAGAAAACAAAAATGTTGCCCCCATAAAAGTATTAGAAGGCAAGCGCACCATTTGCCCCACCCCACATAATCATAATTCCCGCGATTTTCTTGATTTTTTGTTAGAATTCAAGAAATCTGTCCAATTATTTCACCCAAAAGCAGTGGCTTAACTACGGAGGGGGGTGCGCCCCCCTCGCAATCCGCTGGTAAAAAAAAAAAAGACTTACCGAAATAGTAATTCAAGTGTTAGTAAACTGCTTTTGAATGAAAGGGTGATCAAGAAATAAGATATTTTTCTATGACTTTCTTTTTACCATAATTAAATAGGTATATAGTGTGAAACATTGTTCAAAAAGCCCGGACCTGACAAAAGATTGTGATTCAGCGTGATTCCTGGTTGGCATTCTGCATATAAGCAGGATGTGCGCAGTGTACTCCGAACATCCGAACGAAGAGTCGCTACAATGTTGCGCAATGTGATGTAGAATGTACACCTTTGTACCTTACGCTTCGTAATATCAAAGCTAGATCATTGATTTTGCAGCGTTGCTTTACATACTAGTCTATATAAGATGTCTTGCATTGCCAATAAAAAGACTTGACCTGGGCTGATTCCTAACTTTTCCATGTATATAATACACAAACACAAACAAACACGCACAATTAGTTTAGGGGATGCTCTAAAGTGCAGATTTTGGACATCCTTCCCCCGCTTGGTCACTTCGACGCCACCTCGCTGGTCATACCTCCCCCAGTCATGAACATAAACCCACACTACCAGTGGCGGATCCAGGGAGAGGGGTGCACCGGGCATCCCTCCCCCCTTTGATTTCCAAAGCGAAAAAAAATAATTTAGCTTAAAACGGCAGTTTTTGGACAGTAAAATGTCAAAATTTTCAAGCTCGCTCGCTCCGCTCGCTCGCATTTAGTCGTAATGCCATTTTCCTGAAGTTGCTGCCAGTAATTGCCGGCAGTTGCTCCTGGTGCGCCCCCCTTAAAGGACAAGTTCACCTTCATAGACATATGGGTTGAGTGAATGCAGCAATATTAGTAGAACACATTAGTGAAAGTTTGGGGCAGATCGGACAATCTGTTCAAAAGTTACAAATATTTTAAGTATCTGCACAGTCACTGCTGGATGAGAAGACTACTGCAGTGTATGATGTCATTTGCGTACAACGACATAAAGAAAATAAAAAGAGAATTTCACAAAACTTTACTTTTTGAAAAGAGTGCACATTTCTTCGACTTGTTACTGACATATGTTAAGGGTAATATTATTCCCCCTGCCTTCTGAAAGAGAGAAGTCAAGTGTTCTTTTGTTGTGCGAGAAAAGTGAAAATATGTTGAATTCTCTTTAATCTTTCTTTGTATGGTTGTACTCATGTGACATCACAAGCTAAAGTAGTCTTCTCATCCAGCCTTGAGTAAGCAGAAATTTTAAAAATTCATAACTTTTTAACGGATTGTCCGATTTTCCTCAAACTCTTACTGATGTGTTCTACTAATACTGCTGCGTTCACTAAACCCACATGTCTATGAAGGTGAACTTGTCCTTTAATTTCCAAAGCGAAAAAATATAGCTACAAACGGCAGTTTGGGGACTGTAAAATGTCAAAATTTTCAAGCTCGCTCGCATTTAAATTCTCCTGATATTGCTGCCAGTAATTGCCAGCAGTTGCGCCCGGTGCTCCCCCTTAATTTGGAAAGCAAAAAAGCTATAGCTTCAAATAGCAGTTTTGGGACTGTACAGAATGTCAAAATTTTCAAGCTCGCTCGCATTTAATCTTTATGCCATTCTTCTGATGTTACTGCCAGTAATTGTCAGCAGTTAGTGAGTTGCGCCCGGTGCGCCCCCCCCCCCCCTTAATTTCCAAAGCGAAAATATATAGCTAAGAACGGCAGTTTTTGGTTTTTTTTTACTGTAAAATGTCAAAATTTTCACGCTCGCTCTCTTCGCTCGCTCGCATTTAATCGTTATGCAATTCACCCGATGTTCCTGCCAGTAATTGCCTGCAGTTGAGCCCGGTGCGCCCCCTTAATTTCCAAAGCGAAAAAATATGGCTAAGAACGGCAGTTTTTGGACTGTAAAATGTAAAATTTTTAAGTTCGCTCTCTTCGCTCGCTCGCATTTCATCGCTATGCAATTCACCTGATGTTGCTGCCAGTAATTGCCAGCAGTTCCCCCGGTGCCACTCCCCCCCCCCCCTTAATTTCCAAAGCGAAAAAATATGGCTAAGAACGGCAGTTTTTGGACTGTAATATGTAAAATTTTCAAGCTCGCTCTCTTCGCTCGCTCGCATTTCATCGTTATGCAATTCACCTGATGTTGCTGCCAGTAATTGCCAGCAGTTCCGCCCGGTGCCCCTCCCCCCTTAATTGTCCCCGCCGAACGAGTTCGAGCAGGGGACTATGAAACGGGCTCCGTACGTGTGTGTGTCCGTGTGTCCGTCCGTCCGTGTGTCCGTCCGTGTGTGCGTCCGTGTGTGATCAAAATGTTCAAAATGCTACTCCTTCGCCATTTCTAACCCGATTTTGATTCTGTTTGCTTTATATGATAGCACTACATGGGAGCTTTGAAACTTCTATACAGAATTTCAGTTGTGACCTTTGACCTTGACCTTTGACCTATATTGTACATTTTGCTTCAAAATGCTACTCCTTCGCCATTTCTAACCCGATTTTGATTCCGTTTGCTTTATATGATGGCACTAGGTGAGGGCTTCAAAACTTCTACACAGAATTTTGACCTTTGACTTCTTTGACCTTTGACCTTGATTTTTGACCTATATTGTACATTTTGCTACAAAATGCTACTCCTTCGCCATTTGTAACCCGATTTCAATTCCGTTTGCTTTAAGTGATGGCACTAGGTGAGGGCTTCAAAACTTCTACACAAATTTTGACCTTTGACTTCTTTGACCTTTGACCTTGATTTTTAACCTGTATTGTTCATTTTGCTACCAAATGCTACTCCTTCGCCATTTCTAACCCGATTTTGATTCTGTTTGCTTTATGTGAGGGCACTAGGTGAGGGCTTCAAAACTTCTACACAGAATTTTGACCTTTGACTTCTTTGACCTTTGACCTTGATTTTTTTACCTATATTGTACATTGGCTACAAAATGCTACTCCTTCGCCATTTCTAACCCGATTTCGATTCCGTTTGCTTTATGTGATGGCACTAGGTGAGGGCTTCAGAACTTCTACATAGAATTTTGACCTTTGACTTCTTTGACCTTTGACCTTCATCTTTTTACCTATATTGTACATTTTGCTACTAAATGCTACTTCCGGCGGGGACATATATTACGCACCGCGTAATTTCTACTTTTCCTTGTTTCCAAAGCGAAAAAATATGGTTAAGAACGGCAGTTTTTGGACTGTAAAATGTAAAATTTTCATGCTCGTTCTCTTCGCTCGCTCACATTTCATCGTTATGCAATTCACCTGATGTTGCTGCCAGTAATTGTCAGCAGTTCCGCCCGGTGCACCTCCCTCTTAATTTCCAACGCGAAAAAAATATGGCTAAGAACGGCAGTTTTTGGGCTGTAAAATGTAACATTTTCAAGCTCGCTCGTTCCGCTCGCTCGAATGTAGTCATTATGCTCTCCTGATATTGCTGCCAGTATTTGCCAGCAGTTGCGCCCGATGCGCCCCCTTAGATTCTAAAGCGAAGAAATATAGCTACAAACAGCAGTTTGTTTGTTTTTTTTACTGCAAAATGTCAAAATTTTCAAGCTCGTTCGCATTTAATTGTTATGCAGTTCTCCTGATGTTGCTGCCAGTTATTGCCACCAGTTGCGTCCGGTGCTCCCCCCCCCCCTTTATTTCTAAAGCGAAAAAATAATGGCTCCAAATTGCAGTTTTTGGACTGTAAAGTGTCAAAATTTTCAAACTCGCTCTCTTCGCTCGCTCGCATTTAAATTTTATGCCATTCACCGGATGGTGCTGCCAGTAATTGCCAGCAGTTGCGCCCGGTGCTCCCCCCCCCCTTAATTTCTCAAGCAAAAAAATATGGCTACAAACGGCAGTTTTGGGACTGTAAAATGTCAAAATTTTCAAGCTCGCTCGCTCGCTCGCATTAATTGTTATGCAATTCTCCTGATGTTGCTGCCAGTAATTACCGGCAGTTGCGCCCGTTGCGCCCCCAACCCCTCCTTTATTTCCAAAGCGAAAAAATATGGCTCCAAATGGCAGTTTTTTGACTGTAAAATGTCAAAATTTCCAAGCTCACTCTCTTTGCTCGCTCGCATTTAATTTTTATGCCATTCGCCTGATGTTGCTGCCAGTAATTGCCAGTAGTTGCGCCTGGTGCGCCCCCCTCCCCTTAATTTACAAAGCAAAAAAATATGGCTACAAACGGCAGTTTTTGGACTGTAAAATGACAAAATATTCAAGCTCGCTCGCTCCGCTCGCTCGCATGTAGTCGTTATGCCATTCTCCTGAAATCGCTGCCAGTTGTCGTTTCACACCGTCATTCCATAATCCATTTATAGGGGGTACAAGCCCATCCGGCACTTCCACACCCTCCCCCCACCCTTGCTCGCTCCTTCGCATACTAACACCCCCCCCCCCCACTCCCCCTCCCCCCAAGATGAAATCCTAGCTACGCCGGTGCCCTTTCCCCGCTTGGTTTCCCTAAAAAAAACAGTAAAAGTCTAGGGATTGAGAGCTTCCTATATTACAGATGTCTGTCCAAAAAATCTCATAAACATTTAGTGTCAAAACGCACCCCCCTTGAAAAAAAGCTGGTGACGCCCCTGCAGATATGTTGGGGAAGAACTATGTTGTGCCTTGTAGGTCAGGAATATGAGTTTGAACATTATACGTTTGTCAACAGGTAGCCAGTGTAATCCTTTTTAGGGTATGGGTTATACTTTGCTGACGAGGAGTTCGAGTGACAAGCCTGGCTGCGATGTTCTGCAGCATCTGCATGCGGTAGATGTCGGTAGAAGGAATGCCATACAACAAGCTGTTGCAGGAGTCTATCCGGCTGGTGACAAATGCATGAACCAGAGTGAGTGTAGCTTTATTTGTGAGGAAACCTCTGACTTGACTGATGCATCTGATTGCTGCCATAGCCGATTTCCAGACAGTTTTTATATGTTCCTTCATACTGATGTCCTGATCAAAGACGACCCCAAATTCCTAGCATGACAGTGCATGAGGCACAGGGTTGATTTGACCATCACCAACACAGGCATTCAAAGGGTTGGGTTGAGAACAAAACTTTGATGTGAAATGGATCACTTCCGTTTTGACATCATGCAGAGACAACTTGTTCTTCATTGCCCAAGCTCTGACATCAGCAATACAGGCGTTTAATCTTTCCAAAGACTCTTCACGCTCGGTGTTCTTAAACATTATGTACATTTGAGTATTATCTGCATAGAGCATTACATTCACATCATGAGCTCTTATGATGTCATTTATTGGTGCTGTATACATCGTAAAGTAAAGGGGCGCGATGACGGATCCTTGAGGAACCCCTAGTTTGTCACTGCCGGTTTCCGAAAAGGCATCTTTTATCTGAACTGTATGCATTCTGTTCTTCAAATAGGAGCAGAACCATTGAAGAACAGTTCCCCTAATTCCATAGTAGCATTCCATTCTCTCTACATGTGGATTGAGTGAATGCAACAATATTAGTAGAACACATCAGTGAAAGTTTGAGGAAAATCCGACAATCCGTTAAAAAGTTATAATTTTTTTAAGTATCTGCGCAATTGCTGCTGGATGAGAAGACTACTACAGTGTGTGATGTCACATGCGTACAACGATATAATGAAAATAAAAAGAGAATTTCACAAAATTTTACTTTAAAAAAGTGCACATTTCTCGGACTTGTTACTGATGTATGTTAAGGATAATATTATTCCCCTTGCCTTCTGAAAGAGAGAAGTCGAGTGTTCTTTTGTTATGCGAGAAAAGTGAAAATAAGGTGAATTTTCTTTATACTTTCTTTATACCGTTGTACTCATGTGACATCACAAGCTATAGTAGTCTTCTCATCCAGCCATGACTGAGCAGATACTTTAAAAATTCATAACTTTTGAACGGATTGTCGGATTTTCCTCAAACTCTCACTGATGTGTTCTACTAATATTGCTGCATTCTCTCAACCCACATGTCCATGAAGGTGAACAATCATTCGTAGTTTACCGTAATATATGTTGTACAAAATTTAACATCAGCTGGTAATTACGATTTGATTTGATTTGATCTGATTTGATTTGATATGATTTGATTCGATTCGATCAGATTTTTGTTCGTACGAAAAGCGTGAATATACACTTTCTTGTCACTGGTTTCCACTTACCTTGGTATAAAGATCTACGTTGACGGCAAGTTCCCTTGGAGATAAAAGTTAGTTTCCTGCATCAGCCCTGAATGTGTTAGTGATTCGAAGAGAAGTCTTACATATGTTATGCAAGATGAAATGAGATGATTTAATAAGCAGATCTGATGTCTGTAGCACATTTTCTTTGCTGTACGTCGTTATAACCTGCAGAAGGTTTTGTCTCTCACGTAAAATTATCCAGTTACGCGATTAAATTATTAAAATCCGTTTTTGTGAGTCGATATAAATACTCGTTGTTTTATAGGTTTCGGTTTTGTGTCCTTGCCCGCCACTCAATTTGATTAATCATTGTGAATTTATGCATTAGGGTGGGATTTCACGGAGCACGCGAACGACTTGAGAAGGACGCGAATGACAAAATACAACATTCGGAAAAGTTTTTCTCCGAATGTGTTCCGACAATGAAGCCGAAAACTATTCTTGCGCAATTTGCGCGAAGTTTCCACGACGTATGTGCGAAGGTCGTATGTATCATTGCTAAAGTACAGCATGTTACGTACACGAAGAACACGCGAAGGAAATGCGAACAACGAAAAATGTTCAATAATCATGGGAGAAAATGTACCCAAGGAGAGGTGGAAGCTGTCTTAAGTTGATTTTTTTTTTCGTTCCTCTATTCTCCTTTCTTTTTCTCTCATTTCTCTATCGTGTGCTTGCCTACATTTTTTTCCCTAGGACCTATCTCCACTAGTAAAGCATTTCATTTTTTTTTTGCAGTTCCTCCAACACGTAATCTCTATATACAGTTCAAATGAAATTTTGCATACTTTAGATTAATATTAAGTGTATTCTGCGTTTTTTTTTTTTTTTTGTATATCAAACATGTCTTTTTCTTTGGTAGTCTTTAATTTCTTTTCTTACTGTAGTTGTTAATGATTGTTTGATGTTTAGATGTATGGTACGATTTTTATTTGTAGAAAACATATAGGTCATACATCCCCAAACGTGCGCCAAACGTTCGCGAGAATGTCTCAAAAGGTACGCGAACAGTTTGCGATTACGTCGTAAAATGATCGGAAAAACCTCGCAAATTTCGCGTAACATACGCGAGACATTCTCCAGTTTCGGAGTCTGTTTGGGGTTTCACGAACATTTTGCGAACATCGCGCGTGTCTTGCGAAGGTCTGGCGCATATGACGAGGCTTTAAAGACACTTTCGAGAACAATTCACGAGCAAATCACGACGAAGTGTGCGGAAAAGGTTCGCAAAAAATTTCAAACTTTTTTGAAATCATCGCCGCAGTAAAAACGACATTCGCGAACAATTGACGACGCTTCCGAACCCTCACGTTCGTTTGGCGATCTTTTGCAGACTAAAATACGAATGCTGGATTTTGCCATTCGCGTCCTTCGCAAATCGTTCGCGTGCTCCGTGAAATCCCACCCTTACGGAGACGTGTGGAGTACAGTAACCTTCAGCGATTCTCCTCGACCAAATGGCCAGAGAGCTAGCGACCACTCAATTTGTCCCATCAAGCCCAAAAGGTTTGACCCCTCAGAGTTGCTGGGACCACCCTCCTCATTATTAAAATGCGAGTCAGCCTGATCCCCGAGGGTGGGTTCGGTCCCCAGGGACCCCCCTAAAAGGGCCCTTGGCGGGTGTAATTTACCTCGTGCAGCCCATGGACCAAACTTGGTCTAAAAGAATGTCCTATGGGTGTACATCATAAAAACATTAAAACTGACAAAATATTTGGTTGGGAAAGGGGTTGCCAGACCGCTAGTTTGCAGGCACAAACCCTTGTTGGTCGTGAATGAGTCTGCGCCAAGACCACACTTTCCCATAGGCCCTGTACTGTAGCGTCTTCCAACAGTCCGAGGGACAGTGCCAGTTTAGTGCATGTAGTAGTCTTGGCGCAGACCCCTTTACTCTCAACAAGGGTTTGACCCTGCAAACTACCCGGTATATCCTGGGCCCCAGGGTAGTCTGCAGGCACAAATTGACCAGGCACAATAGAACACACACACAGACACACACACATACACACACACGCACGCACATACGTTCACATATTCCTCCATGTATCTGATACATACCTTTACACAAAACACGTCTCAAAGGTCTCTACAGCCATGATACCTTGCACATGTATAATAAATGTCGGACCTATAAGAAATTCAAACTTTTTGAATGTTTTACATTAATGCTATCAATGGACATTTAAGCAGGAACACTGCAGAGAATTTAGAATTTGTGTGAAGTTGTATTATGTTATACTGGCCCTACCGTCTACTTATCCTTTATTATGTATTCACCTCATAAGACACCATAGCTTTTCAGAAAATGCTGAAATGAACCCTTTGTTGTGGGTAGAGATTTCAGTTTCAGACCAACCACAGAAGCACAAGTTCGTGTCAACAAAAGAAAGTTGGATATAGCTTGGAGTACTTCTTTTTTCTCATGAATGATTTTGCGTTTAAAATGCAAAACCAAGTCTCAATCCTTACATGATTTTTTTTTTTTTGAAAACATAAAAATAACTTTTTGATGTTTTGGCTAATGGATATCACCTTTTATGTATGAAAAATGGCAAGGATTACAACATTTATGCCAATGTTTCCTTTGTTTGATTTTAATAAATTCCAAATCAGAATAAACTGCATAACATGAAAAAAGAAGAAATGGTTTCAGAAATGATATCCATTCATTCTCATAATCAGTAGTGCGTGTCACCTCTTAGTCTTGGACAAATATCTGCAAATTAATAAGAGTAATGAACATAATAATGGTGTTCTATATAAACTATGAAGATGTATTGCTGAACTTCCTTGAAACTTCAAATAACAAGATTCACTATAGAACGCTTATTAATTTTCAGCACTTTTGTCGATTTTTTGTTCATGGAGATACTTTATAATGGAGGTATATTATAACTTATATTTCTGGAGATACATTATAACTTTATGATAATTCCCATCCCCACACAAATGAAACTCATTTTTTTTTTATCACATACTGCAAACACTGCCATTGACCCTGGTTAGTAAATACACACCAAGTTGAAACACTGAATTATCACTTGAATGAAATGCTAAGCTCTATTAAACTATAGCATGCAGGTTGAGAGTGTTAACTTGATGTGTTCTCTTTATATCAGCATTTTTGTCAACTCCTTATTTCTATAATCATCTTTAGTTTCCCATCCCCACACAAACAAAACTCAATCTTTGGTGTCACATACTGCAACGATAGCATATGTCATTAACCCTCGACATTACACACAAAATTGAAAAATCAAATTACCAACTGAATGAAATGCTAGTTTGATTTCTTTTAACTATAGCATGCATGTTGAGAGCATCTATTGGTACATGATTGTTCTTGTGTTGCCTTTTATATCAACGTTTATGTCAACTCATTTATGAGATACTTTGTCTACAACCCCCCCCCCCCCAAAAAAAAAAAAAAATCAACTTTCAGGGTGTCACATACTATTATAGTTATGCAGTTACAATGCAGTTCATGCCTATAATTCAGTTGCCATTAACCCTGGCAATTACAAATCAAGTCATGCATCATACTGTAAGGAAGACAACAAAGGGCTTGTTTCAGCATGTATTCCAAAAAGTATTTGTGACATACATACTATGGAAACATAATAAAGGATAAGCAGGCTGTGTGGCCAGTAAAACATAACAACAACATCTTGTTTGAGATCTTGCTTTCGAGTTCTTGCTTGAAGGTTTATTGATAGTATCCATGTAAAACATTCAAAAAGTATGAACATCTTTAATTAGGTCTGACCTGTTAGTATGTGCAGGTTCTGTGGCTGTACAATTAGATTACCAATTCAAGTGACATGTTTTGTGTACTAGTATGTACTTGGAGTCGTGTGCGAACATAAATGTGTGCGTGTGTGTGCGCGTGTGTGTGCGTGTGTGTGCGCGTGTGTGTGCGTGTGTGTATGTGTGTGTGTGTGTGTGTGTGTGTGTTCTATTGTGCCAGGTCAATTTGTGCCTGCAAACTACCCTGGGTCCCAGGATATACCGGGTATGATATAGTTTGCAGGTTCAAACCCTTGTTGGGAGTAAAGGGGTCTGCGCCAACAACTGGCACTGTCCCTCGGACTGTTTGGAGACGCTACAGTACAGGGCCTATGGGACAGTGTAGTCTTGGAGCAGACTCATTCACGACCAGCAAGGGTTTGTGCCTGCAAACTACCGGTCTGGCAACCCCTTTCCCAACCAAATATTTTGTCAGTTTTTATGTTTTTATGATGTACATCCATAGGACATTCTTTTAGACCAAGTTTGGTCCATGGGCTCCATGGGGTAAATTACACCCGCCAAGGGCCCTTTTAGGGGGGTCCCTGGGGGCCGAACCCACCCTCGGGGAACAGGCTGATGCGCATTTTGTTAATGAGGAGGGTGGTCCCAGCAACTCTGAGGGGTCAAACCTTTTGGGCTTCATGGGGTAAATTGAGTGGTCGCTAGCTCTCTGGCTAAAACGTGTTTATCTCAAAATTTGTCCGGTACTCCCCGTCGTGTGACTCTGCGTCAAACTTCCACAAGTCCAAAACATTTTGTGACTTCTCCTGCAGGTAATCTGGTCTGTTCAGCTGCAGTTCCTGAAAATGGTATTTGCCATAAGAATCTGAAGATACTTTTTTTTTTTTATAGATTTCAGCTTTCACCTCAGGTTTGATCTATAAAAAAGGGGGCCGTAACAGGCAGTTAAAGGATATAGTATCAAAATATGTCTCATTCGAATACAATAGACCAATACGCGCATTCAAAGAAATTTATGACAGGACATAAAAATTGCAGGGAAACTTGTATTCGAAGTGGTATTCTACCTCTACGGATTAGAAACTACACAAGATTTGCACAAATTTTTTCCAGAACTTAACAGAAAAAAAAAAAGGAATGACAAAGCTGCTGTGAGATTGTGGCTGAGTATAATCATAGAGTACCCAACTGTTTCTCCTTGTTTTGTTTTGTTTGTTTGTTTGTTTGTTTGTTTTTTGGGGGAGGGGGAGGGGGAGGGGTTTCGTTTTGGTTGTTGCAACTACATTTCAAGAGAGTCTCTCATGTTCATATCGATGTATTTCTCAGACTATAACCACACCCCCCCCCCCCCAAAGAAAAAAACAACAACAACAACACACAAATACACAGGAAAAAAAGTATTAAAGTAGGCCCGATGTATGGTTACTGTGAATTTACAGAATTCCAAGCCATGGCTTACATATCCCTGCTGGAAAGAACACAGTGTTCCACAATGTGAGATACATAGTGTGAACACAATGTGAAATCTCTTCACACTGTTAAATTCGAACGTTTTAACAGACCAAACACAATGTGAGTCTTCAATTCACAGTGTGAAACAAAGCACTACTATGTGAACACTCTGTGAAAACCACACCACAGTGTGAAATCATCTCCACACTGTTAAATTCGAGCGTTTTCAAATAGTCGACTATGTGAACGCACTATGAACACACTGCAGCTTTCTGTGTTCTTTCCAGTAGGCTTGTCCCTAATTCAAAGATTAGAAGGCAAATAGACCCGACAGAGACAACCTCATCTACTGTACCCCCAGGGCATGAACATTGAAAACCAAGCATGAGACGTAGGAAAATTTTATAAATGAGCGCTCCAACTCAAAAACAAAATGAAAAGATTGAGAGACGTTACACCTTTGAGTATAATATACAGCATGCGATAGATTGTGTTGCTGTCTATATGCATTATGAAGAGTAAACAGATAAATGCCATTTTCAAATTAGTATTATTTGTTGTTGTTGTAAGGTCATCATCAAATAGAAAAATAAATATTTTCTATGATACGCGATACATAACAAGAAACATTTTGAAATTATTATAAAAAAATATTCATTTATGCACTACTTTATTTAGTTTCCTTGTTTTCATAGACTTCAAACTCAAATAACTCAAGTTAACTCAAGTTATGAGCATATCGGTTTGACATATAATCAGGAAAGCCCCAAATTTGCCAGATGAGAGAGTCGACTTACTCTCACGATGAGGTCGTAGTCGTGAAACCCGACCCACTCGTAGTATGCATGGATCCATTCCGGGTATGAGAAGATTTCGCTTGAAATGTTGTCATTCACGGCATTCACGTATTTCGTGAAATTCCAGCTACAAAATAAAAAGAAAATACAAACTGAAGTGCTGAAGGGTAATATCGAAAACTTTACCAAAATCTTAGTGACGTAGTCATTTTTTTCTCTGTCATGCAGTTTGATTGTTGACAGTAGTAAAAGCCATCCACCTAAAATTACCATGGTACTCAAATTTCTCACGTATCTACCTGTCGTTACTCTTTTAACACTGCAATAATGAACGAATGGAGGACAAATTTCATTTACATCAATTCTTGATATGCAGAAGCAGTAAAACATGTAAAAAGGCAAGGCCCTATTACTCAACAGCGCAAATATGATATGGATGTTATACACAGGGGTCAGGATGAAATAGCATTTTCCAACCCCCCCCCCCCCTCCCTCTTTGGATTTTATTTCGACCTTCAAGATCTTTAAATCACTGACTATGTAGTCAATGGTATAAATTTTCAAGCACGGAGCATTGCCCAAACGGCCCACTGAGAAAAAAAGTGATGTAGAATTAATCATTGTCGTTTGTGGCGTCATAAACTATGACCTACATTAAGTTCATTAGACAAATTTTGGAGTCCGGGCTAATTCATGTTCTTGGAAAGACGGATAGTCAAAATGGAACAACTCTAATGATAATGGTAATAATAATGATGATGAAACTGTGGACCGATTTATATAGGAAGGAGCACAAACCTCTGCAACGTCATTCTGGATAACAACATTACGTATTGGACAAAGTTGGGCATTTCATAATATAGGTGATCAGGGTTTCAGTGTGATTATTCCTTCGTCATTTTGAAGTGTTTGTAATCGATTTGTTCATTCATTCATTACTTGAATCCAGTATGACGTCGGCATATTCAATACGTAAAAACATTGTAAACCAACTATATCCGTTTGGTATATGTCCATCGGTATATATTATATATATATATATATATATATATATATATATATATATACATATATATATGTTGATAAGGTAGTCCACGTGTTGGCAAGATAAAAAGATAAGTAACAAAGCTGCAACAAAGTTCATGCTGTATTCACCAACGGTTTATTTCTTCACACAAATTTTCGAGCGTCTCGCCGCCCTTTCTCAAGTGTTGATATATATATATATATATATATATATGAATCATATTTTTTTAGAGGAAAATAATCTGTCCTCAGATGTTGCAGTATCGTTTACCATTGTGTGTATTTTCTCCTTCTTTTATGTCCGCTCTTCTGCATTCTTATACCGGTATTATCATGTACACAATTCTTTGCATTATATTCAATCAAGGTAGTATTTTATTATTTCTCTTATATCATGGAATCCAGTTTGCTTGTGTCCACGATGGCACGTGTTGTAGTTTCATTTTCCCCCCCTTTTTTTTTCCTTCCTAATTTGATTTCTTGTCAGTTGACATTGGTTTATTTGATTTTGTTTTATATGTGTTGTAGTTTCATTAATTTAATTCATTATTCGTTTTCGCATTCATTTTCTGAGGGTCCCATATAGTACAAGTTTTGCTATTTAGTGGAACCTTCCATTTCCATTCCCATCCTTATTTAATTTTAACTACATGTATAATCAAGTTCAAGTTCAACTTTATTTTCATTTCCATTAAATAAACAGGAGAAATGATATTCAATGCATAAACAAAACAAATTTGTAGTGATTTCGATAAACGTACATCAACAAGATACATGTGATGATGAGTAACGACACACAATTGCATTTATAAGGCCTATATACATATGCATATTACACGGATGGGAATGGTACATATACCAGAAAGACTACAAAAGGGCGGACATATTAAAAGCAAAGAATAGACACAATGATGCATTGTTCGATGACTGTCATATTTGAGGAGAACTTATATTCGACAGATTATTTTACTCTCATGATAGAAAATAGTTGATGTGTAATGATTAATGCATATTATATATATATATATATATATATATATATATATATATATATATACACTCAGCAAAAAAAGTAAGTTCCCCCCTAACATTTTTGGATATATCTCAAAAAGTATTTTACCGATTTTCAGAATTCAAACGGAAATGGATAAAGAATTTTATTACTCATAACATGAGTGGCAAACCATTGCCACCAGATATTATTATTGGTGTGAAAAAATGCATTTTATGTCAAAATGCATGGAAATAAAAGTTGCACTTTAGCGATTTGCAGTGACTTCTACACAAATAATCAAACAATCAATCATGATTCTGAACATTTAAGCATGGTTTATTGCATATTTTTTCTATCTCTTTCTTTTCATGAGCATACAGTCAAGTATTTGATAATTGATATGTCCACCGTCCGCTTCAATGACCAGCCGGCATCTCGTCCTCATACTGTTAACTGAAGTTTGTACTTGGCGCTGCTCAATGTTGGCCCATGCTCTCTGCAAGATGCGCTGAAATTATTGCAATAAAGTGTCATTTTCACCTCCTTGCTTGCTTTCCGCTTAATGATATCCTAAAGATTCTCTACTAGATTACAGTCAGGGGATCTTGTAGGCCACTCCATACTTTCGATGCCATTTCCCTCAACAAACTGATCTACAGCTTGAGCGCATGATGCAAAATGGCCAAAGGCACATTAATGTGATCAACCCAAATTGGAATTACAAATCACATGGCTTCTCCCAACATTTTCATATTGAAAAGGCTATTGTTTAAAAAGTATGCATAACATCTGTTTAATAGGGAGGCACATTGTACCTGAAGAAATTCCTGAGAATTACACAATTTGAAAGGTCATTTGCTAACTTATATAGGAAATGTATACAATATGCTTCATATAGCCTATTAAAGTGCAACTTTTTTCCCCATGCATTTTGACATAAAATGCGTTTTTTTTTTACACCAATAATGATATCTGGTGGCAATTATATGCCATTCATGTTATGAGTAATGAAATTTCCTATCCATTCCCGTTTGAATTATGAAAATCCGTGAAACACTTTTTGAGATATATTCAAAAATGTTAGGGGGAAATTACTTTTTTTGCTGAGTGTGTATATATATATATATATATATATATATATATATAACATATATATATATATAAAGATAAGTGATAACTTAATTGAGTTAATGAAACAAACCTAGTTCGGTAATATGTTATAAGATTTCAATAAAAATAATTTCAATTTATTCTTGAAAGAATTCAAAGTTCGTGCTGTTACAATATCATTAGAAAGTGAGTTCCAAAACTTTGGCCCATCGTAAATAAAGGTGTTCTGAGCCAGCAGAGTTCTGAAAAGGGGCAAATGAAACTCATTCGAACGCCTTGTTGGGTAATTGTGAACGGACTGATTTCTTGGAAACATTGTTTCAAATATATTTGGAAGGTTTTTTTTTATCATCATTAAACATAAATTGTCCTAGGTTATACAGATACAAATCCTTCATTTTCAATATTTTGTTTTCAAAAAATAACGGGTCAGTATGAGACAGAAATGCAGTATGACATATAATACGGAGTGACCTCTTTTGTAATAAAAGTAATTTATCTAAGAATGTTTGATATGTATATATTTGAGAAAAAATACAGCTATATTTTCTTCATTAAATGAAGAAAACATAGTTGTATTAATTATTTTGTTATTCATTATCACATGTATTAGATTACGTTTTTGCAATTATTGCAAAAATGTTCTGCTTATACATTGTATATAAGAGAATGACTTAGTACGAGGGACAGAAAAGAAGATAGAAATGAATGTTTTAGAATCAAACAAGTCAAAAATTGCATATTTTGATTCGTTTGTGAATAAATAAAGTTTGTCTAGAAATATGAAAATTGATTGAATTCTGCTTATATTATTTCATTCTATATCGTGGTAAGAATGTGAGATCGCAAACTGTTCTAGTCTTCCAGCTAAGGCTGTACAGGAACATCAAAGATTCATAGCTAAATCCATCATTTCTTTTTGTTTTGTTTTTCCCAAAGTGATCACTTAACGCAGACTAACCCTTTCGGATTTTACTGTTTTGCAAGAAAAGTCGAGGATTTTTATGTATCATTTTTTTTTTTTTGCTTTTAATAAAGGCACTCTTGGCGTCGTTTCAAGGTATTGTTAATGATAGCAACTTCACTATCCAACAATAGTTGCATTGGCGCAAGTCAGAGCCTGCAAGATATAGATGCTATCGCTCCCAAATTTGGTACAATACGATGTACAAGAGAGAAATACACACAGATTAAAGAATGCACCACTAGATAGTCCAGCGGATATAGAAAAATCATGCACTCAATGGTAAAAGCACCGCACTTGGTACACATGTACATGACACCAATACAAGTAATTTCTGATATGGAAGCCACTCTGATTCTCCCTTTGGTGGCCGTGACGGCCATTTTTCAAAATGGCCGCCATGTGATATAGCAATGCTGTGTATTTTGGAAACTATAAGTCCGATGGTCGTGATTCTTGTACCAATGTGTAGGTTTTGAGGGTCAAGGATTCCAATAAAATAATCTGTGAGAGGATAAAACCATGGCAACCTACTATATTGGCTGCCATTTTGAAAAAATATGGCCACCATGCTAGATATAACATATCCTTAAAACGTATGGACAAAGGGTCATGACTCTGGTACCAATTTATATGTTTTTGATGTCAAGGATTCCGTTAAATTCAACTGTAAGTGAATATGAATCGTTTCATCCAACGTTTTGGCGGCCATTGTAATAAATATGGCTGCCACACAACAGATAATGAATATTGTATAGGCTATCTTCGAACTCAAAAGATACATAATCATGATTCAAGTGTACAAGTATAGTTTTGGGGTGAAGGTTTTCAATATAATGATGTTTTAGCGAAGTGAATAGGTTCATCACATCCGTTGTTTTGGCGGCCATTTAATAAATATGGCCTCCCTCCAGTTATATAGCGTACGAGTGTTATGAAAGCGGGATGCCCACTGGGGATTGATTCTGGTGTAAACGTTTGTTTTAGGGGTCAACAATTACTTGTTCACTCATTTTTAGTATTCTAATGTGGAACATCTGGGCATAGTTAACTTTGTAAACATTTTGGAAAATATGCTCAACTTCCTTTATAGGATTTCGGTGTGTACATTGAGAGTGAAAAACATGATCTTCACAATTACATGTCTGAAGTACATATTAATCAAGGTTATAAATTTTCTAGAAATATGGACTCTCGCTTTCTCTGGTCCCTGGACCATGATATTAAAATCATAGTTTCCAATCAATATAGTACATCTATTTTCTTTTGAAACATGACGCTGAAAACTTCTAAAACTTCTTATGACACTTACATTCCAGGTATGCAACAATTGTACTTACATTGTATGTGATGTTCAATACCTACTTGAATAGTGAATGTGATAGGGGTATGGTCGATCAACAACAATCAATGAACAATAAAGATCTAAACGCCGCAACAAAAAAGGAGGTTCATTCAACAATAATAGGTGAACGATTCTTGTCAACGGGACAATACATACGGCAAGTGAGGGTATCTACAGGGTGGCACTTCAGAAAACGGAAAAGATTTTTTTTTTTTCAAAACCAAAACAAAATTGTCCACTTTGCTTGAGTACTTTTCTTTCTAGACATGTTTTTGTTGATCATTAATTTCTTACTTTATTTTATCAAAGCTCAGCAACGGAGACTGTAACCCAACAATTGAAGGCCAATTTTCGACAATAATCCTATTCAAGTATTTCACATTGTGATGTGCGGCCTCAATTCTTTGTTAGTCTCCCAAGGCAGTGGCTTTTGTTCGATGCTGAAATTTGTTGAATTGAGCCAAGAAATTTACGCTCGACCCGTCTTTACAAAGTCATCTGTAGAATGAAAACTACTCAACCAAATCGGATGATTTCGGTGTCATTGTTCTTCTAGATAAATTCTCTATAACTCTATGTCATTCACTTTGGCATCAAAGTAATACAAATATGCAAATATATAGACTGCGTAACCCCAGCATTACAAAAACAAAGAAGCGTCCTTTATGATTGTCGACTTAAGAATTCAATGTGCATTTATTCGATTCGGTATGTTTGAAGTTTTCTACACTCTACATACCAATAATGATCAAACAAAAACGGAAGAAAAAAATCTGAATACATCAACATGAAGCTAGACACAAAATCTGCATGTTTCAAACAGACAAATGTAAATAATTGTTAAGGCAGGAAGGTGAATTATTGTTCAATCGAGCTGAACGATGAAAGTAAGTTATACATCAGTTTTTTTCTGTAATCATGGCAATGACAAATATGCGAGTGGTGTTTGTCTGCAACAAAGAGATTTTTTTTTCTCTACATGTTTATTCTTGTTTGAACAAACACACAAAAAGAATCCCTTATTGTCATTTAAAATACATTACAATACAACATTCTTTTTTCGTTTCGTTTTCGTTGCGAAAGTATTGGTATATTTTGTACAGGTATTATATTGCACCATCTCAACCGAAAATGTACCATCCCTTGTAATGGTGATTAATCATATTATAAACGCACAGAGAACAAAAAGAAACCCACAAAATCATTCATAATCATCATGCATTCCATAATAGAAAATCTAACCATCTAACAAATTAATATCTTTTAAGATTCTTCTTAAATATATCAATATGGGGAGAATTTGTAACTTTGATTTCGATTTGATTTCGATTTATTTTCATATTTCTTGATGAAAAAATACATCAAATATAACAAAATTAAATGAAGTACATGATATCAAGCTGGAGACATACATAAAATATTGCAAATATATAAAACATATAGTGGTCGATCTATGACGTTTTGAATCTGTGAATGGATGCTAAAGAAATATGAAGGAACCTACTTAAAAGCGAGCTTGTTGAGCGTAGGTCCCAGTTAAAATCGAGTTAAAGATTAAGATAGGGAGCACGGGTACAACATTGACCAAAACATAGAGGAAAAAAAAGTACATTTATACAGTTATATAGCAAATTCTTCTCTAATACAGATTTGGGGTCGGATAAGCCACATGCTGTAGGCGGATGAACCATTGTCGTTCTGGCGATAACAATATGACTCAATATATGATAACAATAATACGGTTAAAAAATATCAAAGATTTATACATTGCGTGTTTTAAGGAGGGAACACATGCACCTGCAAATCCCCCCCCCCCCCCCAGAAAAAAAGAAGACATTCAACAACCAGTTACAGTGCAGAAGGAATTAAAATACCAACTGTTACCTCGCCCCAAATGTCTTAGAGAAGGAAGAAAATGCAATAGGTCATAGACACAGTGACAGAATTTGAGGGCACAAATAGCTGGTTTTAACTTTAACTTTAACGGGTAAAGAATTCCATATGAAGTTCCAGTATGTGTAAGTATGTGCATTCTATGAAATGATTTTAGATCTACTTTAAAAATAATATTTCGTGTGTTGTACTTATTGAAACTAAGAATACTGTATAGAAAACAAAATCACTTTGTTGAATATATCCACAAGATTTCTAGGAGTGGGGTTTGCTTTTGCAAAAGAACCTCCATCCAAGACTAGGCAATGATTCATGTAATAAACTAAGAGCTTAGAACATGGACGGAAGACAGACCTCAGAAGATAGAAGGAACGTCATTCAGGGTGACAAATTAAAGATTTTTAAAAAGAAAAACACGACTTGACGCGCAACTCTTACCTATCTTTGAATAGTTTGGTACTGGCAGGCGGATCTTGAATGTAGTCTCTGCATCGTCAAAGAATTTTTAAGGCAGAAGAAAAACATCTTTAAATAAGATGTAGTGAAAACAATATGTTTTCAGATTCTTAAAGATCATCTCTGGAAATCTTTATCATTCCATTTAGGCTAATCATGTTAATGAGAAATCAATTCATGATTCAGGACAAAGCCAGTGTATTTATTAATTTTTGTTTTCAACAAAGTTCTTTCACCTTTATGCACATTATTTGTTATGCAATTGCACATGGTGACGTCATCATCTCACATTGGTGAGCGTTAGAATCATTTTTAGTCAAATATTCAATAGTATTCAATGCGGACATCATATTTCCGGAGCAAAATAATTCAAAGGTCTCATTGATGAGGTAAAATGATGTATCGGTGCGATGTCAAATGATATATAATCTTTTTCGGGGAGAGTGGACGTTCCGATTTTCATGGAGAAACATTAATTTGTCTTTGCCATCAAAATTTTGTGATTTTTAAGTTCTTTCTATTTTCTAGGAGAATGAACCCCAAATATATAATTGGATTGAGGGAGGAAACAATATCAGTAGAACACTGTCATCAGCAAAGTTAACGAGGCCCTAATATTAAGTTAGGCTTGCTAGGGATAATCATGTATGGTACTTTGATTTGGTTTCCTCTTTTCATATCTCTGTCCTCTGTCACAATGATTTCTTTGATTCTTTGTACCATGCAAAAAAAAGAAAAGATAAATGAAATGACGTGAAAGTTTGAGGGAAGTCTAAAAAGAATGTCTCAAAAAATTATGCATTTTTGAATTTTCCATCGCTGGGTGGGAAAACTACTACAGTTTATGACTTCATGTAGGAAAAACGATGTGAAGAAAATATACAGAAAATTCAGCATGTTTTCCTTTTCTAGCATAACGCTCTTTCAAAAAGCAGGTGGAATGACATTACCCTCAACATGTGTCAATAGTACCTCGCAGGAATGTATATTCCCCCTTTCCCCAAGATTCAAATATTGTGGAATTCTTTTTAAATTCTAATTAGATTATTGTCCCGGCGTGGCGTCACGAAATGTAGTACTCTTCTCCTTCAAAGATATCAGCATTCATTAAATCAACATGTTTATTTGGGTTTAATTTCCTTTCTATAGTCAACTTCTAGTCAACCACAAAAGTCAGGATGCATGTGTACCTGTCTCCTTGGATAGCCTTCTGTAGATCCAAGACGGACCCTGGTTTTGGAGTCCATGTTTTCACAAGTGGACAGCGCTTGTTGATCAATGCGTTGAGGGTATCTGGTTCGTTTCTGATGTTGATTTTCCGAAGATATCTTTGGGGAGCGGAGGGTAAAACAGAAGTTGCAACAAACAATGTAACCACCAACACTGTAGATATTGAAAAAAAGCAGTAGAATGCCGTGTAGGTGTTCCAAAAAAAAAATCCCACTTTTGATCCTTAATAGTCCAAAAACTATATATCAGGTAACACTGACATTGATATGAGCAATAGCTGAATAGTACAATTGTTTAGGCTATTTAAAAGTGAAGGCATAAATCAGTTTCATTATATTCGGGATTCATTTTTTAAGTTAGTTAGGATTCAGATTGTGCTCTATTTTCAACTTCTGTACAAAACGGTAACTTTGCACAGGGGTCAATTTGTGTGTATGATGGGAGTGCGTGGTTAACACCCAGACAATGGTCCTGGACAATGATACTTAATTATTCATTCATGAGCAATTATTGTTGTTGTAGTTGTTGTTGTTATTGTTTTGTTTTTAATTGCGTGTATCACTCTAGATTCAGTATTTACCCCAACTATCACAGCTAGTCTTTATTCATCCTGAAATGTAAGTTATGCAAGCACATTACGTTTTTCCTGTGTATGCATTTCACTTCTTACCATGAATTGAGACTAGCAGTGCAAGGGCAATCCATCATGAATTATCAATTAAAGCATTCATGTGCCTTAGAGCAAGAGACCGAAGAAAGTCTAGTCAGCAGAGCTCTAAACAAGTAGTATTCATGTACATTGGTCAGGGTTGTCGTAAGAACACACTCATATACACATCATTGGTTCCTGTGTATAAAGTTCAGGTTTTGCACAGAGGGTTAAAATTTGACCAAAATCTGGAACCTATGGATTTAATGAAACTGATTCATGTTTTCATATTCAGATCACCTCCAAGTAAACTGTGCACTATTCAGCTATTGATTCAACTATCAATGACGGTGTTATCTGATATATAGTTTTCGAGATATTTAGGATCAATAGTGGGATTTTTTTTTTTTGAACACCAAGTACATGATCACTGAGTTTTCAGTTAGGGGATTGTATTCCTCGAAACAGAAATTATTGAAGATACCAGTGGTATTGCGCAAAACGACGCCTTAAAATTGTACTTTTCCCTCACAATATAATCATTATTTGATACTAAAAAACCCAGAATGCTTTAGTATCAGCATGAAATTGAGATTCTCCCTGACGTGATTAACGAACTTCTTCTCGTCGAATCTTGTATAGGCACTAGCAACACCGTCAATATTACACTTTAGAACTATAATGTGCCTTGTTCTATATCTAAACTAGCACATGGAAAGCCAATCTTGCAGAGGAATTACTGAATACGGTGACCAAGTAATATTACATTTAAATTCATAATTTTTTAATCATTTACCATCTTTATGTTAAAGGTATTGTTTACCATTGGGAGCAGTGATTTAAGAAATGTTTGAGTTATCATATTTGATGCATAGCATGTGTAGGTCTGTGGTATCACAAAACATCCTACCATATAAAAAATGTGCAATAAAGTCTGAAATATTAGGAGATATCACTATTGTTCTAAAAAAAAAACCTGACTGTAGACGGTTTAGTCTAAAAACAATTTTATTATAATTATTGTTCACAATTTGTCCATTTAAACATGCATAACACTATAATGATCAAATTTTTTATCCCTAACTCACATTTTCGAACAATTTTGAAGCACTAGGTTTTTGTTTCATCTGCAAGATGGTAAATAATGCCTTTCAGGTACTTTGATTAAAAAATAACCAGTACATGGCAGGTGTTTCATTCGTCGTATTTTCATTATAATTACATTCTGAGAATAATGAACATTGAAATCGCTTGTCATCGAATGGATACTTGCTTTCCAACACGCTTGCACACAAACATTATTTTTGACGCGATATAATATTTACAGCCAATAACATTATTAGTATCTGTAAAATGAACAATATTCATTCTCAATTCATAACTTTGTTAACATTCCATATTTCAAATGGAAAGCGTTTTGTTGGTCGAATATGCTTGCTTCATCATCGCATACGTTGCATAAATGTGATGATTCAAGTGGCTGAAAACATTTGCATTCAAACGCATTGACATGAGGTGCGTATAATATGCAAGTAAAGGCCTATATATATATATATATAAATATATATATATATACACATATACACAATTATAATTTATATCATTATAAAAGTGGCTACTTGTGTAACGCAAAGGTCCACCTTTCAGTGCTCATGGCGCTTCAAAAATGTTAGTTTCAGTTTCAGTTTATTTTATTTAATCACGGCAAGAAAGCTGTTCTTCTGCCAATCCGTGAACAACATACAAAATAGCAGAAATACATACAAATGGCATATACAATTATAATAAAGAAAGGAACAAGTGTCAGGTAACAAAAAAACAACGATACATTTGAAAAAGTACAGCTGTGGTAACATGTTAATTCAACAATATCAAATAGAAGGAGAAAAAAGAGAAAAAATAATATATCAAGAGCTCGTTTGAAACTGGACAGATCTTCGAGAGCTTACATTTCAAGTCATATGCTGACTGATTCTAACTCTGGACTCCTGTAAAGGCAAGAGTTCTTTTTCGAACTGCTGTTTTTTGCTTTACACAATACAAATTTCTTTGTACTGTTTCTAAAAAGAAAATAATTTGCTGTATGTTCTTCAAAAAATTGCAATACACAATCTGAAAACATTCCATTAGAAATGTTATACATCTATGCAAGTTACTCTCACGAAATTTGGGAGTTATGCACAAGATTAAGCAGGTTTTCCCCATATATATATATATATATATATATATATATATATATATATATATTACGTATAATATAGTTTATATTCGATTTTATTACTTCCCTATCTTCATTGTAGTATACTGGCATGGGGGAATTGTTCCAAAATATGCATGGAATCTATCTTCAGAATACAAAAGCGAGCTATAAAGATTATCAATTGTACGAATTATTTAGCACCGACAAGCCAACTTTTGAAAGTAATAACCTACTAAAGATTTTTGATATACATGTATATTCTTACTCCCTTGGGATATCTATGTACCAGTTAACTAAGGATGAATTACCTTATGCTTTTACTCCCATGTTTGTTCAAAAAATAAAGCTTTACACTCCTACCTTACAAGACAGGAAAATTTATTCCACTTTCCCCCAAAAGAACTGCATTTGCTCTTAAAACATTAGTTCATACAGGTCCGACATTCTGGAATAGCCTCGACTCTAACATCACTGAATTGTTGTTACTGAATTGCTTCAAACGCAAACTAAAAAAAAAATCCTCGTGCAGGCTTATGTCTAATCATACAACATGCAATCTTCATCCGGACTTCCTCCTCTTTATCAGATTCGTTGTTTATTAGGTATTCCGGGTTTGCTTTTCGTTCTTTTGACTGAGTCATTTATGTCAAGGCTAATCCTGAATTAATGAACCATTATGTATCATATGCATTTTTGCGCATTCTTACAGTTACGTAACTAAATTGCTCGGGTGACGAGGAATCTTGCAAGCGCAATACAGCGGCTATTTCGTTATGCTCTCATGTATTTTATTTGTTTCTATTGCTCTTTTTGCTCTCTTTTCCTTTACGTCCATTTCCTTCCTTTCATAGTTTTCGTTACTAGGTTGTGTAAGAAGACCAACATTTTCATCTATATAGGGACCTATAAATTACAAGCTCTGCTTTTTAGTAGGTTCCCACATTTCATGTTTAATTGTCTTCTCTTGTATTCTTTAATTACGACACTATGTCCAGTCTTATGTTCAATCGATTGTATCATGTTATTTGTGTTTGAGATGTGGAACAATAAAAATCAATCAAATCAATACATAACATGTAGTAATTGTTTATATCTTCGTTTTCCAAAGTATCTAATGACAGACGTTTGTAGATTGCTGAGTACATTGGTTCAACCAAAAGGACAGTTTTCAAAACTCTATTTTGAATAATTTGCAACTTTTCAGAATCCGTTTTTTGCAGATTACCCCATACAATGAATTTACTCTAATAATGGACTTGTAAAATACAAGAGCATTTTTTTTTCAGTTATACAAAATCGTATTTTTTTTTCAATAAATACAGACTTTTCACTGTGCTTTTTGTCACCCTATCCACCTGTTTGCTCCAATCAAGATGTTGGTCAAGATAAACTCCTAAGTATGAATTTTACAGCAAGTAACAGAGGGAACCTCAGATTCATCAATGCTGACTCTCAACACCTTGTTCCTATTCCTCTTTCTGGAACCTACTAACTTCACTTCACACTTTTTCACATTCAGAGCGAGGAAGTTTACTTTCAACCATTGTGACAAGCACGTCAAGTCGTTATTGAGAGACCTCTTTGTATTTGACGGAGATCCTTGCTAGGTAAATAAAGACACGTATCGTCATGGTATAATGGACCTTACATTCCTTAATGCAATCAGGCAAATCGGTGATGTACATAATAACAAGAGCTCTAACGTAGAGCCCTGTGGGATTCCACATGTTACATACCTAGGCTCAGATATGGAGCCGTAAATACCAGTATACAGACCACAATCACGGAGAAATTTACAGAAGCATTTACACGAATTACTATTCAGTCCAACATTGTCCAAGGAGAGATAACTTATGAAGAAGTGTCGCAGATTGACTGTGTCTAATGCCTTTTTGGGGTCAATGGAGACCATTCCAACCATTTTACCCTTATCTAATTTATGGAGCATTTCTTCTCTGACACAAAGTAAAACAGTCATAGTGGAATGGGCAGGTCTGAAGCTTGATTTATTTGGGTTAATGATATAATTTCTATTCAGATAATCATACAACTGATAAAAGATGAGCTTTTCAATTTTCTTTGTAACACCAGACAAAAAGATATGGGTCTGTAGTTATCCATTTCACTTCGACTACCACTTTTATACACTGGCGCAACTTTTGAGACCTTCCATTGTTCAAAGAAAAATCAAATATATATAGAAGTGACTTTGCAATTTTACTCATAACAGGCTTTATCAATTTTATAAATGTATAGTGTCCATTCCATAGGAGTTTTTCATTGGCATACTTTCAACCACCTTCACAGTGTCTTTAATTACATATTCAAACGAGAACAAGGAGCTCCATTTCGGTACTCATTTTGCAATCTCTTCCTCTGTTCTTTGATCATGACTCTTGCAAATCGCATCTCCTATTTTTGTGAAATATGCATTAAAACAATTTGACATATCAACTTTATCCTTGAATTGCGTGTTATTATTCACAATGTATTCTATTTGCTTGAATGTATTCTTTGCAGGAGTGATAAACTTTAAAGATTTCCAGACATCTTTTGAGTTACCATTGCTGGAATAAATGACATGACTTATGTATTCTTTCTTCGTCTGACGACATTTCAGAGTAACTTCATTTCTAAGCTTCGTGTAAAGTAAACTTCGTAAACTATCACTCACTCTGAGTTTTAGATGATTTAGAAATGAGTTTTTGTCGATCTCTTGGACGCATTATATATAAACTTTCTTCTGTTATCCAAGAAGATTTTTTTTTGTCTTTACGCTTTTCTTTTTAAGCGGTACAAATTCATTCCTCACACTTAATAACTTTTCTTTTTTTTCAAATTCATGATATGATTTAATAACATTATGGTATGTTTCTACGTGGTTCCATTATTCTTATTGCATTTACCAGCATTTCGAGACACCTTATTATATGTACATTTTGTTTATGGTTCTTGTTCTTTGTACCCCAAGTGCAATATACAAGGTAGTGGTCACTCAGATACGCACATAAAGGGTTGAAGAATTGGTCTGCTGGGTAATCAAGCTTAGGTCTGCCTGAACCGCTTTGAAGTCTCCCGTGGCCGAGCGGTTAAGGCTTTGGCGTTCCATGCCAAAGACCCGGGTTCGACTCCCGGCGGAGACTAATTTTACAGCTTGTGCTATTTAGAAAAAAAGAAGGTGAGGGGGAACAGTAAGAGGAATTTCAATTTCAGTCGAGGGATCATCTTATCTCACATGTTCATGATATGTATATATGTAAATACACACTGTATGTATTCATGCATATGTAGTATAGATTTCATAAACACACAAGATATATATGTATATATATATATATATATATATTTATATATATATATATATATATATTTATATATATATATATTTATATATATATATATATATATATATATATATATTTATATATATATATATATATATATATATATATATACTGACATCAAAGGACTTAACCACAACATGGCGGTGCAAGGACAGTAAACCTATTGACAGCAAATCTTGCACATAATATAGACGTGGCTGGTGTTGGGTAGCACCCCTTTATATATATATATATATATATATATATATATATATACATATATCGGTGTGTGGTTCGTGTGTGTTGGTGTGTGTGTGTGTGTGTGTTTGTGAGTGTTTCACATTCATTACCGTGACTTACTCATCGGAGGGATGCGCTTCTATGAAGTATCCAGCGATTGGGCAGAACACGACGGGCTTTACATCGTGCACCACTTGTGCCTTGTAGGAGAGTAATTTCTTGCGTTCGTTCCGAATGAATTGCTCTTTCCATTCGTCTGAGCAGTACAAAACAGATCAAAGGTAAGGCATGCAATGCATTTCAATAACACGTGATCATTCTTTCGATATCTTTTTTTCATACATTTACGCATACTTACATACACACTGTATGTGCTGCCTGCACATATTTATCACATTGTAAATGCACAGTGCAGTGCGTTTCAATTGGCTAACGTCGAGAATGTATTGTGACGTGCACGGTTGAAACGCAGTGCAAAACTCTTTCTTCAATGGATTGGATTGTAAAAATCATTCTTTTGTAGCAAATACCACTGGCTTTTCGCTCGAGTCGATTTTCCTTGCTGCATGGGCAATCATTCCGGGGCCTTTATGCTATTTACATTTTAACGGCGTATCTCTCGGTGTGAATTCTCAAGGCAATTCTAACATTTTTCTGTGGCATGCTTTTGTAAACAAAAAAAAAAAAAAAAAGGGGGAGAGAATTCGTTTTCAAGAAAGGCTTCAAAGATTTGGAACGCCAGCAAAAGGATATCATTTATATTCTCGCTCCACAGTTACACTGTGTGCTTATAGTGCACATTGATGCTGTGCCCACGTTAAAATGGCATGTACATATTGCCTACTTCTTGTAGTTGTACAGTGTACACTTGTTAGCTTATCAAAATCATACCGATTTGAGCTCAGGTTCTTAAATACTGCCTAAAAGGAATGTGAATAAGATATGAAATTAAAGGGGCTATACAGTACTGGTTGAGGTGGGGTATCATGGTTTTAATATTCCTAAGTGAGATAATGAGAAACCTCTTATGAAATATGAAAGAGCATGTAATTTTACGAATGATTGAACGTTTATGTGATGAAAATTGGTTTTCATATGGCTGAGATATCCAAAAAAGTGATAATAATGAAAGATTACATGCCCCAACTTTATTAGGATCTCTTTGTTTCACCTTGTTTTTGGATATCTCGGCCACTTCAAGACCGATTTTCATCAAATAAACGTTTGATACCCCTTACAATTGCATGCTCTGTGACATCTCATAGAGTGGTTTCTGAATATCTCGCAAAATGTTAAAAGCTAAATCCTCACCTCGACCAGAACTGTACACACCCTTTAACATAACAGAATACGTTCATGAAAAGATTGTCATGCGATTTAGATCACTTTTATTATACTTATTGCTTGATGTCATAATATTTGTTCAGTTATTTTCTTTTTTTAATAAGAATATTTTTGATGCATGTTAGCGTCACGAAAGCATGAAGCGACTAATTTTCAAGTAGGTAACTAAGCTACACAATTGAGCGCATTAATTGTATGATATATATATATATATATATATATATATATATATATATTATGAGTGTGTGTGTGTGTTCTAAAGAAAGCTTAACAAAGGCATAGCAAAGCTTGCCAAAAAGAGACAAAGCGAGGTTTTCAGAACACCTACGTATATAGTGTAAGTCTTTCCGCCTAGCAACTGCATGCCTCGTCCGACATGATGGTCCCACAGTTATGGAATATAAACATATATCTTGCACCTTTTACATTATATTTGATACATAAGGATTTGTGTGAATATAGGTATTTATGTACATGATGCATGCCTGTACACATATTTGCTAGATTTACCGATGAGACAAAGGAAAAGGAAATCTGGTGTCCAACCTGTGTATTTCCCCCCGAAGAATGTCATGGGGTACCCCGAGGCACCACCGGCGAAGTCGCTCAGCAACACGTCAACGCCTATGGGGAGGCGTCCCCCGTTCGGGTTCGTACAGTCCACGGTGTTCATGATCAGATGGCCTGGATTCGATTGAACACAGCATGGTCACAAATGGACATCATTTCTTATACAACCATGATAACTACACGTTAGAGTCTGAAGAGGCCACCATATATTTTTCAAAATTGACAAGTTTAGTTGTTGTTTTTTGGTAAGATTACAACATAACTCTATATACTGATTTACGGTGATTGTGCAATTTCCCTAATTGTGTTCTATTTCTTACTTTGTTTGCATAATAATGTATGGCGATGATAAGAAAAGATAAATCTGGAAAATGCCGGCGATGCCCTACCCCCAATTTTGTAAGAATGAACAAGAAAGAAAAAAAATTACGGGGGAACTGCTTCTGTTTATCATATCATCATGTCATTGCAAATGAAACGACATTTGTTTGTTTGTTTGTTTGTTTGATTTATTTTTCTTCCAACACAATTTCATACATAAATCAAAATTATTTTCAGTAATATCACATGGAATATCAGTACGCAGATTACAAGTACATAATTCAAAGAAGGAAAATCGATGTGTAAATCAATTTCATTAACAAGTTATAAATCGTATTACCAATTTTCCAAATAATTATCTGAGAAATTATGCGGAAGAAGGACTGCCACTATAAGCAAAAGCTTGAGCACGTGGCAGCCCAGGGACCTATCTACATAATACACACAAAAAATTATATTGTTTGCGGAATGGAGAAATACTACAAAATATAAAACACTGTAAATACATTATGTTTTTTATATTCCTAGTGCATAGATACGAATAAGAGTAACGTGAAATATGATGATGATGATGATGATGATGTATGATGATGTTGACAGGATAATGATGAAGAAAAATGTGATAATGAAGATGAAGGTGATAGTGGTGATGCTGAAGATAATGGGAATGAATTGAAATGATAGACACAGGAACATTGCGTATATTTAATGTAGTTTTAAATCCAATTTACAATTTGTGATCAAACAAAACAAAATATATATATTCAAATGCTATATTCATAGATTGTAATCGGACAGTAATATAGTTTTCAATCTAGCCTTAAAAGAATATAAGGTTTTACATGATTTAATATAATCTGGGAGTGTATTCCAAAGATTTGGTCCATTGTGTCTTATAGATTTTTGTGCAATTAATAATCTGGGATTTACTAAATGAAAATTTTGCGAATTACGAGTGGGATATGAATGAACGGTATGATTCAGTTTAAAGAAATCGTGAAAAATGTTTGGAATTAAGTTGTTCAAATACTGAAACATAAAAAGCAAAGAATGTAATGTATTTATATCAAATACATTCAGTGTTTTTAACTGATAAGAAAGTGAACTGGTGTGGGCTAAGTATTGTGATCCAGTACAGATGCGAATGGCTTTCTTTTGTAGTAATTAAATAGGGTTGAGTTTAGTTTTTGAACTTGTAGCCCACACTAGATTACAATACATAATATATGGTAGGATTAAAGAATTGTAAAGCATAAAAAGAGTATGTTCAGGAAGATAACTTTTCATCTTTGAAAGAACACCTATATTTCTAGAAATACAGGTTGCAACATAACGTATGTGATCATTCCAGGTTAGGTTTTCATCAATAAAAATGCCTAAAAACTTAAAAGAACTTTTACGTTCAAGAAATACATTATCAATCCTTATATTATTTACAAGATCATCTGTGTGAGTTTTCATATGCTTGAAATAAATATAATTTGTTTTATCAATATTAAGTGATAATGTATTATTCTTAAACCAGTTTGATACATTTGGTAACTCAGCATTAGGTGTAGATACCAACGTTTCTATATTATCGTGGGAATAAAAAAAAATATTCGTGTCATCGGCATATAATATAAATGATAATATAGACGACGAATTAACAATATCATTGATATATAACAAAAAGAGAAGGGGACCTAATATTGAGCCCTGGGGCACACCACATTTTATCGGTAAAAAATTTGACGACGTGTCATTATGTATAACATATTGCTGTCTAGATGATAAATAATCCTTTAACCACGAGAGTGCAACACCGCGAACACCATAAAACTGTAACTTTTTTTATAAGTAAAATATCATGTTGTAACGTATCAAACGCCTTAGATATATCCATAAAAACTCCTATAACATGTTTTCTATTTGCCATTGCGTTTGTAATTTGATCATACAACTGGACCAAAGCCAAATCTGTAGAATAATTCTTTCTGAAACCATATTGATGTAAATTCAAAACTGCATGATTATGCAAAATTTATAAAACCTATCATATATCATTTTTTCAAGAATTTTGGAAATACTAGGAAGAATAGAAATTGGTCTATAATTACTAATTTGACAAAAATCGTTTTTCTTAAACACTGGGTTTACCTTAGCAATTTTTAAAGAATTGGGACATTTTCCAGACAGTATGGAAAGGTTGAATATGTGAGTAAGTTGATCAGCAATTTGATATATAATTTGTTTGAGTACTAATGTGCTTATTCTGTCACATCCACTTGCCTGACTAGAATTCAACTTTTTCGTAATATTAATAATTTCTGTGGGATTTGTAGGGTTTAAATATAACGATGAGGAAATCGGGTCTGGCAAAAATTTCAAAAAATCTTCATTTACATCATCAAATGTTTTTGCCAGATTAGGACCAACATTAACAAAAAAAAAAAGAATTAAATGCATCTGCTACATTTTCCTGATCAATAATACAATCGTTTAATTTAAAGTCTGTTTTTGGTAATTGTTGTTCTTTCTTCCCAACCAAATCATTTATAATTATCCATGTGGCCTTCATATTTGATTTAACTTGGCTCAACTTATCAGAATAATATACTTTTCGTGAATCTCTTATCACAGTTGTTAATCTATTTCGGTATATCTTATATTTTCTCAAATTAGAATCAGTAGGATCATTTATATAAATCTTATAAAGCCTATTTCTTGTATGTATTGAATGTAATATCGATTTTGTTATCCAAGGCCTCTTCCCATGTTTATTATTCTTTTTACACTTTACCAAAGGACTATTTTTATCATAATAATATTGTATTTTTCTATTAAAATTATCATAAGAGGTGTTCACATCAAACTCACTGTAAACATCAAACCCCTGTTCAGATGCCAAATCTGCTTGAAATGATTTAATATTTTGAGGCGTTTTCTTTCTATACATTACCGGTTTGGATGAGTTTTCAACAAAAGACTCATCATAACATATAACAAATATGGGAAGATGATCAGATATATCAAAATATAATAAACCGCTGACAATTTCTTTATCAGAAATATTAGAAAAAAATATTATCTATCAAAGTGGATGAAATGTTATTAATTCTTGTTGGTTTGTTTATATTTGGATAACATCCATTTGAATACATCAATTGAAGGGACTTTTCAGAGTTTCTATCTTTGTCATAATCACATATCAAATTAACATTAAAATTACCCATTAGATATATCTGCTTATTTTCACGTGAAAACGCTGCAAAGCATTTTTCCAAATCTTCCAAAAATAATTCATTATTAGTATTCGGGGGTCTATAAATCAAACCGACAATCGTATTTTTATTCTTGGAACGTTCTATTTCTACAAATAATACTTCAAATTCTTCAAAACAAATATCAGCTCTTACTTTATATTGCAGGTTTTCATGAATGTAAAATGCTACGCCTCCACCTCTTCTTCCTTCACGGTCTGCTCTAACCATATGATAATTTGTTAAATTAAATAGATTTGCTGAAGTAGAATGCAGCCAAGTTTCTGTGATACCAATAACTGAAAAAGGAAAATCATCTACAGTATGAAGAAAGGTTTCAAAAGAATCAAAGTTCTTATTTAAACTCCTAGAGTTAACATGTAACATACTAAAATTCTTCGAGTTTCTGAAATTCTCAACGAATTCCGTAGTTGTATAATGATTACTGTCAGAAGTTGAAGTATTTAACTCAAAGCATGATTGCTGTCTTAAATCCATTTACACAGTACGTAACTGTATTTTGAAATCTTTCCAATTTGAATTCAATTCAATATGACGTTACACAAGAGGTTTCTGTGCGTGAAGGATGAATGAAAAGAGAAGTGAGTGACAATGATGAAGATGATAATGATGATGGGGATGAGAAAAGAAAAACACGTATGGGATGATGAAAATGAGAAAAGAGAGAGAAATAACAAATTCGTCACTATACACGTATACGACCATATTAAACTTCGCGACCACTTAATGACAAAATAAGGAACCAGTTATTGTTGTATTTCTTTTGGTAGTCGGATCGCCTATCCCAAATAACTAATTCTTATACCATTGGGATTTATAAGCAGTACGAACAATTATATCAAAGTAATGCAAAACACATACACACAAAAAATGCAATTCCATTGTTATTGTTAAAATTTTCATCAAACTGTTATGCAAATACAAACAAAATTGCCCAAAATACGAGTACACAATGTGTAAATATAATTTATAGAATGATAAATAGCCCAATCTGTCTCACGGAGTGAGTACCCTAGATAGAAGAGCGAGGGAGGGAGAGAGAGAGAGAGAGAGAGAGAGAGAAAAAAGAAGTGAGTGAGAGGGGGAATGAAAAGAGAATCTAGACAACAAACCTTGACAAACTGAACAGAACGGCTATACAATTAACTTATAACATTCGTGGGACTTCATGTGTCTACAGGTGTGTGTGTGTGCAAAAGAAGGCAAAAAGCAAAGCCGAGAATAGATGAAAAAATAAAGGCGACTTGTCACCTGGGAAAAATATTTGCACAATTATTACCTCATTACACTCTTGCGTAAAAACAACGTTCTGACAACAGAACGCCTCCCAATCTCCAGTTATTTTGAATATGTTATCGCTTTGAATTTTAAGACAACCAACGGCAGTCAAAGGGCCAACATCACCTGATATGATACAATAAATTGCCATAACTATCCATGAGTATAAAGAGCACCTGTAATTAAGCCGAAGACTTAGTAGTACAGCAACGAAGGTTGATGGGCGACGGTGTCCCAAAACAGGTGATCCGTGTCCCCCCCCCCCCCCCCAGCTACCGCAAAATTCATAATAACAACATTCCAGAAATATAACAATTTTGTCAAACATTACTTCATTAGTGTTAAACGGATGCATACTTCCGGCCGTGTACAAGTAAAAAACACACCATAAGATAAACTGAGGCATCTTCGTGTAGCAGAGCTATAAATCAATCTTATCGTATTACATTACAAACAGACATTTTATCTTTGTTAATTGTAATTATATACAAAAATGATTATATGAGTTAACTTTTCCCTGAACTGTTACCAAAAACAAAAAATAAAATGATAATTCTGATTACCGAGAAACTATTACAAATACAAACATGTATTCAAACCTGGTTGGTACCGGAAAAGGGGGGCTCATACAACAAATACATATATATCTTAATTTATGATCAACGTTATCATACATTACATAAACAAATAACTGGGGTTTATGTGGATCATTTTCCTATTCCCTTTCTTCCTTATCATCTGAATATTTTTTGTTTCAATACTGGGTTTGAACTGAAGGTCATACATGAGAATCAGCATTCCACACAAAACATAAAGAACTTTGATGTCAACATGGACATACATTGTGGAATAGATATTATGAATAAATGCGTACTGTATGTATTACTTTGTCTTTACTAGAAAATAGAAATGAAAAGGGAAAAAGAAAAAACTTCATATGCGTATTATGTTTGGGGAATTTTCACACACATACAAACACAAAATGTATTAAACTTTGAAGTCAGCTTTGACACAGGTTCCAGTCATTTTAACAAATAAAAGGATTTTTCTTTCTTCATTCTCCTCTTCCTTGTTTATTACAAAATGGAAATAATTCAAGAAGAAAAGGTGTAAAATGATGTCACGCAGCAAATAACCTGCTTTAAGTTTACTTTCACTATAAACCTATTTCATGATAAGTATAACAGGTAAGGTAAAAGCTAAATCCAATTTACCTTCATCTCCTCCTTCTCTTCATCGTTTTTTTTTTTTGTGTGTGCAAATAAGAGTGGGTCTGTGAAGGCTTAACTTATCTTATCAATGAAGAAAGGATATACACAGAGAAGTAGTCATTGCTGTGTATAGGCAGCACTGATATACAATATTTACAATCAGTATAAAAGGTAAGTATATGCAAATATTTTTTGTTCTTCTTTCTTTTTCATTACAAAATGGAAATGAGGAGAAGAATAAAAAAACTAATCAATTTTTCCATCATATCACCGTATTTTCTACTAGAGAAAACGACAACAAAAAACCTTGAAAACCAACAGAATACAAACATTCATTTCTTCAACCTTTTACTTTTATTATACCCTGCTCCTTCTCATCCTCCTCCTCTCTCTCCTCATTGTCTTCTTGTGAAAATGAAATAGGAAAGTGAAGGCTTTACTTGTTCGATCAGTGAGGAAATAATGTACAAGAAGAAATGGTCACTACTGTGTATAAGCAGCATTGATCTGCAATTCATTGTCACTATAAGAGGTAAGCATTCGAAACATTGTCAGTATAAGAAGTAAAACATTCGAAGTTCAGATCACCTGCTGTTTTCAACGTATTATTTTTTTTCTACTTCTTGTCTAATGTACTTATCTATACCTTACTGGGAAGAACACAGTGTCAGACAGTGTGTTAACAGTGTGGTCACATAGTCAACTATACAAAGAGATGCTGGTGGTACAAAACTTCAAAATTGCGTTCAAAACAAATACATACTGCTACTGAACGTTTTCGACGTGCACTCTTCGGAGTAGAAACCGCACGTATGAAACAAGAAGCGCGAACATAACAATATAAGCAAAACGAGCAAAGTGCACGTCGAAAATGTTCAGTAGCAGTATGTATTTGTTTAACGCAATAGTCAACTATGTAAAAACGGTCGAATTTAACAGTGTGGAGATGATTCCACACTGTGGCTTGGTTTTCATAGAATGTTCACATGGTCATGTTCTGTGTCACACTATGAATTGATGATTCACAATGTGTTCACACTGTTAAAACGCTCGAACTTAACAGTGTGACTAGATTTCACACTGTGTTAACACTGTGTTCACACTGTGTTTCTCACACAGTAGGCTATGTGAAAACGCTCGAATTAACCAGTGTACAAAATGATTTCACACTGTGTTGTGCGTACACAGTGTTCACAAAGTAAAGTTGTGTTTCACACTGTGAATTGATTACTCCCAATGCTTTCACGCTATCAAAACGCTCGAAATTAACAATGTGAACAGATTGAAACAGCTGTGATCACAATATGTTCACACCGTGTTCACATTGTGTTTCACGCTGTGAGACACTGTGTTCTTTTCAGCAGGGATGTTTAACGAAGGCGAATACGAATATGTATTACACGTTTTTAATGATTTCGACCTACCTTTGTAGTCGACAAGGATGCAGGTATCCATGTCAGGATGCACTCCGTCCATCATGATCATAATTCGAGTGTCTTTGTTCACCTTGAATGAGATCGAATCAGTAGCATACGCTCGTATACATAATTATTGAAATACAGATCGCGGAGCTTTTAAAGGGACATTCCAGACGAATTTCATGATTTCACATCATGTAGTACATAAATCGACAACTCCATGTATAGATTTGTGGAATTTATTGTGGTTCTTGAGCAGAGAAACAATACATTGAAAAACCTTCAACAAATTACACTGAACATGGATGATGATATTGGAGGCTCACATATTTCAGAAATGTAGCAGTGTAATTTCATTACAATACCGCTTGCTTGCGAGTTCACCTGTGTATAATCTATGCATGCCTTCTTCTTTCGTTCTGCTTCCTCAAGCCCCAACTCATGCATTTTTGAAAATATTCTTATTCTTTATCCCAATTATCACAAATTCTGAAACTCTGTCCTCAGTATATCTAATTTATAGTTGTTCAAATGTAAAAATCTGAAAATCATCCGGAGGTCTCCTTTAAGACGTCAGATCTAACAGTCTTCACATTTTCTCTTCATTATATAACATTCCACACACAAAATAGTGGGAATAAAAATAATTCCAACGAGTAGAATTGTAAACGTGTTTTACATCGGCAATAAACATCGACAATATCAAAAAGATTTCTGGAGAAAATCACAAGACGTTTTGAGCCAGAAACGAATATGATGAAAAGGGCAAATATATATATATTGCTTGTGTACGTTCGTGTTATGTTGTGATGTGAATATTTATTCACCGAATGCCAGGTTCCAATTTCGAGAATGCGAATGTCGTTCAACTGGATCCCGCTATCTTCAAGTTTGCAGAACACTGGCATTGACGTATTTCCGACGTAGATCGGAATGTCCGGATTTCTAGACGACAGCAGTTCCAAAGTAGGATAGCTGCAAGATTAAACATGGACACAGAATACATAACATCTTCATTTAAGCATTGTTTTCTTTTTTTTGTTTGTTTTCGTTTTGGGGCAATGAAGTCATAAGTGTCTTTTTGGAATGACCTGCGAAAGTAAAAAAAACCAACAGATCTCACGATTGAATAGTCTTTACGGTCCAATAAAAATCATAAAAGGTATTGTTTCGTTGTTCTTGCTAAACTTCCGTTTGCGTGTTAACTGTGGATGATGAATAAAGAATGAATAGAACTTGTAAAGGGGTAAAAGTATATCACAGACCGTTGCTGCTATTACAATTTTCTGGGCTTTTCTTGTCAATACATATTGGAGCAAGTCATGACATTCGATTATTGCCGTTTTTGCCATTGTTCTTACTCAACTATAGTCAGCAATGATATTCATGATGTCATACTACGATGTGATTTCCTTATAGTATGATTGGTCGGATTTTTAACATACATGAAGATATTTTGATGATTATTCTGGGAATTTAGCACAGCAGTCAAGACTTAGGTTTACCTAAGGTGGTCTGAGTGAAGGTGGCTGATATAAATGAAGTCAGCTTTGGACAAGCGGCCAAGCCAGTCAGCTGGAGGTTCATGCAGTAGCCACCAGCCTCTGGCAAAGGCTGGGCCGGTCAGCCACGGGTCGGTGAACATGACTGTACCACCAAGATTCAACTCCATGCAGGCATGGTTAAAGTATGCCAACTAAGAAAGGAAAGAAAGAAGTAAGATATATGCACATAATTGGGCAGAGAAGAAAGGATTTTTCTGGTCTTTGAGCCTGCTTGTCATTTATGAAGGACATGAACTTTTTGTGTGTGTGATTTTTGTGGGGTTTTTTTTCTTCTTTTTTTCGTTTCTGAATTAGGGTTACAGTTTGTCAGGTTTTTAGTTCAATTGAACGCATACAACTGCGGTATATATCTGTGATTATATGCACATTTGTTATTTTGTCAAAACCCGTAAGAAGTTTTTTTTTTTTTTTTTTTTTGCATCGTTATCTACGTGATCTCGGCACTGCTTTGGAAGAGTGTTAACAAATATCTGAGTCCAATTAGTTAACATTCTTTAAACTGAATAAGTAAAAGTCCCATCCTGGTGATTTTCTATTGAATATGAATGGCTTTCTATTAATTATTAAATATGATCTTTATTTGATATTTGATATTTCTTGTATTGCTTTATGCTCGGGCCAAATATACTTGGAAAACATAAAAGGAATGACGACATTGACAATGTTGCCATATCAGCCACTAAAGTTTTTCAGTTTCAATTCTGCGGGTTCACGGAACCTAGCAAATGGTAAAAGATCATGTTTTTACCTTCACCTCACCCACACGTAATGGTTGCTTCGGCCTTACGTCACTCTCCCACGGTTGAGGAGGGTAAAGTTCAACAAACGACACATCACCATTGAATTCTGACTGTGGAACTGATAAGAAAAAGCAAAACCACATGAACACGCACCTACATTTTCCTATGAATAAAAAACACATTAAAAACACACGGTGAAAGGTAGGAAATTTTATCGCGTTTTGTTGATTTTTAAATCAAAGATTTTAAAACGCACATTGCTATTCCTGGCTTTAAGTATATATACTGCTATTCTTAGTTGTTCTACGTAATTTCATCTGTAGGGCCTTTACAATGGTACTTAATAATCCTCACATTATGTAGGCTGCTTCACAAAATGATAAAATAATATTTTTTTAATGTATGCTTTGTATTTTGCTTCATTTCAAGTTTAGTTGGATTGAAATAAATTACAATTTTTAATTTAACTCAATTGAATTGAAAAAAAAATGAATTAACATCCACCTGAACACTAGTTAAGTCAAGAATTTTCGTTCGTTTCGTTTCGTTTGGACTGGCTTGGCAGTTTCCAATGTTGCTTCATGCGTACGGAGTGTCCGTATCTGTGTCTTACTCGTTACTGCACACATTCGATTGTGCAAATACATTTATGCTTGGTTTTACAGGATTATGAATATAAGGATTAGAAAGGGTGCCGAACAGCATTTACTTTGGTAGATACGTGAAAGAAGGACGTGAACATGAATAGGATAAACCCACGTCGTGGGATAGGGAGAGAGAGAGAGAGAGAGAGAGAGAGAGAATCAAGAAGAAATGGGTGTGACAGGGAAGAAAATCCAGGAAGAGAGATCAAATAGACATGATAGATGAGAGACGTTCAGTCATGTCTTGTGAGTAAACATTATGTTCAGTTCATTTCTGTATTCCGTATTCATTACAAGGCATAACAAAATTTGACGATGTGGCATGAATCATATGAATTGTTCCAACTCATCAATACAGATTATGGGGTACGATTGTATGAAGAAAATGTATAGGAAAAAACATACAACAATGTCAAATTGAATGTAAATTGTACGAAAGGAACAGTTCAAATTGGGGGTAAATAATATATATACGATATCACGTGAAATTGGAGATGAAGGGGACCATCCTTCTGGAAAAAAAACACTGTGTCCCAATGTGAACACATTTTGCACAGTTTGAAATCTCTTCACACTGTTAAATTCGAGCGTTTTAACAGTGTGAAAACATTCTGAATCATCAATTCAGAGTGTGACACAGAACATTACCATGTGAACACTTTGTGAAACCAAACCACAGTGCGAAATCATCTCAACACTAGTAAATTTGAGCGGTTTCACATAGTCGACTATGTGACCACACTGTGATCACACTGTGGGACACTGTGTTCTTTCCATTAGGGATATCTTCATAAGCAGAGCTTGACTAGGAGGATGGCCCCAGATAAACTTACACCACAGTAGACGAAACTATCTTAAAATACAATTCTATATCGCCATTCACGATATAACATACTGTATAATGTTATGGAAGCAGCAACGACGATGCGTAATGAATGCCCAATGAATTCCCACATGCAACGATTAAAGAATTACGCGATGAATCGCAAGCTTACCCAGCTCTTCTTGCTGAAAGCTCTCTGGTGGGTTGGTATAGTGCATTGTCCTCGTGTCCAGCTTCCAGCCGTGTTTCACACATTTGACCACACTAGGGAAAGCGTGCTCATACAACTTTAACTCCATAAAACTACAAGTAGCTCAATCCAACTAAGTAAAGGACTTTATTGTCATCAAAATTATAATAAATCGATATTGAATCTCAGACATTAAATCTATAATGGCACATACATATTTCAACAAAAGAAAGAAGAAATAAAATGTTATGAATACACCGCTCTTATTGAGCTCTTTAGAGGTCGGGAGGAAGATTAACCCAAGACGTCTACATTCATTACGTAATCTAGCATAACAAAAACTATATTTAAAAACGGTATCTATGCGAGGATGAATAATTGATGTATTCATTCCTTTCTAGGTTATATTTTGCGATTATGTCACAAACTGCTGATTTGTAGATGTGCACTTTGAATTGTGTGCCTCCACGTGTGTGACCCGTTATCTCATTGCAATGCACATTTTGTCAATAATTTGGCGGAACACTACGGATGAAACCGAATACACGCCTATCTCCTGTGGACTCTCATTTAAAGCAGTTAAAGAATTTGCTCCATTTTGCACATGTAATGTTGTTATATCCTTCACACATGCCAATCAAACCGGAAAGAAGGCCACGATAATACAAAAAATGCTTGAAATGCTAGATTTTCCACTTTAAATCGGAACGACCGAAGTACACGCACAATAATACATGTCAACATTATCGACTATGTATTAACATTGATCTTACAATCGGAAGCACTCACACATACATTCCTATCATTCAAAAAGACATTGGGTATGTAATATCAGTGGCGCATCCAGACGGGGCGCAACGGGCGGTTTGTCAAAACAAAACAAAACAAAAAATAAAAAAATGGGGGCGTGCGTCTCCCCCCTTCCATTTTGAAAGGCTTCTCTCCTTTACGGAATTCCTGGATCGGTCCCTGAATATCACTGAGTAAGATCCTTTCAGCGTATCATGTTTTTGAATGACTGAAAATTTGGAGAAAGATTTCATGCCAGACCATTCATAGATTTCACTAACCAAGCGAAATACCCACAAATATCTGTGTATTCTACCATACACTGTTTTCTTTCATCGAGTGGTTACAACGCACATCACGTGAATATAGAGATTTTTCAACGTGCAGAGCGTGTAAAAGTATCAACTTAGATGACGTTATAGAGTATACCATGCAATTCAAAAACATAATCCATCCTCTTGCGGTGCATATTCTAGGATGAAAACTGTTTGACTCCCTTGTCCACAGAGAGTATATTTGCTACTTTGCTACGTCTAACTTCTGGTACAAAACTTTGATTTCATATCTTGGTAGTTACATAAGTGTGAGTAAACACACACAACACACACACACACACACACATACACACACAGAAAATTGCGATTTGTTTTTCAAACCAGCTATGAACGAAATGTTATCATAAATGTTTTGAAGAAAAAAAATTATCCGAATCATTCGTTATCACAATTGAATGGTGTGCAAGGTGTGGGCAAACGCTTGGATAAAAACGTGCTATTGTTTAACATAATTTACATAAGTTACAATTACGACTTGAAAATTTTTTGTAAAATCACAATTTCCCATAAGCACTTTAATTCGAAAATGGAATGTAAAATCAATCATATATATATATATATATATATATATATATATATATATATATAGCTACATAATGATGAATGTTTTGTACATCAACATTACAAGGAATAAGTCGCACATAGGACTGGTCGGTCTGTGACTGTGTATTAGTGTGTGTATGTGTACGTGTGTTGGTGTACGTGTTCCTTGTGTATGTGTGGGTCAGTGTGTGCGTTCCTTGTGTGTGCCGTGGTGTGTTTGTGTTTGTGTGTGTGTGTGTGTGTGTGTGTGTGTGCGTGCGTGTGTGTATGTGCCACATAATACTTTATTTCTGCTATGGGTCAGGAAATGTTGCCGCACACACAATGTCATGACCTATCGAATATATCAGATCAAACTTATTTTCGTTTTTTGTGCACACAGGCGTGAAGAACCGATTTGTTGGAATCGTAAGAGTTTTGTTTGGGCAGGGCAGGAGGGGATTCAAGTATGAAGGGCTAGGTATAATGGTGGTTTTTGTCAACTGCTTGAGTTTGATCAGGGGACCATTTGTTTCATGAAACTTTTTGTCAGTGATTTACACTGACAACTGTTAAAAGCTATTGAAATGCTTGCATCTGATTGGCTGATAGCAAATTTGTCGGTGAAAACCTCCGACGAACTCGTTGATGAAATGCCCCCCAGTTTGCTGAAGGGTTTGTGTTTGGATTCGGAGCGGGTGCTTGCAGGCGGATGTTGCTTTTATGCATACTGTTCACTATGTTTTATGTATTTTGTGCGTTAATTTGGAAGTGGCTTCATCAGGAAGGAAGGTGGTATCGGTTCGGCTGTGTGTGTGGGTGTGTGTGTGTGTGTGCGTGCGTGTGTGTGTATGTGGGTTGGTGGGTGTGGATGTAGGTGTGTTTCTGGGTTTGGTGAATAGTGGGTTTATGAAATTGGGATTCGATTTGAAGGATAGTTATAAATAAAATTTGTAAGAAAGATATTTGGTATGTAGGCTTTAATATCTATATAGGATAAATGAAGATTTGTTTTGGTTTGAAGGAGGAAGGCTGGTTGGATTTTCATAAAGGATTTTATTATATACTTGTATAAAATTTCTTGTTTCTTTTTTATGCGAATTATGCTCTTACAAATAGAGTAGAGTTATATGATTTGATATACTTAAGGGATATATGTTTGGCATCATGTTTGGCATCATGTTTGGCATATGTCAATATTTTCTTAGTGAAGAAATTATCAGTGGGATTGATTGATAACTGAGTTATTCATATTGAAGAGAGATTATTTGCAGTATAAATTGAAGAATGGATTGTTTGTGTTTTGAATAAGCATTGTATTTGTGTTTCATTTTTTATGCTACACCCAGATTTAATTCATGAATGAAATCAATACACATCGAGGCAAAACAAAAATAATTGCTATGCAATGCATTTTCATTTGTGCAGTAGGCTCCTCATCATCATCCAAGCGTGAACACTTTAACACAAAGATGATGCCAAATGTTTCTGGATAAACAACGCTTTCTAACCTTGCATAACAAAAAAAAAATGTTAATGTTTTTTTTTTTTATGAATGGCAATTTTCTGAGTTGATTATTTCTTTTTTTTACTCCCTCTGTGCCCTTGTAAGATGACTTCAAATTTCAACTTCCTAGGTGTTACCCAAACTTTTTATCACCAGTAATACCCTTTACGCAAATATGTAGAGAAGCCTTAATACATGTACCGACAAAAGTTTTAATTTGGTGAGAACATTCGCTTGACCTCCACACTCCACATTCCACCATGTCCACTGTATGAACTGGCGTGAAACCTTAAAAAGGCAAGAATTGACTCACCACGTTCCAGCATCTTCAATATCCTTGATGAAGGTCCCACCTTGATGTTTGCACTTGTTCCTGCACGCCCTGTACTCCTCCTTCCCTGGTTCTTTAAAAATGACATACTTCTCGTTTTCTGAGCGGTTCACTAGATTGACGCCATCTTTGAGTGTCTGAGTCTCCTCGTAGGAGAGTCTCAAAACAGTCTTTTGACGCTGCGCCATCAATAAATGCTTGCAGTCCAAATAATTCCCTTGACTCTCCTGTTGCTTTGGTGAATCGGTGTTATCCTTCCGAATTGTTTAGAATTCTGTTCAGGCAAGACAAAAATGTCATGACTTAAAAAAAAATGATAAAGTTAATATCTAATGTCGGTCTTGGCAATGTCCGACATAGGGAATTTTAGCCTCATTTCATAAATAGATTAATGAAATCTCTTTCATACTTATTATGAAAATATTTTTGATATGCTATTGATTTCATGTGAGAATAAAATATCATGAATAGAAGGAGTGACATAATTTCCCCATGACACTTGAAGAATTTTAACATTATTACCAATGACATTAAAGTGCATACTGATGGTCGTGAGATGTCATAAAAAATACATATCTTGTCCGACTTTTTGACGAAATATAGAAAATGAAAATGCCAGATAAAGCAGTGTGTTAATATCTGCAAAACTGATAAGAAAGTTTAGATCTACTGCGCATGTTAATTCTTCTAAATCTGAGTCGATTGAGAACATGAGCATGATTATGTCAGTATGATCATCATAAGAGACCGTGTATAATAATATGAATAGTCGACTCCCATTCTAACATTCTACCTTTAAAAAGATATTAGCGGGATTGTTACAAGCAGAACATGATCGGGTTTGGAATATTATGTTATATATAATGTGTTATGTGTAACATTATGATGAACGCGAAACCAAAGCCGCACAAAGTTGTGTAATAAAAAAAATTAAAAAAAACCGGAAGACTTGATTATGTCTATTAGCACCTGAAATATGTGTGGCTGGCGGAGGTTATGTTTTCTGTTCCCTGTTTGTTTGTCAATCTATCTGTCTGTTTGTGCACAAGATAACTATCAATACGTTGTTTGTATTGTGTTCTACAGGTAGTCAGTTATTTTGAGACGACATATGGTTAGCACGGGTATAATACTGGACAGCACCGCCGATCCATTTTCACGAGTGGGGGGGGGGGGGGGGGGGGGGGGGGCAAAACTTGCAGTTGGAATATTTGTGCGAGGGAGCGGAGTGATCGAGCGGGAGGGCATGGCTCCCATATGAGGGTGATTTTGCATTTTCAGACCTGAAATTCAGTGATTTGATCATAATTTAGACAGCCTGTCGTAAAATTGCACTGAAAGGTTTCCTTTAAAATATCGACAGATTTGCCTTTATTCAATCCACTCATTCAGTCATATTCCAGGGAAATATGTTAAAATCATCAATCTGAGGCCTGGAAGCTCTGGAAGGGCAGTAATATCGATGACGACGTTGCGTTCACTCTTCGCCCAGCAGTGATGGTACGTCACGAAGTCCATCTCTTTCGGGTAAATTAAATTCAACTTTTAATTGAGAATCCCCACATTCATTTCTCGTTTTAAGGTACCCTTCAATGATGACGGTAAAGCTAAAAATATATCATACATTGATATTTTGCTATCGTTTCTTCATTAAATCCCAATATTTAAGAACTCTCTTCTCACTTTTAATTCCCCATTTACATCCACGAAATGGTGAACTTTATATACATTTCTAAGAAATAAATCTTTATCAAGTATTGCATATCCATCAATATAAAATGAATTTATGATCAGAAATTACCTGATTTATTTTTGAGCTATCTTTTTTTTTTTGAAATAAAACTCCTTCTTGGCATCTAGCGAACGATAAGCATTTAGATTGTGCTCATATACTATGATCATTGCGATAAATCTCTCTAAAATTGAAGACTGAGTTTCAAATTCAACCATACATTCTTAGGAATGATTTCTAAGAATTACAAGCAACGGCTACGTGACGATAGCTACCAGTGCCAGCAAAATAACATATCAAAATCTGGGAGAGATCCGACCATTTGGAAAAGTGAGGTACTGCTCTGTGAATGAAGACAGTCATGTCACTTTGCTTTTCAGAAAAAAGAAATGGCCCACCATGATGACAAAAGGTATGGTCATATTTGACAAGGGTAACTCCCATCGATTTTGTAACATGTCACGATGATGACGTCATCTAATCAAAGATTTGTGGGCATGATTTCAATCGATAATCAAAGATGAAACATACCAAAATCTGGGTTTATTAAGTCACGTATAAGTGAGATACGGTCGAATGAATTTGAAATGATATGACCTCATTCCGAAATCTCATATATTTGATATCATGCAGGAACTTGATAAATCTATTTCACTTTGCAAGACTTGCAGATTCATTAGCTGACATATACCTCTCATTTACTTTCAGAATATGTAAGGAAAGTGGGGGTCGGGGAGGGGTGGGGGGCATCGTCCATGTTCACGAGTTACAACAGATCTTAAATAAGCATCTTTTGCACATTTGTACTGTTTGTCGTCAAGGCAGTATGACGTCATATCCGGTCGGATAAACTTGAAATTTAGTAATCAAACTCTTCATAATAATTCAATAAAAATCCATGAAAAGAAAAGATTATTCCGATTTGGTATCTTGTGGATTGGTAACATCTCATGCCTATACAGGATACAGATTCCGCAAAACAACATATATTAAGTTGGATATAAAATTTAGTGGAAATAACATCTATAAAATAAGAAAGCGATTCGACGGGAAAAAAACCAAACAAGTAAAGCTTTTTGTCTAGCGGACGCGAAAATACTCGCTAATGACAAGCTGACGTGCAATGCGCGGAAAAAATTCAAAGATGCTGAAAATGGTCTGAAAGGTATGCAAAGTTATTTGTAGCTCGATTGGAGCGTTTTGAAATTTTGCCAGTTTTCACAAAAAAAAACAACGTTTAGAAATGAAGCTAGAGGCAATAATATAATTTTAGAAAATGACGTCTCATTATTAAAGGTCAAGGTTGAGCTGTTACTTACAACAACAAAAAAAATGCAAGTTTCAAAAACTAAGAGAAAGCCATTGCACAGCATTTGTGAAGAAAGAAAGAAACATGGATAATAATATCAAAGAATTCGCACAATTAAAAAAGAGGTGATCCTTTAGCTTTCACGTCACGGATCAACAAATTGAAAACGACGAATCCGTATAATCATACGAGGCGGGCCTTGAGGTTCATGGATCACCTAAACCTTTAAATAGAGGATTCGTGAAATAAACAAGAGGTGCTACATCAGCCCTCAAGGATCATCTAATCATCTTTTGATGGATTTGGGTTTCGGCCAAACCACTCTTGTGAGATAGCATGACTTTGTATTGTTTCATGCTCTCACCAGGTAGACTAAGGACGCCTATATATAGGTTTCATAAAGGGCCTACAGTTGTCAAACTGTTGAGGACGGGCTGATTTTTGCTGCAACACGCATTACCCACAAACACTTGCCTGACGAGAATCTGGACTCGTCCTCGATGGGTTAAAAAGCACATGAATCCTTTTTTTTTTTATAGTTAACCCTTTCCGTGCCACGGACTTTCAAAAGTGTGTACAACGCTTCGAGATTTTCTGCTCCATTCGACACGCAAAACACACAAAGGGTTAACAGATTTGAGCAAAATTTCAGTGAGCCTCCATCCGAGAGAAATGAATAATTATGATGTAATGACGGCAATGGATGAGATGACATTTGCAGTAGCCTGCACAGATCAGCAGATTCACAACTCAACTACCATCATTATACATCAGGTTCTGCAGTATTTTAATGGCATGAATTCATTTCGTTAAATTTCATTTTCATTCAGCGTGAGTCTAATGGGCTTTGTTGTTGTTGTTGTTGTTGTTGGTTTTTTTTTAGCAAAGCTTATTGAGTGTTTCCGGGAGGATACTTAGAGGAAAAGGTTCTATTCCTGATAGTGAGAAACCAGGTTTTGCCTTTACATCGGCAAATTTTTGAAATCATCAGAAATGTTAGGTGAGCACACTCTCACCTCTGTCAGTCTTGCAGACCATAGTTTGTTGTAAAATTTACAAAAATAATTTTTTTTTTCATTCTTGTGGCTAAGTGGATACGACTCCCGACTCCCGATCAGAGGACCCAAGTTTCGATTGAAGTGATTTAAAAATGAAGGCATGAATCAGTTTCATTATATTTAAAGGGACTGTACAGTACCAGTTGAGGTGAGGATTCAGGTTTATAACATTTTTAGTGAGATAATGAGAAATCTCGTATGAAATATGAAAGAGCATGTAATTTCAAGAAGATTTCAGCGTTTATTTGATGAAAATTGGCCTTGAAATGGCTGAGATATCCAAAAAGCAATCCTAATTAAATCGTTCTTAGTCATTTCAAAACAGATTTTCATCAAATAAACTTTTGATTCCTCTTAGAATTGTATGCTTTTTAACATTTCATAGAGTGGTTTCTGAATATCTAGCAAGTCGATAGAAGCTGAATCCTCACCTCAACCAGTACTGTACAGTCCCTTTAAGATTAATTCTTAAGTTAGTGTTCGGATTTTGCTCTATTTTCAACCCTCTGTTTAACAAAACTTTACCTTTGCACAGGGGTCAGTTGGTGTGTATTGGAGTGTGTGATTAAGACCCAGACAATGGTCAGGGTTTGCATGCTTCATTATTTACAATGCATTCACGAAGAACTGCACTATGACAGCTAGTCTTTAATCATCTTCTGGCATTAACCGTGTAAAGTCATTTCAGTGGATTTAGTGGATTTTGAAGCAATCAAAGTAATGAGAAATAATTCAGATCATCAGGTGTGTGTTTCTTCACTTTGTCTCCCTCTACAATGATAATATATATCTTTCTTTCAATTCAGATCATTAAAAGAAAGGACTGTTGATGCTGTCGTTGATGATGATGATAATATCGTAATGGTGATAGGCACATGGAAACATGTAATTAATACTTTTCTTTCATGTCTTTGAATTTTACCTTTTACTATACGTTTAGACTATCTGTGCCTAAGGGCAATTCATCATTGATTATTAATGAAGCATTCCCGTGCCTTGGAGCAAGAGACTATATAGATGCCGAATCAGCACAGCTCTGAACAGGTCGTATTCATGTCCATTGTTCAGGGTCATTGTAAGCACACAGTCACAAAAACATAATTGGTTCCCGTCTAAAGTTTGAGTTTCGTACAGGGGGTTAAGATTTGACAAATATCTACAACCTAACTTTGAATTTTAATCATGGATTTGATAAACTTGTCTATGTTCATGATGTTTTGTCCACAATTCAGCTATTATTCATATCAACGACAGTGTTTTCTGGTATATAGTTTTCGTGCTATTGGGCCTTGTTTGCTTAGTTTCAAGTTTCAAGTTTCAATTTTCAAGTTTCTTTATTTTACCAAAGCAAGGAACATATTAAAAACAAACACAATCGTCATAACCAACATTTGGATACGATTACAAATACATCAGTCAAACAGTGAAAAGAAAAGAAAAGCCAAAATAGAATGACAATTATACGTACATAGGTTTGCAGATATGCTATGGTAGGTAGCAGCCAGAAAGGAAATGTCCCTTTTTTTCAGCTGACCTAAAATTATTCATTCAAGTCCAATCATCTGTAATGTGTACAATGGAAAGTAAAACGTAAGAACAAGACAAGACAAAGGCAAAACAAAGCACACAATGACAATAAGAAAATACAGGATGTCTCAAAATATGAGGGATAAAAGATTATACTCCTTGAATTCAATAAGTTTAGGTGTAGTTATCGAGGAATTTTTTTTTTGTAACCAGATTTAGATGTATTCAGAGGTTTAGCATTACGAATTGCACAGGGGAGAGAATTCCACAGGGTAGGGCCAATGTATAATTTGATGTGACTTCGCATCACAAAACCAACAAAAAGTCGCCAGACATGGATTTTTGATAAAGAGCATAATCTTAAAGAGCAGACTTTAAGCTTTAAAATGATGTATAACTCAAAACAACTGCACTCTCTTAACCTATTTAAATATTGAAAAGAAAGCACACACTCCAGAAAAGTGTGAACTGAGAAAAGAGGCTCTGAAGCCCGGGGTCTATTCAAGCGTTTCATCTTTACCAAGCCGTGCTACCTGTTCAATGAATGGGACAAAAACATTATGTAAACCACCGGATCAACTACGATGAAGGGATCATCAAATTAAGCTGAAATTGAGTATGTTCTATCAGTACATTCTGTTCATGATAAATGTCAACTTTCAAAGCAGTAGCATCATCCTTTCTAAAGTTATTAGAGTTGAAAGTGAAGAGTGTGTATGGGCTTTTAAGAAATGAAAAGGGGACTCTACACCTAATGGCACTATTCTAAAAAGAATTGTTCGAGATAAACTGCTAAAAAACACACTTTCCTGTTCGTTTTATGATCCCAAATCTTATCATAATGTATACCAAAGAAGAAGACTTGCTCTTTCAGAAAAAAAAAGTCGAGATTGACTAGGTTGACCCTTTTCACCTATTTTCAGTTCTCACACAAAATCAGTGCGTGCGACTTTTGTTCGTTTTGTGATGCACGGTCACATATGATAGATCGTTGATAAAAAGAAGTACGAGATAGAGATAGTTGATAATCATTCGCGAATCGCGTGCTATGATTATGAATTTCATTATCAAAAGTGTATTTTTACACATAATACACATACAAATTTCAGCTTGATATTTATACATATCTTCAGGGATTAAAAAAAAAGTTGTGGGGTATGGGCAAGAAAAGAGGCATGTACGGGATATGATTCGTATTGCACGTTTTTGAAGCACTAAAAGGCTTTGAATATAACATTCGTAAGCATCGCCCCAAAGAGTTATTCCATAATACAAACAAGGTAGAATTATACCATTATAAATTGATTTTAAAACAGACTTTGGGAGAAAATTAAGTTTATACATTACACGAATATTTTTTTATAATTTATTACGAACAAAATTAATACGATTTGACCAATTCAATTTATTGTCTACATGAATTCCAAAGAATTTCACAGGAAGACGTTTGCATGATTTGAGAACCACACATGTTGCAAAATACCTTGTCAATGTTGCATTTTTTCTTTGTAAATATCATAAAATTAGTTTTTGATACATTTATGGATGATTTGTTAACTCGCAGCCAATTTGTGACATGATGCCATCCCTTGTTAAAAACCTCTTGCAGAGAATCAATATCATCATAAGACAAAAATATACATCTACAAAACACACACACACACACACACACACACATTGTAAAATATTAGAAACATCGGTAAATCATTTATATACAAGAAAAATCAAATAGGCCCGAGGATCGATCCCTGGGGCACTCCACATCTTATGTTTTTGTTATCTGGCACTGTGTGGTATATTTTTATCAATGGATATAAACTGCTTGCGATTGCTCAAATAACTCTTAAAAAGTTTTAAAGTAACTCCACAAAATCCATACTGACTTAATTTAGCTAATAGATCGTTATGATCAAGCGCGTCAAATGCTTTGCTGAAGTCTAAAAATAAGCTGGGTAAAATTTTCCCACTGTCTATCGCACGGATCACCTTATGAATAAAATCAATCAATGCAGGAGATGTGGAGTGCCCGGTTTTATGATATTGCACTTCGTAAGAAATTCTACAAGCCTAGTGGAAATACATTTTTCAAAAACTTTGGAAAAAACGGATAAAACTGATTTTGGGCGATAATTTGTCATTACATCCGGGGAACCATTCTTAAAAACTGGTACAACTCTAGCTACCTTCAATTTATCTGGAAAAATACCAGGTTCCATACACTGATTAAATACTACACAAAGGGGTTTACATTACAAATGAATAGCTCTTTTAACAATCAATATTATCGTATCCAGCACTTACATCATTCTTAAAACTCTTTACAATGTCAATTATATCTTTACAAGTAATTGGTTACAAAAGTGTAGTTGACTCAACTTTTTCAACATATTGGAGATAATCATACTCATATGAATCATCAAAATAAGATTTAATATCATGACCAATGTCAACAAAAAATGTATTCAACAAATGACAGATCTCCTTGCTACTTACAACTGTTTCGTTATAACACTTAATAGATTTAATGACTGTTTTCGTATTGCACTTTTTCCCCAAGGCTTTATTTATCACACCCCATGTCTTTTTTACTATTTCCACTACTGTCAGCAAACATTTTCTCATAATATTTCTTTGAATAGCTAATTTTACCGTATTAGTCACTTTAATTTGATATCTTTTATAAAGAGCTTTACGATAATCATTCGAATTCTTCTGGTACAATTTATACATTTTACATTTCTTCCTTATCAATTTACAAATATCTTTTGTACACAACACATTATCATTTTTCTTGCGTTTACATCTAGTTGAAATAAATGGAAATGATTCATTTTATTTATCAGTAACTACATCAGACAAATTATCATAACTAATGTTACCGTCATCTCTATCACATACCCATGGCGTGGATTCCAGAGACGGTAAAAATATATGATATTACTTTCATTTAAATCCCTCTTTACTTGTCTTTGTTCTCTTTTTAACAATGACATTGCACTTTTACAAATACAATAAACAGGAGAATGATATGATATATCAGTAAGAATAACTCCCGACTGGATTTGACAAGAATCATTGGTAAAAATATTATCTAGTAATGAGGTGGACGAGTCAGTTACACGTGTAGGATGACGAATCAAAGGTAGCATAGAATTCAATAGCAACAAATCAACAAAATCATTCACGTATTGCACATGCCCTACTTTAAGCAAATCAATATTAAAATTTCCCATTGAATAAAAAATTCTCTTTTCGTTTTTCACAATATCTAAAATATCATTCATAAAATCTCAAAATTTATCAACTGATTTATTGGGTGGTCTATGTACAACACATATCAAAGCAGAGGAATTGCAATTTGTTGCTTCTATAAAAAAGTACTCTAAAAAAATCAGTATTGGTATCAAGATCACAATGGCGATTAAAAGATATGTCTTTGTGTACATTTAACCCAACACCTCCTCCGCATTTTGCTTTGCGACTGTTACCAACAAACTTATAACCATTCATATTGCACAATGATAAAGGACAATTATCAGTTATTCATGTCTCACTTATGCCAACAATTTTAGTTTGCATGGACAAAGAAGAAAGAAAAAGTGACAAATCATCAAAACTACGACATAAGCTTCTCACATTAATATAAATACAAGACAAATATTTACTCAAATCATCATTACAATATTCATTTTCAATGAAATCATTAAACTCTTCGGGTGTACAATTCGTTTGAAATGAATCATGATTAATTTCAGATTCAGGTGGTGATAGAAATTCATTAAGAATATCAAAGTCAATATCATCGAGAGATCCTAGAAATCTACGCTTACACAACATTACACACTAGTACATACAAAATACAAATATATATGTATATATACAGCTGTACATATAAAGTGAATAGATCAGACTGAAGCACACAAGAGAAAGGAGTAATATACCAATCGGAGATAAAATGATGCCTGGAGGGTTCTCATATTTCAAAAATGATTACTTAAAAGTGAGGGTAGTGTCGAACTCATGGGCTGTATGATTCGTGGGTGTCGGTCTCGTGACGTGCGCCCAAATATACTCCCCAGCCATGTTCAAGCACCTCAGAATGTTAATGGACCATGAATGTCGTCATGAATGACGTATTACGGCATACCCAATATGTACCGCCTTAAATGACGTTGTACCTGCGAAACATACCCTTATGGCGTCACCAGGGGATATGGTACCAAGTACAATAGTATACCCTTAATGGCACTTTAAATAACTATTTCTTATGCTAGTTGTAAAATATCAACAAAGTAATACTGTCCTTATTTACAATAAGGAATTCACTTCCATAATTAAAGTCAGATTTAATCGTATTCAGTGATGATCTCTGTTTATTGTACTGCCGATTTACCTCCCTCAGTTTTGAAAATCTGTAACAAATTAGATAAATTGAAAACATGTATTCAGCAAAACAAAAATTCTACGTCCAGTTAATTTCCAATATTTTTTCAATCCCATATACTGCAAGAGATTGACAGTTTATATCAGGGTATTTTTTAGCATTTTCAAAATTTGGCACTGCATGACACTGCTTTGTGTGTAATGATATGGGAAGATGCATGGAAAATCAAAACACATGTTTATATATTCTACATGGAATCAGTTCCCGTCTGTTGTTTTGGCAGAAATGTATCAATCTTGCAGTGTTGTTGTTTACCTTTTTCCCTCTCCATCAGGAGTAAACATGGAATGTGTTGATCAAAGTTGGTGTGATGACAGGCTGTATCGCAGCTGACCTTCAATTGTTTTTCACGCTATACTGACATTTTCAACAGACTGTAACTCACCAAGATGCCGCTTGAAATGCTTTGATAAACTTCTGCTGGATTTCCCATGAACGAAAGATTATCAGTTGTCTTTCTGCTATCTTGTGTGAAAAAAAGTATTGTTTCTCTTCAAAACATAGCGTGCCAATTAAACCGCACTTACTGCTGTCAGTGTTTTTTGCAAGACATTCCAGCCCACATTCACCTTGTGACATCCGTAGGAGTTGTGAAGGTAGGCTTCTCTTGTCTTTTCTTTTTCTTGTTCCCACTGTTTACATTTTCGTAAACCATGATAATACAAGGCCAAATATATTACAATAGTGCTACAATACAGAAATCAGTCGTAGGACTGCATGTTTTTTTTTATATGAATATTTGTTTTGATCAGTTTTAAATCATATCCGATGTATATACTGATGCTAAAAACTTACATTTCCTTGGAAACCTTCAATTCCTATTTCGTATAGATTTCCTTCATGCTTCTCTATTTGCTCTTTTACAGGAGTAATGTTAGCATAAATGACAGTTAAGAGTGCCCCCTCCCCCATTGACAGCTCAAGCTAGAACGTAATAGGTAGCAATGTATTTTTATTTCTAATATATAATCATGTTGTTATCGCTGTCTGAATAAGACCCCCAGAACCTTATTATTTGATACGCTTAGAAAGATGTTGGTAATAATGTCTGTATGCCTTTGTTGCCTTTAACATGAAAAGCAGACGTATTATTGTATGTTTGTTTGTTTGTTTGTTTGCTTTTATTTCTGCATTCAATCAGATGCAATTTGAATGCAAACTTCAAAAAGTACAAAGACAAAGAATAACAAGTGCAGTGAAATAAATCGATAACAGTACATAAATAGATACACATAGGTGATTGCATTGAGCAATGTAGATACACAGAAACATAAAATAAGATATACAGTATTTTTCAGTAAACAACAGAGATAATTGAATGCAGGAGACCACCATCATAAGCGATTATAAGCTTGAAATGGATGGAGGCCTCATAAAATGACTATCCAACGACATAACTCTCTTGGAGGAAGGTGATCGGGTGAGTGCAGTGCAGTTGCAGGTGAGAGTGCAAGATGCAGTTGAAGGAAGAAAATAGAGATTGACAACAAGATGAAAATCTACACTATAGATAATTGTTAGCTCAATTGGTTTGGAGAATATAGTTGTATCAAATATCGTTTAAGTGAAGCTTTCAAAGAATAAATACTTGAACAAGACTTTATATTATCCGGGAGATTATTCCAAATGTCCGGACCCGAATGTCTTATAGATTTATGTGTCACTAATAATTTGGGATTCAAAAGGTGGAAATTTCTACATATACGAGTAGGGTACGAATGGACAGAGGTATTGAACCTAAACATGTTATCAAACGATGATGGAAGTTGATCATGTATATATTTAAACATAATTACTGCTACTTGAATGAATATTCAAATCAAAAACCTTCAATGTTTTAAGCTCATGAAATAAAGAATCAGTATGAGCCAGAAAATGCGATCCTGTACAAATACGTATAACTTTCTTTTGTAATTTAAATATAGAGTTTATTTTGGTAGAGCCGCAAGTACCCCATACAACATTGCAATAACTTACATATGGGAGAATTAAGGAATTATATAATAGAAATAAAGTTGAACGAGGAAGAAAGAACTTCAGCTGGGAAATTATCCCTATATTTCTAGAAATACACGTTGTAATATGATGTAAATGCTCATTCCAAGTCAAACTTTCATCTATGTATACTGCTAGAAATTTTGAATTCATTTTCTTTTCTAATGGGATATCATCAATGTTAATATGTATCAACGTATCTTCATTATGAGAATGAAGTTTAAAATGAATGAAATGAGTCTTTTTTATATTCAAAGAAAGTTTATTAGACTTAAACCAATTTGATACTTTACTAATTTCAATATTTAAAGTATCATTTAAAATCTTAAGGTCTTTATGAGAATAAAATATATTCGTATCATCAGCAAATAGAACAAAAGAGAGAAGAGAGGATGTATTTATAATATCATTAACATAAAGAAGGAATAATAATGGGCCCAGAATTGAGCCTTGAGGAACACCACATTTAATTAAAAGGGGGTCAGATTCACCACCATTAAAAGTAACATATTGTCTTCTATTAGTTAGATAATCTTTAAGCCATAAAAGTGCTTGTCCTCGAATACCATAATGACTAAGTTTGGTGAGTAAAATAGAATGATCAAGAGTATCGAATGCCTTACTCAAATCACAAAATATACCTGCAACATGTTCTTTGTTTGCAAAAGCACTCGTAATTTTGTCATGAATTTGTATTAGTGCTAAATCAGTTGAATAATTTTTTTCTGAAACCATATTGATTGGGAATAAGTAAATCATACTTATTAATAAATTTAAGAAGTCTATTATAAACAATTTTTTCTAAGATTTTGGATATACTAGGCAATAAAGAAATAGAACGATATTTGCTAATTTCATGAGGATCATCTTTTTTATGAACAGGATTAACTTTCGCTATTTTCAGCAGATCAGGGAAAATACCTTGTGATAAAGAAAGATTAAATATATGACTTAATGGTTCTGCGAGTGGATAAACTATTTCTTTCAATAACATCATACTTATTTTATCAAAACCACAAGATTTAGAGCTATTTAAAGATTTAGTGATACTAATGATTTCACTGGGACTTGTTGGATTAAAATAAATAGACTCTTGATTTTGGTCAAAAAGATAATCTGTAAAATGAGCAGAAGTATTGCTAATTTTAGTAGCAAGTTCCGGTCCGATGTTAACGAAAAATGAGTTAAATGAATTAGCATACATATCGGGATCATTTATTTTAATGCCGTTTAATGTGATATTATCCGTTGGCGGAGAATCAGCTTTTTTACCTAGGACCTCTTTAATAATTTTCCATGTTGCATTAATATTCGAAGAAACCTTTTTCATTCTATCAGAAAAATATAATCTGCGGGATAAACGAATCAATTTTGTCAATTTATTTCGATAAACTTTGTACATATTCAAATTAAATTCAGTTGGGTTACGAATATGTAACTTATACAAAAAATTACGAGTGTTTATGGATTTCAAAATACCTTTTGTAATCCAAGGATTTCTTGGTTTACTTCGGTTACTTTTTATTCTACATAAAGGAATATTATTTTCATAATAATACAATAATTTATCATTAAAACATTTATATGCCAAATTAACATTGTTAATACTATAGATATCTGTCCATTCCTCTAAAAATAAATTCTGTTTCAATAATTCGACATTACGTTTTGACTCTTTATAATACCGTATTTTATCATGTAATTCATTACGATCCAATTTACATTCACAAATTGAAAATATTGGTAAATGATCAGAAACTTCAGAACATAATATACCCCCGTAATTGTATTATTATACACATTCGAAAATATATTATCAATCTGAGTTGATGAGTGTGGATTTATCCTGGTGGGTTTATTGATAATCGACATAAAACCATATGAATACATTAAATGCATAAAATTAAGGGAATTATTGTTATCGGATGTGGGGGAAAAGTTAATGTTGAAATCACCAAAAATAAAAACATGTTTACTTTCATTACCTATCTTATGGAGATATAAATCCAATTCATCACAAAATAATTCACAATTCAGATCAGGGGGTCGATAAATTAAACCTATAATAACGTTTTTAGAGATTGGGTTCTCAATTTCAATAAATAACGTTTCTGCACATCTTAACGTGATTTCAGAACGGATTTCGAACTGTAAATTTTGCGCAATATAAAACGCAACACCGCCACCCCTTTTTCCTTGACGATCAGCCCTAACTAATTTATGATTGGGCAAATTAAAGATATCTGGGGAGTTTTGATGTAACCAAGTTTCACTTATTCCAATAACAGAAAATTCAAAATTGTTTAAAGAGTGCAAAAGATTTTCCAAACATTCAAAATTTTTATTCAAACTCCTAGAGTTTATATGAAGAAGTGAAATATTATCTGAACTATACGGTACAATATCATTGAATTCAAGGGGTGTGTAATATTTACTGTCGCGCATAGGCATAAAGTCAGCAAGAATATCGGGGGTATTCACCTGTGACGCCATTTTCTAATACAGAAATGTAAATTACCGGAGATTTGAGAGACAACAACTGCATAGGTGCTAATGTGCATTTTGCAAGTGCATACTACTGTGCAGGTGTGTGTACAAAGTGCAAATGTGTGTGGGGTTTCAATATACAATACAAAATTTGGTACAATTAGACCCATCTTGGTCACAGTTACAATAATTACTCAATTACAACAGATCACCAGGGGATAGCCGGACCACTCAGTATAAAGGTGTTGTGTTTTAAAACACGTACAGACAGAGAATTCAAGGACCGTGACACTTGCCCAGTTAAAGTTCAGGGAGACTTTCCCGTATACGGGGGGGGGGGGGGGGAGTAAAGGGGAGTAAACAGTAAAGGTACATTTCTTGCAACATCTGTATTGGCTATTGAATGTGGGACTTTTAAACATGCACCCATTAAAACACGTATCAGAGAGAGAGAGAGAGAGGAAAAAAAAAACCCAGTACAAATACTAAATGGAAATCAGGGTGTTAATAGCAACCCGTTTAACGTGCGTCAAACGCAGGTGCTACTTGCAGTGGCTTAATTGCCATTGGAGATCAGTCGGCCGTGGCGCGAAAAAGCAGCCACGCCTCGTGTCGACACACAACATGTGAACGATTACACATTCATGGAAACTGCTTACTGTACATGTATAATAAGGACGTCTTATCAATGGGTTCGGAGTTTCAACAGGTGATTCGTAGAACAAAGGGATTTTTTTTTCGGACAGTTCACAGTAGGATAAATATCTGCCAAAGCAGTGAGGGATGTGCTGTACTAAAAATAATAATAATAATAAAAAAATCGGAGTTCAATACCAAAAAGTGTGGGAGCTTTAAAAGAACCATTTACCAGTTATAAATTAAAAGAGATTAGTGACTTTCTTTAAAAATTTAAAGTTATTAATGGGTTCAAAAACATTTTGAAACTATGAAGTGAAATATGTGGGTAGAAATGTCTGGCTTCAATCAATACGTGAAAAAATGAGGTACTATAAACTGTCGCCATACTGTGGAGAATGACCAGGTGGTGGATGAGCATAACCTTGCAAAATTGAACCGTGTATCCCTAAAATGATGACCGAAAAAGGTTTTCTTTTTTCCCGTTAAAACTTTTTTGATAACCGCCATCAAAAAAAAAATATATATATATACATATGAATGTATATAATAGGAAATAAAAATGGTTGTAACAAGCCATGGTTCTATCATTCAATACACTCAGCGTTGGGAGTCACAGTGGATCAACAAGGAGGTCAGATAGCAGAGGCGTGGAGGGGAAACCTCGCCCTGACATTGGTTTACGCACAAGACACGTAATTAACAACACATATATTTGTAGTGATGTTACAAGGTACAATTGAGTTCTACGGTTAAATATCGAAAAAGGAAAAATGTATGGAAGCTTAGTTGACAATTGGTTGACTTTAGATGTTCTTGCTCAATAACAATAAGTTGTAAGAAAAAGGAAAATTGTCAACCAAAGAGCTCCGGATGGGAATGTGCTTTGACATTCCCATTCCCAGTAATGGTGGACTTGGCAATTGAAGGCAACCATTTTCAATCACAGATTACGTAACTTTTTTACGAGTCAAAGGGCGATGCCCGTCAATAAATCCAACAGGGTAAATAAAATCTTCCTGAATGGTAGCTTTTTAATGGCTCCTGGAAGGTAGTGACAAACATACATTCTTTTCGTGGCTAGTGTGTTAAATGATTTTTTTCTTTACTTGTTATTTTTTTTTTTACTCAACCAACGCCATTGTGCCTTACATTATCCTTAGCCACAATAAAACCAATACAAGTTAATCATGAGAGTCAAAGTGTCGAAGTATTTGACCCCTCCATACGAACAGGAAAGATGGCTCAAAAGACCGATATAAAATATTGGATATAATTTTACCGTGGTGAGGAAGGGGAGCCACGCCCTGTGTCTATATTTTAGACGTGTGTGGACAACTATAAAGACTACATATTTGTTTTTATTTTATATATAATTATGGTTACGTTGCAGAAATAACTGAATAAAATCATTGGTTGACACAAATTCATTATATATACAAATTCATTACAAACTTTAAAGTTCCTTTATATGAAAACCAAAGGACCGTGACCCTTAGCCAGTTAGGGAGGGGGGGGGGGAGTAATGGGGGAGTGAAGGTACGTTTCTTGCAATCTCTGTATTGACTATCAAATACGAGACTTTTAACCATGTACCCATTAAAGGACGTGTCGAAGAAAAAAAAATACAGTATGAATATTGAATGGAAATCAGGGTGTACAAACAGGAACCCGTTCAACATGCGTCAAACACAGGTGCCACTTGCAGTGGCTTGATTAACATACAGACATATAAGTAGGTCGTGGTGTGAAAGAGTAGCCACGCTCAGTGTCTACACTAAACATGTGAACGATTACACATTCTTGCAAAATTCTGATAGTACACATGCATAGAATAAGAACGTCACGTCGGTGGGAACACCTCTGACTTTCACAAAGATGATTTGTAAAACAAAATAATTTTGTCGGGCAAGTACAGGGATAAATGCCTGCCAAAGCAGTGCAAGGGATACTATACTGAGAAAATCGAGGTTCAATAACAATAACAGGAAGTATGGAGGTTTGTAAAAACCGTTTACCAGTTATCAGTAAACTTAAAATTGATTAGTAACTTTCATTCAGAAAGTTAGAGATATGGGTTCAAAAAAGTTTTGAAACTTAAAGTGAAACAGGCGGGTGAACATTTCTGGCTTTACAATTAATACGTGAAAACATAAGGTACTAATTGTCACCATTCAGCTCGCAGGCTGGTGGCGGATGAACATAACCTTGCCGAATTGAACTGTGTAACCCTACAGTGATGACAGAAAATGATTTCCCTTTTTTTCTCGTTAGGTTTTTCATATCACCGGTCATCAAAATCTTTACAATATAATGTGATTTCTTTAAATATAATAATTTATGAAGTGAATATCTATAATATACATTGATTCACAGTGGATCAACGAAGAGGTCGGATAGCAGAGGCGTGGAGGGGAAACCTCGCCCTGACATTGGTTTACGCATGCACAAGACACGTAATTGGCCACATGTGGTGAGGCTAATACACAATTGAGTTCTATGGTTGAATTTCAAAACAGGGATAAATGTATGGAAGCTTAGTTGACAATTGGTTGACTTCAGATGTTCTTGCTCAGTAACAAGAAGTTGTAAGAAAAAGGAAAATTATCAACCAAAGAGCTCCGGGTTGGAATGTGTTTTGACATACCCGGCCGCAGTGATGGTGGATTTGACAATTGAAAGCAGCCCATTTTCAATCAGAAATTATGTAACTCTTTTTATTAATCAAAGGATAATGCCCGTCACTAAATCCAACGGGCAAGACAGGGTAAATGGAACATCCCTGCATGCATGGCAGCCTTATTTAGCTGCTGGAGGGTGGTGACAAACATACATTCCTTTCGACGCTAAAACGTCAAATGTTGTTATTTCTTTTTCTTTAATTATCATTTCTTCTTAACCAGCTAACGCAGTTGTGCCTTTCAGTTGTTCTTAGTCACAATAAAACCAATACAGATTGATCGTGAAAGTCCAGGTGTCAAGGTATTTGACCCTTCCGAACGAACAGCAAAAATGGCCCAGAAGACCGATGTAAAATATTGACTATAGCTTTACCGTGGTGAGGAGAAGGAGCCACGCACTGTCTATATTTTAGACGTGTGTGAATAACAAATACAGGGATTTCATGTTTTTTTTTGGTTTTTTTTATACAAAAGTATAGGTATGCTATAGACATTACTGAATAAGATCATCGGTTGATGCAGAGGATATACAAAATTCAGAAGGTAGTTAGATTAAGCTCGAACGTAATTCATCAATAACAATTCACAACAAATGAATAGATAATTTGTGATTTTAAGAAGTACTTTTAAATGCGATGTATCGTAGTAAGAAAAGAAAGGAATGGAAGGTCATGGCAGTAGAGAAAGAACATTCACGCACGTGGTTCAACATTTTAAAGGCGAAGGACTACCTAACATTCGCCAAAAGAAAAAAAGACAACAAAAATAGAAAAAAAAAGGACCAGAGTTATCAGACAATCCTTTCTCAAAACGACTGGACAGAATTTCACTACGAAAAATAAGACAACACAAAAAGCAAATATTTAAGCAGTTATTAAAGTCAGAGTGCTACTGTAGTGAATGCATGCTTCAAACCAATCTAACCTTGGAAATATTTCGGTGCTATAAATTTGTTGTTGTAGTAACGAATATACATTCCTTTCAAGGCTCATGTGTTTGACTTTTATTTTTTGATAGTCAACAGGAATGTGCCTTTGGTAGTTCTTAATCACGATGAAAGTCAAGGTATCGAAATAGTTGACCCCTCCATACGGCCAGTGTGCCTAGAATATATTAAGCAGCCGTGGCGTGGAAGAGAAACAGCGTCCTGTGTCTGTTTTAGAAGTGTGTGAACATTATGACTACATGTTTTAAGCTGTGGGTATAAGCTGTGGGGATAAGATTATTGATTGATACAGGGGATATACAAGACTCAAAAATGGGGTGATACATGCTCAAAGTTCAAATAACAATTCACAGAGAATAAATAAATGACAAATTGTGATGTTGAGCTGTATTTTTGAATAAAATGTATAGTATTCACATTTTACAAGGAGTGATGGGTCGTCCCAATAGAGGGAGAACGTTCACGCATGACATTTAACGTGTTTGGAAGTAAATGGGATCTTACGTTCGCCAATAGAAAAAAAAGGCAAACAAGTAGAAAAAATGAGAATTTGACTCATCAGATAGACCTTTCTCGTATGAAGCAAATTGGACACTATATGTATAAAAAGAGGTATTATAAACATCAGTACCACAATCACTAAAGTGAGTGTAATTAATGCATGCCTCCAATCGATCTGAGGTGGAAGTATTTCTCTGCTACATCAAACATTGCATTCCATTTTTTCTTTCGTTATAAATTTCCTTGGGTGTAATAACGTAATAAGCAATGCATAGTACACCAGTAAAAATTCGTTTCACGGGGATTGTCAATAGTGTGGAATAGGGTCATCATTGATGACAAATAAGTTCAGATTTAAAACGACAAATAAGACTGTACATCCCTCACTCTGACCCAGTGTTCAATATGTTCGGCTAACATGAGCCTGTACGTGAAAATCACAGCCGTGGTGTACAGGAAAAGTAAAGCTCTGCTTATATTTTGCGTTGAGAGCATGTGTACCTGGTACCAGTACTGAAGCTCGTTTTTATTCTGCTTTAGTTTTTTCCCCATCTTATTAATTGATATTCATTTTTTATATAGCAAAAAGAAAAAAAGGTCATAAAAATCAAACATTCTGTGTACGATATCTTTATGGTTTGCGGTGAGAAAGAAAAGAGAAAACCACTCATATTCCTTCATTATAATATGACAGAAATTTAAAGTCATAATTACAAATTAAACTACAATACCGAAATGTGCAATATACTGAAGGTGTTTTTCCCTCTACATGTTATAATAATTTCAAACCGAGGGATTTTAAAGTTTGGATAGAAAACACATTGGAAAAAGGCTTATAAAGAAAGTGCCAAAGCAATGTAAACGCAAAAGAAACAACGTTTGCTATTTTCCCCCTCAGTTTCACATTGATTATAATATGTAGCTGTAATTCATTTAATTCTTATTTCTGAACCATTGAGAAAAAAAATACCAAAAAACAAGCTACGTCACCTGAGGTGATGAGGGGTTCAGTCTTGGTAAGGTTTCCATGCTGTTGTTCCTTTCTCCCTCCACTGAAGGACGATGTTGACTCGTAGTAGTTTAATTCTGGTAGACAAGTTTTTTTCCTTTCGCAGCTTGTAAGCCACCTCAGCAAGGTGGCCGCGCCGGGCTTTCAACGTGGGAGGGAGATCGGTCCTGACGGTCATCCGGGAAGGGGGAGACGGGTTGGTTCCGTCTCCTTCAGGGGTGTTCCTCGGTCGCTATTGATTCTCAAAGGTGGAGAGGATGAGATCCCGGTCAGCCATCCGGACGAACTTAGCGATTATCGGTGCGGGGGATGGGCGGTCTGAGGCTGGGTGGTGGGCGTCAGCGTTCCCGTGTGGGTTGCGGCGGGGAAGCCTGTGGGCGTTAACTAGCTGTATTCCTTTGGCCTTCTCTTCATCCAGGCCGAGGAGTATGAAGACATCAGTAACCGTAGTGAAAACGTTTTCCTCTCTTTGCTCCTCAACACCGTAGAACAACAAATTTTGCTTCCTGTAGTCAGTGGCGTATCTAGGGAAAACGGCGCCCGGGGCAAGTGCGAAAATTGCGCCCCTAATTTCTGAAAAAGTGTTCAACCCCAACCCCATCCCGGTAGGGACTTAAAAAAGGTCCACATGATATGCTTTTTCAAACACTTACAAGGGGTCTTTTGAGGGTGATTTGAATGTAATAAATTTAGATAAATTTTGACGAGCGAGCGCAGCGAGCGTGCCGAAAATTTTTGTATATTTCCGCGTCATCATCACGTTTTGTTCTTATTTTCTTCTTTTTTTTGGATAAATTTTGGCGAGCGAGCCGAAAATTTTTGTATTTCAGCTTACAAAACATGGAATTCTTGTAACTTTTTGCCTATTAAATCTTACAGTTCAAATCAAGATATAGTGACGGCCTTATAGATAACGATTTTTATAGATAACGACTTTTACCGCCATGATACCGCCATGAGCGGACTGTTCCAAAAACTCCAAGTGCTCCAAAACCCGTGTCGTATCACCGTAACATTGTGCCTTCATACGGCCTTTAAAATCGTTATCTCTCTTCTCCTACTTCAATTCCTTCGTGCTGAGTTTGCTGTTGAAGTGCATACCGAAATTCGATGGATTTGTAGCCAGTATTTTATTGAAAATTGCAAAGGATCGAATCACTGTCATGGCTCCTACACCGAACACGCGCAGCAAGCTCCAAACCGAGGAATTAACAAACGCCGTATGCACTGAACTTAACAGAGCCCTGGAGAGTGACGAGATTGCCAACAAACTGGTGAGTGCGCTTCAAAGGACTCTTATCGAAGAAATCACCCCCATCATCACCAAAAAGGTGACTGAAAACATACGTGAATATATAGAGTTTGAGCTACAATCTCGAGACAATCTCATTACTTCTCTAGAGACCAAAATTCAAACCCTACTTGACCAACAAGATGAAGCCGAGCAATACTCGCGCAGAAACTGTTTAGTGTTTCATGGTGTGGAGGAAAGAGAGAACGAAAATACCAATGAAACCATAATCTCTCTGTGTGACAAAAAACTTAGCATCAAACTCAACGAAAGGGATATTGACCGAAGTCACAGAATGGGTCCCAGTAAAGAAAAGAAAAGAAGGGGAGTGATTGTCAAATTCACGAATTATCATACAAGGGACCAGATCTACAAGAAACGTAAACACTTGAGGACCTCGCAGGACGGGGCAATCTACATTCACGAAAGCCTAACGAGGTTGAGATCTGAGTTATTCCGCAAAGTAAAAAACAATTTCAGGGACGTTTTGGAAGCACTGTGGACGCAAGATGGCCGCATCCATTGCATACATAAAGAGTCGAAAAAGCGTATCTCAATCACAAGGGAAAGTGACATGCACAAGTTAAACAGTACGTAAAGTGAATCTATTCCCTTCGTGTTTCACTCGGGACTAAATTCTTTCACTGTATTCGTAGCCCGAATTAGCACAGTGAGCTCGCTTAATTGAACTTCTCCTTGTGCTGGAAGGAGCGACTTGTTACCACTTGTATTCAGGAAGAAAATGGTCCTACACAACTTGAGCTGAGCGTGAATCTCTCAATTATTATCGCCTTTTGTCGCCAAACAAGTGATTAACCAGTGTATTCTACTTGCTCTCCACTATTGTGTTGTATACGCTGGCTTGTCTTCTCCCTCACTTTCTCACACATCGTCTTGGATTTGATATCTGTTCTGAAGCGTGTACACCTATTCAAGCTCGCGTCACGGAGTCATGGTTACCAGCCATTGCGCAAGTGAACCCTATTTATTTTTGACCAGCGCCATCTTCAGCCAAGACCACGAGCATTGCGCTGTACGAGGATCTCGCGCTTCATCCGTGAACTCGCTTCTGAACTTCTGAACTTCTGAACTCGCTGGTGACTGGATGATCAGTCTGCTTTTGCCTAAGCCCAATGGTTATTTTCACATGTACAGAATTCAATGACCGGTCTATCCAGAGAAGAGTTCTATGGGTCTGTCAAGTCTTATCTCTTCTGTCATCGGCCACTCATACCTCCCTCCCTAGCCCATGCACGCCACATTGTATGGAACAAGGTTTCCGCGGTTTTGTCATGTCTTATCTCGCCTGTGATTGGTTGCTCAGCCACCTCTCGCGCAGTCAACGAGTGTTTGATATTTCAGATCCCGCGATTGATCTCATACAATCTCACTTGTAATTGATCATACAGTCGTCTTTCGCGGAGCTTTTGCATGTGGCTTGTTTGTTTACTCAACGAGACTAATCGGTAACTCGCCATCATTTTTTCTCCTGCCCCATAATACCGCGAACTTATGTACTGATTATTGGAATTCGGGCCGTAATTTCCGAATTGATTAAAAACCGAAAATTGGGTAATAGCTCTTTTGGTTAATTTAACAGAATTTACAGTTGATACGGCACGGACCTTTTTTTACTTTCTTTAATTCTCTGTGCCATTTACTGGAACTTAAACAGTTCATGTTAGGTGTTGGAATTGATTTCAATAATCAATAACTATTTTTTTTTCTCGCCCAACCTATGAATCTAATTATTTTTGCATTATTTTTATGTATTGATGCATGTTTTAATGTTTTATGTGTGAATGGTTACATATCATTTCTTTTTCTATTATCTGATAACTATTGTACATATACCTGAATGGAAACTAGGTCATATACTTGTAAATATCCATGTGCTTCCTGTAAGAAACCTGTCAAGAACAACCAGAAAGGATTAAGGTGTACCAAATGTAAACGGTGGCTTCATATCATATGTGCAGGTGTGTCATGTAAGAACTATGATGATCCGTCGGAAAGGTTTATCGACTGGCAATGTAATATATGTATTTTTCAACAAATGCCATTTCATATTTACCAAGAAGATGTAGAAAAACCATGTCCTAAGGCTAGGAACCAGTTCAGTCAGCTTAAATCAAATTCTAATAATTTAGATTATAAAGAATTAAATGGGTGTGGTCTTAAAATTGCCCAACTAAATGTGAATAGTATTCTTAAACATATTGACGAGATTAGGTCATTGGTGAAATGTAATAATATTCATGTGCTAGCATTGAATGAGACCAAAGTTGATAAATCTATTTTTGATGCCGAAATTAAAATCGATAATTTTTTCCTTTTAAGGAAAGATAGAAATCGGCATGGTGGCGGGGTAGCGATCTACATTCACAAGTCACTCCATTTTGAAGAGCTAAATCATGATTCCATAAATCAATTAGAAATTGTCACGGTCAAAATTTATCTGAAAAATTCAAAACCAATTGTCTTTTCAACCTGGTACAGACCACCTTCTTCGAATGCTGACGTATTGAAACAATATGAAAATTTCATAAATTACCTAGACAGTCATAGCCTCGACATAATTCTAGTCGGTGACACGAATTGTGATATTCTGTCAATACCTTTATCAGCTATGAGCAAACGATATCAAGAAATCAATAATATGTTCGGTTTGGTACAAGTAAACGAAACCACACCAACTAGAATCACTCCCGTCTCAGCAACCTTAGTCGATCACATGATTACTAACTGCCCGTATAAGGTAAAGAAATTTGGAGTCGCTCACAACGGCATGAGCGATCATTCTATAAGCTACTTATTTTGGAATTGTGGAGCAACTTCAACTTCCAGATTTGTTTCCTTTAGAAATTGCAAAAATCTTGATCCAGACAAGTTCAGGGACGATGTTCGTGGACAGGATTGGTCAAAACTTACTGAGTGCAATACAATTGACCAAGCCGTTGACGCATGGCAGAGCCTTCTGTCAAAAGTAATAAATAAACACATGCCGATGCGTACTAAGAGGATTAGGGATAGGGATTCGCCCTGGATGAAATCTGATATCTATAAACTCATGAAAAAACGTGATAAAGTGAAAAAGAAAGCTTGCCAATTAAATGATAATAAACTTATGTGTGAATATAGAAAATTGCGTAATAAAGTAACAGCAGAGATCGCAAAGGCAAAGAAACAAGGAAAAGTAGAAATTACGCGGTGCGTAATATATGTCCCCGCCGGAAGTAGCATTTAGTAGCAAAATGCACAATATAGGTAAAAAGATGAAGGTCAAAGGTCAAAGAAGTCAAAGGTCAAAATTCTATGTAGAAGTTTTGAAGCCCTCACCTAGTGCCATCACATAAAGCAAACGGAATCGAAATCGGGTTAGAAATGGCGAAGGAGTAGCATTTTGTAGGCAATGTGCAATATAGGTCAAAAATCAAGGTCAAAGGTCAAAGAAGTCAAAGGTCAAAATTCTGTGTAGAAGTTTTGAAGCCCTCACCTAGTGCCATCACATAAAGCAAACGGAATCAAAATCGGGTTAGAAATGGCGAAGGAGTAGCATTTTGTAGGCAATGTGCAATATAGGTCAAAAATCAAGGTCAAAGGTCAAAGAAGTCAAAGGTCAAAATTCTGTGTAGAAGTTTTGAAGCCCTCACCTAGTGCCATCACTTAAAGCAAACGGAATTGAAATCGGGTTACAAATGGCAAAGGAGTAGCATTTTGTAGAAAAATGTACAATATAGGTCAAAAATCAAGGTCAAAGGTCAAAGAAGTCAAAGGTCAAAATTCTGTGTAGAAGTTTTGAAGCCCTCACCTAGTGCCATCATATAAAGCAAACGGAATCAAAATCGGGTTAGAAATGGCGAAGGAGTAGCATTTTGAAGCAAAATGTACAATATAGGTCAAAGGTCAAGGTCAAAGGTCACAATTGAAATTCTGTATAGAAGTTTCAAAGCTCCCATGTAGTGCTATCATATAAAGCAAACAGAATCAAAATTGGGTTAGAAATGACGAAGGAGTAGCATTTTGAACGTTTTGATCACACACGGACGCACACACGGACGGACACACGGACGGACGGACGGACGGACGGACACACGGACACACGGACACACGGACACACACACGTACGGAGCCCGTTTCATAGTCCCCTGCTCGAACTCGTTCGGCGGGGACAAAAATACTACTCCGATAAATTGGCACAATGTAATGATTCAAAAAATACCTGGAAAACCTTAAAATCAATCATACCTAACAAAAAGGGTGATTCTACAATAAATTCTGAAAATGATTCAAAAACCGCAGACAAATTTAATAATTTTTTTGCTAAGGTCGGAAGCAATCTTGCAAATAAATTGCCCAATATTCCCTTTCTCCAGGAAAACACTAAGACAATAGATGAATCATTCGAATTCACGCCTGTTAATGAAAATGACGTTATAGGTATTGTACGAAACTTAAGGAACACAAAGTCTGTGGGACTAGATGACATCTCGGTTTTTGTTTTGAAATTGTGTGTCCATGAAATAGTTCCTAGCATTACTTATTTGATGAACCTCTCCTTAATAAGTGGCCAATTTCCTAAGCAATGGAAGATTGCTAAAATTATTCCGATACATAAAAGTGGTGATAAGGACATTCCATCAAATTTCAGGCCCATCTCCCTCCTCCCGTGTGTATCAAAAATCTTAGAACGCATCGTCCAGCGACAAATAGTTTCATACTTACATAAACATAATATCCTCTCACCAGCACAGTCCGGGTTTCGTTCAAAACACTCAACGATTACAACCCTGATCAAGGTAACGGATGATTGGTTCCACGCAATTGATAGGAAAGAATACACAGGGGCGGTGTTTGTTGATCTAAAAAAAGCCTTCGATACCGTAGATTGGGATATTCTTCTTGAAAAGCTTAGAAACATTGGGATTAGCGGTAAAGCATTGCTATGGATGGAAAGCTACTTAACGGGTAGAGTATGTAGGACACTTGTCAACTCGGAACTTTCTACCGAATCGAACATTACTTGTGGAGTCCCGCAAGGCTCAATACTAGGGCCTTTGTTTTTTATTATCTATATAAATGATTTTTGATACACTCGGGAGGAGGGAGATTGGCCTGAAATTTGATGGAATGTCCTTATCACCACTTTTATGTATCGGAATAATTTTAGCAATCTTCCATTGCTTAGGAAATTTCAGGCCCATCTCCCTCCTCCCGTGTGTATCAAAAATCTTAGAACGCATCGTCCAGCGACAAATAGTTTCATACTTACATAAACATAATATCCTCTCACCAGCACAGTCCGGGTTTCGTTCAAAACACTCAACGATTACAACCCTGATCAAGGTAACGGATGATTGGTTCCAAGCAATTGATAGGAAAGAATACACAGGGGCGGTGTTTGTTGATCTAAAAAAAGCCTTCGATACCGTAGATTGGGATATTCTTCTTGAAAAGCTTAGAAACATTGGGATTAGCGGTAAAGCATTGCTATGGATGGAAAGCTACTTAACGGGTAGAGTATGTAGGACACTTGTCAACTCGGAACTTTCTACCGAATCGAACATTACTTGTGGAGTCCCGCAAGGCTCAATACTAGGGCCTTTGTTTTTTATTATCTATATAAATGATTTAGTAGATTGTGTTAAATCATGCCAGGTCCAGTTGTACGCTGATGACACTGTTCTTTATATCTCACACTCATCGACCGAAAAAATTGAGGCAGCTCTTAATTCTGATCTTGAGAATGTAAACAACTGGATGAGCAAAAACAAGCTAACTGTCAATTGTAAGAAAACAGAATGCATGCTGATTGGAAGCAAACACATGCTAGCTAAACAAAATGTATTAAATGTAGTCTTAAATGAATCTTCATTAAGCCAAGTACGGAAGTTTAAATACTTAGGTTTGATTTGTGATGAAACCTTGAGCTGGAATCACCACATTGAAACTTTACTTCAGAAAGCTGGTAAAATGGTAGGATTTCTTGGACGATTAAGACGTTCGTTGAATGAATCGGTGGTGAACTCAGTATATAAAGCCCTTATTCTACCATATTTTGACTATGGTGACATAATTTATGGCTCAGCTTATAATAAATATGTTGACAAACTTCAAAAATTACAAAATAGAGCGGCTCGTATTATACTCAGAGTAAAGCCAGAATCATCTGTATCTACCGCTGAAATGCATAATGCACTGGGCTGGAAATTCCTCGATGAGAGAAGACATCATCATTCTGTTATATTTATGTACAAGGTTATGCACGAACAAACTCCCTCGTATTTACGTAATGAATTCGATCTTGCTCCCCAACATTATTCTTCCCGACTAGGCGAAAAACTGCTTCTACCGAAACCACGAACAGAATCTCAAAGAAGTCATTTAAATACCGAGGTGCGAAGGCGTACAACGCCTTACCTTTTAATACAAAATCTTCTACTTCAATTGATGTTTTCAAATCCAAAATAGCACCAAATCCATAAGAGTTGAATTTAAATTTATTTATGTGTTCTTGTTCGTTTGTTTGTGTTTATTCTTTCAGCCCATGAGGTAAAATCTTTACGTTATTCAATTACTGTGCAAATCTTGACCATAACCACTTTATTTTTCCCACTCGCTAACAATTGTTATTCAACCCTCGTATTTGATTCTCTAATTGCGTTTTTATTGTTTTCAGATGCATCTCATACTTGTTATTCAAGTTTCATTCAGTTGTTTTCATGAAGTTATCCTTTGATTTCGATGCGTTCTTACTGTTCCTATATATTTTTATACTTGTTATTCAATCTCACTCAATTGTCTTTCTTGAAGTTATATAATGTGTGATGCAATCTATTTTGGTGTAGCATTTTTCTAAACTTGTTTCTTTTTATTTCAATGCTGCGATTGCATGCCCAGTATTAATTTTCAATTGTTTTATTCATTCTTTGGACTTGCCCATGAATTTTTGTCATTTGTGTATGATTTTAACCCCATGTAAATGAGTATTTACGCAATCCGTATGAGTTAATAATATTTTATTATTTTTTCTCACAACTCATGACATCTGAAATTCTGAATCCGCTCTCCAATCCATTCCATATTTCAAAATATTTTTTTTAAACTGTTTACAAATTGTACCTGTTTTTATCCATTGAATTATTGTTCTTTAATGTCGATACCATTATCTAATACCTCCCTTTTAAGTTTTCCTTGAAATATCACTTGCCACGAATTTTAGTTTTCTTATGTTGTCATAGATCAATTCATGCATTTTGCACAAGTCTCCAGTTTCTTTTCAGTCGTTTACTACGTATTTCTATCTGAATTTATCAAAGTAACTATTCATAACAATCTTTTTTTTTCTTTCACTGCATAGATATGATTGAGGACCTTTATTTCCAAACACTCCACTTTACATTTAAACATATTTGATTTGTTCATTGTTATATCTAACTGCCTTTAAGATTTTCCCATTATCCGTTGTTTTTTTTTTCTTTCTCTCAATTTACTGTATGTGTTTCCACCTGCATGTTTGTATAAACCTTGGTTTCATTCTGTTCGTGTCCATTAAACTGTATATTGTATTCATTGTTTGTGGACCCCATGGAAGAACAGCGTTGCCATGTTGGCAACGCTGAATATGGGCAATCCACCCGTTTTTATTGTTTTTATACGGAAATAAATACCATACCATACCATACCATACCAACAAACTGAGGCGAGCATGTTGATAAATTTTGGCGAGAGCGAGCGCAGCGAGCGAGCCGAAAATTTTTGTATTTCAGCTTACAAAACATGGAATTGTTGTCATTTTTTGCCTATTAAATCTTACAGTTCTAATCAAGATATAATGACGGCCTTATAGATAACGATTTATACCAACAAACTGAGGACTTGAAAAATCACTTTAAATTAGTACGCACGAGTGAGCCGAAATATGTATATTTCCGCGCCATCATCGATCACGTTTTGTTCTTCTTTTTTTTTTTTTAATTCTGGCGAGCGAGCGCAGCGAGCGAGCCGAAAATTGCTGTATTTCAGCTTACAAAACATGGAATTCTTGTCAGTTTTTGCTTATCAAATCTTACAATTCTAATCCAGATATAGTGACGGCATTATAGATAACGATTTATACCAACGAACTGAGGACTTGAAAAAATACTTGAAAAAAAATTAGTACGCGCGAATGAGCCGAAATTTGTATATATCCGCGTCATCATTACGTTTTGTTCTTATCTTGTTCGATTTTGTTTTTTGCGCCCCCCCCCCCCCGTATGTTCGACACCTTTGGCGCCCTCGTTTGATCAAATGGGCGATCGCTTCAGAACGAAAGAAATAAAATTGCAGCCGCTGCTCCGTGTAATATTTTGCCTTCTAACGATGGCATGTGCGAACACAATATACATTGTCATTTTGTCCGCGTCATCATCACGTTTTGTTCTTATCTTCGTTTTATATAATTTATATATAAATTTTTGCGAGCAGTTAGCGAGCGCAGCGAGAGAGCCAAAATTTCAGCTTACATATTTTAAACACGGAATTCTTGTGTGAACACAATAAACATTGTCATTTTTTTTGTTTTTATCATGTTTGATTTAGTTTTCTCCCTCCCGGTCTGGGCGAGGTTTTTTTTATTTTCTTCTTCTTCTTCTTCTTCTATTTTTTCTTTTTTTTCTTTTTTTTTCCTTCTTTTTTTTTTCTTCGTTTTTTTTTTTCGTTTTTTCGTTTTCGGCGCCCCCAAGGAGTGGCGCCTGGGGCACGTGCCCCCCTTGCCCCCCGCCCCCACCCTAGATACGCCACTGCCTGTAGTAGATTTCCGTTAGAAGCAGTTTCTCCTTCAATTGAGCAATTTCTTCTTGTAGGGAGGCACGTACTTTCGGGATTTCCTTCTCAACTTCAGCGACCTTGGATGAGTTCATTTCAACGGTGGCCTCTATGTCAGTCATGCGACGGCTCATAGATTTAATTTCTTCAGTCAGAGTTTCCAGTTTTGTGTATGTCGTTTATGTATGTATGTCGTTTGTTTATGTATGTCGTGGGAGAGTTATAGCTGCTTACTACCCGCCCTTTCCAGCCGCCAGCCCCTTTTCTTTTCTATGCATGTTGTGTTTTATAACGAAGTGTAAGCCTGCAGAGACATTAGCCATGTTTTATATTTTCTTGACTGTTCAATGCTCCTCTTATTTCCTTGCCTCTAACTACTCTAGTACCCCTGGTTTTGCTGACAGCCAACTAGCCCGAACATTTTGTTTGTATGCCCGTGAGAGGCACGTACCCTTCATTGTCACACATGGCGCCAGCCTACCATTTCACTTTGTGCAGAATCCGGTGCGGTATCTGCCGCGTCGACTTTGCTGTTATGCCTATGCTGGTTTCTTCCTGTTAGCATCATGATTTGCGCGCTCAATTGTCAGAGAATTTCTCATTCAAAATGGCTGAGGGGATAAATGCGCCTTTTCATTTCATATTGGATGATGAGTTTTTTGATCTATTTAGACCTACTACACCAGAATTTGATTTCCTAGATGATGTAGTTTCTAATTCGCATACATTTTTTTTTATGATAAGTTAGTTGCCGATAATATGAACTCAACAGCTGAAGAAATGCAGTATGATTTTGATGATTTAACCCAAGCCCCATTATGTAGTTATGTTACTATGAATCAATTTAAAGAAATTCGTAAGGGTTTATGTAAAGACACATTTTCGTTGATACATTTGAATATAAGAAGTTTAAGTAAGCATTTTGATGAATTACAGTTATTGTTGGATAACCCAAATAACCCTTTATTTACAGTGATAGGAGTAACTGAAACGTGGTTATCTTCATGCCCCAAACGATCTTTCTCGCTTGAAGGATATAATGTTTTTGTGAATAACAGACCCGATCGTTCTGGTGGTGGGGTTGCCTTGTATGTTTTAAGCAGTTTTGAATGTATTGTTTGTGAAAAGTTGAGCAAAATGAATGACATTGTGGAGTCCCTTTTTGTTCAAATTAATGTTCCTGGTAGTAAAAATATTGTGATAGGTATCATTTATAGACCTCCAAATTCTAATAACAAAGATTTTTTATCATATCTCACCGAGTTGCTCACAGATCCTTTATTTGCTAACTCAGAGTCCTTTATACTCGGTGATTTTAATATTGATTTGTTAAAACATACAACAGACAATATACCGGGTGAATTCCTTGATACATTCTTACCCTTTTCTTTTTTACCTCTTATTTCCAAACCAACTCGTGTTTCTAGTCATTCGGCTACTTTGATTGATAATATTTTCTGTAATGTTTTAACTCTCCCATATTCTTCTATAATTTTGTATGATATGACTGATCATTTTCCTGTTATGACGCATTTTAAGTATAATCATATTAATGTTAATTCATTTCATCGTCAGGAAAGGCGTAGAGTAACTCAAGAAAACTTGTTTTCTTTTTGTGCTTCTTTAGATAATGCTAATTGGGAATGTGTGTTTGATACAGATGACATTAATTTGTCTTTGAATATTTTTTTTGATGTTTTGGATAATCATTTGGATATATGTATTCCCAAAAGAAAATACAAACGGGGGAATTATAAAACAACACCAAGGCTTCCCTGGATTACAAAGTCCATTTGCGATCTATTAATAGAAAAAATAAATTGTTTTATTCATTTAAGATAAAAGAACTGAGCAAGCATGTTTGAAATACACTTCGTATAAAAATACCCTCACAAAAATATTACGTATAGAAAAGAAAAAATATTATCATAAGCAATTGCAGAGATATAGATATGATATAAAAAGTACGTGGAATGTATCAAAACAAGCTATGAATACATCTACCGAAATCTCTGGTATATCAAAAATTCGATTTGATGACAAGATTATTGATAATTCTCAAGATATTGTAAATATTTTCAATAAATATTTTACAACTATTGGAGAAGATATTGCTCAAAAAAATTCCCAATACATTTTACTGATTTTTTGAATCAGTATAATACATATTCTATATTTTTTACTCCTACCACTAGGTATGAGGTTATAGATATTGTTTCTGGTTTGAAAAATAAGAAAAGTGCAGGTTATGATGATATAAGCAATATGATTTTAAAAGGAGCAATATATTCTATTGTGGATCCTTTGGTGTATATTTTCAATTTGTCAATGTCAAACGGTCAGTTTCCGGAACAAATGAAAATAGCAAAAGTTATTCCTATATTTAAGAATGGTGACAACTTGGATATTAGTAATTATAGACATATTTCTTTATTATCTTGTATATCAAAAATCTTAGAGAAAACTATATTTGACCCGCTACAACAAAATGATCCTGAAGTCGGGCGAGGTCGATTATTTGAAAATTGCATGATATAATCCCCTAATCTTTCTGCTTTAAATGTATATAATATGTGACTCTGCACCTCAAAACAAACAAAAAGTGGCCAGATATGAATTTTTAGTTAAGACCATATTCTGAAAGAGCAGACTTTAAGCTTTAAAATGATGTATAACTCAAATACAATGGACTCTCCTAACCTATCTCAATATTGGAAAGAAAGCACAAACTCAGGGAAAGTGTGAACTGAGAAAAGAGGCTCTGAAGTACAGTGTCTATTCAAGCATTATTTTAATCTTTACCAAACCGTGCTGGCTGTGCGATGAATGGGACAAAAAGCAGGAAGTAAACTACCAGAGTTACGACAATGAAGGGATTATCAGATTAAAGTGAAATTCAGCATGCCTCATTAACACATTCTGTTCATAATTAATGCCAACTTTCAAAGCAGTAGCACGATCCTTTCAAAAGTTATTAGAGTTGAAAGTGAAGAGTGTGGACAAGGTTTTTCAGAAATGAAAAAGGGATTCTAAAGACACACCTAATCACACTATTCTACCAAAAATGTTCGAGATAAACTGCTAATAAACACACTTTCCTGCCCATTTTATGATACCAAATTTTAGCATAATGTAAAAGAAGACCCGCTTTTTCAGAAAATATGAAAAAGTCAAGTTCGGCTAGGTTGACCCATTTTATTTATTTTCAGTCCTCACGCAAAATCAGTGTGTGCGACTTTATGTTCGTTTTGAGGTGCACGGTCACATAACACATTTTATAAAAATAATCGGCTGCGGAGATATCGATGTTTAAAAGAGAGCATGTCGAGACGTCTGGAAAATCACTGTTTCGAGAAAAGCGCACTAAAAGTCTTCCTTTCGACGCAATCGCGATCAAGGGACACGCAAGTCAGTTTTCACCTCTGGACAATAGAAGGTAAGCCTTAGCAACCCCCGAAGAGTTCATTCAAGTACATCAGCGTCGGCGGTCTCCTCACCAACCAATCAGTGACCAGGATGTGAGAAGCGGCTGAGCATAGCGCACCCCGCCCGCACGCACCAGTCAACTGGGCAGTGTGCGAGCTTCACGCTTCGGTTGGCAGCAAGCAGCAAACTGACCAATGAGATCACTCTGGTCGTTGTTAGGGGCGGAACCTATCTGTGGCGCTCAATCCAAATTTTCGAACCAGTTTCTGCTTCGTTGAAACGCCAAAAAACATGGCTCAGAAAAACGCTATTTTTTAATCTTTCCTTTGATCATTTTGCTTCAAAATTTCGACAGATGATAGAAGACATGTTAGACTCCAATAATATATCAAAATCAGAAAATTGTAAGTTTTGACCAATTTTAATGCTCTGACTTCAAACTCGATTTTCACGGCTTCGACTGTGCGCGACTTTAGGACCTTTTTGTTGTAGCGGGTCACATACATAAAAGAACAATGAATTTTTTGAAGACGCATTGTGTTCTAACAAACTCCCAGTTTGGTTTTCGAGAAAAGCATAGCACCTCTCATGCATTTTTGAATTTTATTGATAAAGTAGCACATGCTTTAGATAACCACTCTCATTTGATCGGTATCTTCCTGGACTTCTCCAAGGCCTTCGACACTATTAATCATAATATATTGCTTTATAAGTTGTCCCACTATGGTATACGTGGGAAGGCCTTGGAGTGGTTCAGGAGTTATCTAACTGATCGTAAACAATAGGTTTCAATAAACAATTATAACTCTGATATGAGAGAACTAATTTGTGGCGTGCCACAAGGTAGTATATTGGGGCCGTTGTTGTTTATTGTTTATATCAATGATTTATGTGCTTCCTCCCAAGTGTTATCATTCATACTTTTCGCCGATGACTCAAATGTGTTTTATTCACATGAAGATCCAAATATTCTTGTGCACACAGTAAATGCGGAGTTACAAAATTTACGAGATTGGATACGAGCTAATAAGTTGTCCCTGAATATCAATAAAACCAAGTATATGTTTTTTAGTAACACTTTAGATAATTTGAATATGGATATTTATTTTGATGATACTGTTTTAGAAAGTGTTTCATATACAAAATTTCTTGGAATCACAGTAGATAATAAACTTTCTTGGAAATTTCATAAAGATTATGTCTGTAAAATCATTTCACGCAATATAGGCGTCATTAACAGGTTCAAATTGTTTCTTCCCCAACATTCATTATTCATACTGTATTCGTCTTTGATATTACCTTGTTTAAATTACGGGATCTTGGCATGGGGAAACACGCATCAACCATTATTAGATAGGGTTTTATTGTTACAAAAGAAGGCACTTCGAATCAATAATGCCGCTCCTTGCTCTCATACAGCTTCTTTGTTTTCTGAAAATAAGATTCTGAAAATTAAGGATTTGTTTTTATATCATTTAGGACAATTTATGTATAGTTATAATAATAACTGTCTTCCGCTTATATTTGATTCTATGTTTCCTCGTAACCTGACATACCATAGTTACCCAACAAGACAGTCTAATGAATTTCATTTTCCCCTGCTTAGAAGTGTGTTAGCTCAGCAGACATTTATTTATACAGGCCCAAGATTCTGGAACTCCCGTAGTCCAGACATTAAAAATGCTCCTTCTTTGTTTTCATTTAAAAAAAGATTGAAATCATTCCTTCTTAAGTCTTATAATGTAACAGAAAGAAATTAATTTTGTTTGTTTATCTTTTTCAGTAAGTAGGTTTTGTAAGCACCAGGATGCTATTGATTTTTCATAGGCTTGTTACGTCGCGTCTTTCGCGGAATTCCGCATCGCATCCCCTGTTTTTCTTATTGCAAACTTACGTGCCTTCACGGAACAGATAATGTGTTCTGCTATCAGCAATTCCATACAATGTTGATCCCCACCCCAATAATTGGGAATATTTTTTTTTTAAGAGAGAGAAAACTACTCTAAGTTTATATTCTGAAGTGTGCATCAGATTCCTGAAATTCAATTTTGAAATGGCAAAATAATCCTCTAGTGAAAGGGGTTTCTCCTTCCAATAGACTCCTTCCCCCTGCTTGGTTCCTTCCATAAATGTAGCACACTTCAGGGATTTAAAATTTCCTTAACTCTATGAAAAATGTGTTAACGAGATATCTTAATTGAATTTTAGAGAAAAAAAGCTCTCCCGTAAATGCTCGGGTGTCCATTTTGGAGGGCAAGAAGCAGTTGCCCAGCCTCCCGAGAAAATATGGGGGGGGGGGGGGGTGGCGTTGACATAAAATTTTGCCCCGATGTATTTTCTGAGATGAGGATTTTTTTTTTGGGGGGGGGGAGGGGGGTCTGCTTTTTTGATGGAAAAATTATTGTCCTAATATTTCACCTATACAGTATAAGTGTGCACCAGATCGTTGAATTTCAATTCTTAAAATCCAAAATTTCCTTTGTATACTTCCTCCCCTACACCCTGTCCGGTTAGATCTCCTGCTATACAATCAGTACTTTTAAGATTAACCATTTTTTAACTATATCATAAAAAGTATGAACCAGATCTGTCATTTCAGTTCCAACAAATTCAAAACTTCCCTCTTGTTGGAGGAGGGTATCCTCTTTCAATTTACCTTTCCCTCCTCTTGGGAAAACCCAAGATGGAATAAAGATAGAATAGATTAGAATTTTCCCAAATATCTTTGTTTGCTTCTATATTTAGCAGTATTTTTTTTATTCCTATTTATTTCATATTTTCATTTCCCCATCTCTTGTCATTCATGAATTCTTCATTAAAAAGGCCTTAAATAAATGGTAAGGTAACCAAACCATATACGGGTATTACTAAGTCTACATATCGACACTATCGTATAGCTTTCATCTCTTTTGCCCCAAAGTGGTTGTCCCTGTCTTCCATGTCCCTCATGTTGGTTGCCGAGATGTTGAGATGCTGAGATGTTGGTGGGGTGTCCTTGCCTTTATCCCTCCCCTTGCTTCTTCCACATTGTCCTGGCTTCTCTTCCCCATCTAGTCCTTCGTTTCCTTCAGTGCTTCTGTCATTTTTATCTGTATCATTTTTAGTCCCTAAATCGACCGCGACCGCTCGATCTATTCCCTTGGTTTTCTTCTGTGCTTTTGTCATTTTTGCCTTTATAATTTTTGTTCCCTAAATCGCTCGGCGGCGACCGCTCGATTAGGTCAGTGCCTGGGCGGTTGCCGCTCGGACACCGAGCGTATTTTGGCAGCGAGTGAAAACTGGTCGGTCGCCGCTGAAATTTTAACTCCGCGTTAAAACTTCAGCGGCGACCGACCGATGCCCTCAAAATCAGTGGTGCCTGGTTGGTCACTGGTCGATCACCGGTCGTTGTCCGACCGAAATTGGCTAAAAACTCGCCGACCGGCCGCCGAGTAGGCTGATTTGGGGGGTTGTGACCGTAGCCTACATCGTTCTACTATCATACACTTTCCATCTGCACTATCACTCCTTAAACCAGCGTTAAAATGATTTTGCATAGGCAAGTTGACTCAAAGAAGTAAAACAACGAAGAGCAAATCTGGTATAATAAAGGCCGAATTTCGTCAGTCGAGACAAGAAATAGTGAACATGATGATATTTTATTCAGTTCTTCCAGGGAATTTGGTACAGCCGTGCATGGCTTGTGCCAAAAGGGTGGGTTGGGTGGTGGCGCGTCGCGTTAATGGGAACACCACCCTTCGTCCAAAGCCCCCCCCCCCCCCCCCGGTTTTGCCGAAAGGGTGCGTTGGGAGCGTTGGGTCGCGTCGCGTTGACTGGAACCCCACCCTTCGTCCAAAGCCCCCCCCCCCCCCCCCCCCCCCCCGGTTTTGCCGACAGGGTGCGTTGGTACGTTTTCTCATGTACTATTAAAAGACGAGTTTTGCATTTATATTTAACCTTCAAACAACCATTTCAAAGAGGCTATCGTTCGGATCTAATATTTAGTTCGTCCAATGTTCATTGGTCCAATATCCATTTGGTCTAATATCCGTTTCTGTTTTACATTACAGGGCATGGATCATGTGGATAATCAGTGGCTTATCTATAATTATATAGTCCAGCTGCTGGGGGTGCTGGCCTGGCACCATGGGGGAGGGGCGAGGGACCCTAAACTTTACCCTAATCTTATTGCATGTGTATTAACATCTGTTTTCTCCCTCAATGCAGGGTCAGAGGGTAGTCCGTAGTCGTAGAAAAAGGCCCCCCCCCCAAAAAAAAAAAAAAAAAATAGCTGAGTTGGTCATATAGACGAAACGATGATTGGACCAAATGGTACCTGATTAGACCAGGAGGGTGGCTATTAGACCAAATGACAATAAGATCAATCGTGGTTATTAGACTTAATGGGTGTAGACTAAATGATGATAGACAGAGGCTAGACCAACTGGGCAGTGGACCAAAATTAATGATGTGTACACCAATTTTATATTGGACAAATTTGGCTTTATTTTAAACCGTTTGATGATTAGACGAAATGGAATTAGACCTACTCATAATAGACCAAATCGGTATTTGATGATATAAATTGGTGTTAGACTAAAAATAGACCAAATGGCTATTATTAGACAAATTGACTGTAGACAAATTGGTAATTAAACCAAATAACAATTAGACCAAACAGTAATTGGACGAAATGATGACTAGACCAACTGGTTATTAGACCAACTGATATTAAACAGTCTATTAGACCAACTGGCTGTAGACCAAGTGGTAATAGAGTGTAAACCGATCCGGACGATAGCCTCTTTGAAATGGTTGTTTGAAGGTTAGATATAAATTCAAAACTCGTCTTTTAATATTACATGAGAAAAAGTACCAACGCACCCTTTCGGCAAAACCGGGGGGGGGGGGGGGGGGGGGGGCTTTGGACGAAGGGTGGGGTTCCAGTCAAGGTGACGCGACCCAACGCTCCCAACGCACCCTTTCGGCAAAACCGGGGGGCTTTGGACGAAGGGTGGTGTTCCCATTAACGCGACGCGCCACCATCCAACCCACCCTTTCGGCACAAGCCGCAGTGCATATAGTAGTCCATGGGCCAGGCCAGATATTGGTACCATCTGAGGTGGCAATACCTTTTTGGTGTCATTTTGTTTGTCGGGCATAGATATGCTTATCAAGCTATGATATCATTTCAAAATGAGTAGCTTAGTCATAGTAAATGAATTTTAAACCAATTTGGTTTCGTTGTTATATCCCTGTACTTCTGAATGGAGACCAACCGCTATACAAAGAAGAGCACTGTCTTCTGTATGTTCACAGGTGTTCTGTTGTAAACGCGGTGCGCTTAGTCTTTATTCAAGGCAGCGAAGGGAATATCCAAGGGTTATGATGTCCACAGCGCTTAGTCTGATATTCAAGACGGCGAAGGGAATATCCAAAGCTTATGATACAGTGTATATCCCTTTATCTAAAAACTACAACAACAACAAAGCAATTTCTCGTGAATTTTAGCGTCTTTTTCAATTATTTGTCATTTTCCGGTGAAAACGCTACGTTGAAAACGCTAATACCACGCCAATGTCGCTTTATTTCCATCCAACAATGAAAGATTATGCAAAAACAATGTACCGGTACACTACAATACATTATAATTAATAATGTTGTAAATGAACAGAGTGATTTTTGTTTAAAACTGATGTATTTGTTGAGAGGGTGGTATAAAAACAGTATAGATAATCCCTTTTATTAGGAACTTTAGATATGATAACGGTACATTGTTCTAGATAGAGACTAAGCGCACCGCGTGACAGTTGTGGACATCATAATCCTTTGGATATTCCCTTCGCTGCCTTGAATAAAGACTAAGCGCACCGCGTTTACAACAGAACACCTGTGGACATACAGAAGGCAGTGCTCGTTTTGTATAGCGGTTAGTTTCGATTCAGAAGTATAGGGATATAAAAACGAGACCAAATTGGTTAAAAATTCATTTATTATGACTAAGCTACTCATTTGGAAATGCTATCATAGCTTGATAAGCGTATCTATGTCCGACAAACAAAATGACACCAAAAAGGTTTTGCCACCTCGGGTGGTACCAACAACCCATTTTTCGGCTCTTGGCCGATGGACTATAGGTGACTGACTATAGTCAACCCTATAGATGAATTTGTGCGAGGGGAAAGTGGTAGTGGCAAAAGGGTACTTGTTCGTTTTATGTTCATCTCAGCAAAGGGGAACCTCTTTGCACTTATGTACATATGAACCTCTTTGCACTACGCACATATCTCGTATCAACTCGAAGGAGTTTATAGGAAGAGGCAGTGGAGAGAGTACATATCACAGGAGGGAGAGAAACGGAAACGAGACTGAATTCGAAATAACTATTCTCTGTAAAATTGGTGTCGGGAAATAACAATTTTTGAAGTCATCAAAGTTTAATTTTGTAGTTCATTATGATACAGAATGAAACAGACAGAATTGAATATTTCCTTCAAGGCAAATTACAAGTGATTTTCATAGTGTAATATGCATGGAGACTGCTCTTTTTGCCTAAGAAAACCTGTTAATGGCCTTAATCCGAGAGCATTTGGGAGAAAATTGCTTGACTTGCAATGACATGTGATCAGCTGTGGTTAGGCATATTATGTTGGATGCAGTGCTGTCTCAGCTGTAGTATACAGTGCAGAAGTGTTCAGTGTTAAAGACAAGGCGCAATTAAGAAAGATCTTAGCGTGACTAAATAAATTCCTGATTTGTTGCCGATTTTGATTTGATTTCAAGACAATTTTCTTGATTAAGATAGGAATTGCAAGATCGCATGTTAAAATATCTGACGGTTATCGATTAGTATCTACCATATTCAAAATAAAAAAAGCACAAATATGTCCTAAAAGATAAGCATTCGGAAACTCGTGGATCGAACAATCGGTTGCACTTAAATTGACAATAATATCATCTACATAGAATTTGACAAAGGCTTCCAAACAATCGATTTCTATCGATTTGTCTAAAGACATATACGATTCACTTCAAATGAACGACGGAAACACCCAAAGTCTCGTGCTATTTGTTAAGCTATCATAACATTCTACGTAAAGATAGTATTAGAAATTCCATTGGAATTTTTACTTAGAAAATAATGCTCGAATTGAAAAAGATCAGAGGGTCGTGCCGGCCTTCAAGCTCCAGTCGAATGAATATGGCCACATCTTTTTTCTTTCTTTTTTTTTCTTAAGCGAAGCTGTTACTTAAAAGCAGTGTAATCAGCAGTTATGTACGTCAATGAAGGGATTTTTTTTCTGGGAATTAGAAGAACAAGAGATAAATGAATACTATGTGATGCAGAAGGAGATTGATTGACAAAAAGTATAGGCCTATCGTTGGAATCTGCTAACTTCAAAGGACATGATTTATAGGCTTTTCAATTTTAGAAAAAGTCGACAACCCGATGAATATGGCTGACATGTTCAAATACAATGAACTCAAGAATGTGATATAGACTATAGGAAAGACAAGAATAAGTCCCTGTTAACCGTCTGGCCAACGCCCCATTCATAGTGGGTTTTGAAATTGCCGTTGATTGGTGTAAAATATATATATTTTTTCTTTTACTCATTTTACTCTGCTTAATCCTGTTTCGCCGCTAAAACACTTCGACTAAGGTGAGAGTTGTCGGAATTTCAAAATTGCACTTACCCCGTTATTGCATTCATGAAGGGAATGGCCAACCGAAACGCCTTGCTTGCCAGTCCAGTCAAGCACTCAACATTCTTTAATGTCAGATTATGTCTACTCCACAGTTCCAAGCACGTACATCGTATGCCTCTATCGTTTGCAGAGCAGTCTCATTTATCCCTGTATTTTGTTAGAGAAATCACTGAAGTGCATGATTTTCTTCCTACAAACCTTACCTTCGTCACACAAATACAACCGATTTGGCACAACCAGGCACAACCACGCATTATTATGCTCATACTAATTCTTATACGTTGTTCGAATAGTTTGCGGTGACTTGGCATGCGAAGACTTCGCCGTACCCCATATACGTACATGCACAATGTGTACCTGTTTTTTATGATCATGGCCAGACGCAGGAACACTTTTAGTATGATTTCTGGGTATATTCCCCTCTTATAGGCTCTCCTACACGAAGGATATTTGAGATTTATAGAACTGAAATTCAACGATGTGTGCACAATTTTTGATGGAAGACATGGTGAAATTGGCAATCCCAAAGTAACAAACATGAAAATTCGAGGGCAATGTGAATGGTTATAAGTTTTAACATCTGTCAACTCTCCTCCGCGTGTGAGTCTACACGGAGGGGACCTTTGCTTAACAGAAATACAACGATATGTGCACTCTTTCAGGGAAATACTTGGGAAAATTGCAATTAAAAACTAGAAAGCTTGAATATTCCAGAACAATTCGAAAGCCTAACTTGTGGTTATGGCACCTGTCACCTCTTCAAAGTCTACAAAAATGAACCAAAGAGGGAGATTATTACGCAAGGGGGAGCTGTTGCATATTGTTAAGGTCTATACAACCTGTCCTGCTGCAGATATAGCTTACAGTCAAGTTCAACGTCCAGTAATTGATTACACAGTCACCCTTATTGTGTCTTTTCCCCAATTTAGTGTCTTTATCCTTCCCTGGCAGTACTGTTTACCATTGGGAGCAGTGATTTAACACATTTTCGAGATTTCACATTAATGCAATGTGTATATAGGTCAGGTGTATCACAAAACATCATACCATATATAGAAAAGTTTGCACTAGAACCTAAAATATAAGGAGATATCACTATTTTGCTCGTTTTTCGGAAGTTACTGGCATCTCTTGTAATAATCCTGTGTTTATGTCTTTGTCCTGTTGTTGTAGCTCAACCTTTTCGGTGTGTAGTCCTTGTTAACATTGCACTAACCTATTCACTTTATGGAGGGCAACTGTAGCCCACTAGATGCTTGTGCACAAGTGCTTGTATCAAAGATCAAGGTAAATGTCTTGGTTCAGAGAGACTGTGTTTTTGACTTCCTGGAGAAAGGAGTCTGGACCTTTCCTTCTTGGAATGAAGACGTTCATAAATGTTGCTTCCAGCAAACGAAATAAATCGGATGTCTGGTAAAAACGCGTCGAGATTTTTCGGAGACAAACATGGCCCTTGAGGACGAGAAATAAATATGCAATTGCTGTTTCTCTAGGCCTGGTGGTGATATGGTTTTCTGTTTGGTGTCATTGATGATGATATTAGGGAGCTTTAGATTTTGACGCGCGGACGTTTGAGACAACGCTTGCGCTGGACGTTCTCCTCTCCCCTGCGTCGTGCTGAAAAGTAGCTTTAGATTACGCTGGGACGCAACGTATAAAAAATGAAATCGCGCCCCATAATATGATCGGTGCATGAAGTACAGTAGTTCTCTACGTTGCAATCTGTGCGGACGTAAAAATAGCCCAGTACGCGTAATGAAAAACTCAGGCGACGCAAGCTAAAAATACTTGACGCGTGCTTCTGCGCACGCTCAGAACATGTTTTTTTTTTTTTCCCTCTGAACGTCCGCGCGTCTAAAATCCAAAGCTCCCTAATTAGACCTGTGTGTGACGTTGCTGTCGATTACCACCATTTTTTCCCCTCTGGCCTAAAACAGTCATCCATAATAATGCGTTTTCTCTGAGCATTAGAAAACCATCAATGCTTGATTTAGATGTACAAGGAATATCAGAGCATATTATTTAATGCAACATCAAATCCCCATAGGATACCATACTACATTGTATAACCTCCGCATCTACTGTACTAGTCAGTTGTAATGTTTGTTATTCCGAAGATTCGTTATTTAAAAAAATGTAAAAAAAGGTTCGTTATTGAGAAACAAACAAATTACTTTCACCTAAAAAGGTGTTCGCCTATTCAAAAACTGAAATAGCTTTCGTGAGTAGGGTCATTTTTGGTGTTATTCCAAAAGTCCCATATTCCAAAGGGTCGTTGTGACACTATTTTCATTGGGTAACGATCAAAATGCGAAAATTTTGCCGAAAAAAGCCGAGAGTATTGCAATCTCAGAGTATTTGTGTGGTTGCTGCATAATAATCGATTATAAGTCAGGACATTTTTTTGTTTTTGTTTTAGAGAATATTTTATTCTTCATCAACGGGAAACACAATGTACAAATAAATTTATACAAAACTCTTTACATCAATGTCACAATCATTTTCATCAATGGAAACAAAATTTATACCAAAACTTATATAACATCAATTTGATATATTTTGATACACTCTGATACATTTCTTCACAATCCATATACATACCTCTTTTTTTTTACTATTTTTTCACTAACCCCACATTCTCTTTTTAATTCTATTCCTTCATTACATTACGAATTTCATTATCTTAATCACTAACCCCAAAATACTTTCTTTTCAACATTCATTTAAACCAACTTTGAATATCAATATCCATTGATTGAAGTTTATACTTAAAAAAAACAACATAAAAACAAAAACCACCCAGACCACCCTTACCCCCGTCCATTCTCCCCCTTACTACCCTACCCCATCCCCCTTCAAAATACCCCATCATCCCCAACAAAACCTCAAAGACAACCCAAACATGTATGTCCTGACATACATCATAACACATATTTCAATACTAGTGCGTGGAAAGGCATTTCCTGGTGGATGTGCAGTAGCCCCTACTCTATTAAACAAAAGCAAAACAAATTCTCAATTCTTTTTCCAGGTTCCTCACTTTTAAAAATGTATTGAAAACGTATTACGTATAACTGCTAACTTTTCTTCTTCTAACTTATCTAGCTCTACAAACCTTTTAATGAAATATTCCGTTGGAGTGTATTTTTCCTTCCTAAATAAAGCAATTTCTTCTCCAAAATCATAACATGATTAACAAACTGAGCTTTTTCTTGTCTGGTATCTCTATACCAAAAAAAAAAAAAAAAAAAAAAAATCTCTTCCCAACTCAACTGTTGCAAATCAACATAATAAAAAAAAGTACTGCACTTTTCCAAAACCTTCCTAGAGAATTCACATGTACAAAATAAATGTTTTGTACATGACAGTATACATCGACCAAATACACGATACACAGTGAATCGCATGGAGCTTGTTGAAAAACAACACACACACATGCGCACGCACACACACACACAATACCACGTACTAATGCTGAGATACATCGACCAAACGCACTATAAAGAGTGAATTGCATGGAGTTTGTTGAAAAACAACGCACACACACACACACACACACACACAATACCACGTACTTGCTGGGAACAATCGATCATCATCCAAATACCTACCAAACTACTAAAATGGGAGGCCCGCTTCAGAAACAAACGTTGTGTACTACGATCACGACTGTTTCAAACTATTGATCTCAAAATAACCCAAATCAACTCTTATGATTATCCTTATTAGCCAGCCAGAGAACTTCGAAGATTCTTTTGGTGTACTGCAAGCAATATTCAAAAGTCGGAAATTGAATTTTGAGCCCTTCTCAAGACTAAAATGATATAGTATAATATCATTTTAGTCTTGAGAAGGGCTCAAAATTCAAGACTAAAATGATATAGTATAATATACTATATCATTTTATTCTTGAGAAGGGCTCAAAATTCAATTTCCGACGTTATTCCGACGTTTTCCGACGTTTTTTCCGATAATATTATTATTAAGAAGTCGCTCCGCTCTCTAGCACACGCAAATCCTCATTCTTTCTTTATAATTTACATTATACCAATGTACCAAATACCATTCTCTTCAACACTGATGCAAAGTTATAAAATGTTGCAGACGCTGTTCTTTAAGTTTAAGATTTTTTTTCTTCTTCTAAGCTGATGAAATAGTCCAGGCGCAGGGACCCAGAAAAAATGACTTCGTTCAACCCACCCCGCAGAAAAGGTTTGACTGCATAGGGTGGTCGGTTGGACTCTCTGGAACACCCCTAGGTAGTATGTGATTCGAAATTGTGGTATCAATAAAATTTTACAGGCCATTTTAGTTGCGACAAGACCTACAGGCGCCAGTGCCAGTGGTGCGTGTAGTAGTCTTAGCGCACGCAGACTTTTTCCTCGGCAAACAAGGGTTTTTGCCAGCAGTGCAAACTCACTAGCTGAGGTCAGTGTAGTTTAGTTTCTAGCCGTTTTTATTTCGTGTATATTTTTTCCGAGTTGCAGCAAGCCGAGTGAGGTTGCATACCCAGTGATTGTGACCCCAAACCGTTCGGGCGTCGCAATCACTTGGTATGCGCCTTCGCTCGGCTTAGCACAATAAAGTGGGCTTCTACACATGCGCAAGCTGCAACTCGGAGAGATGAAAACGAAATAAAAACGACTAGAAACTAGACTGGGGTCGGTTACGGCTGGCACTGAAAATCACAACATAATCACAGTTTTTTGCAGTTATTTCATGAATTATTCCTCAAAACACCGTAAAACCATATATATATATATGTTGCTAGAGATGTCAGCAAAACAATGGGATACATTGTAAGTTAAAATATTGTGCATGGTTACCATGATAACCAGATGTATACAGGTGATTGATAATCCAAAAAATGCCTCCAACTGCTGCAAACTTTGGTATTTTTTGTTCAGTTTTTTTTTTTTTTTTGTAGATAGGTGAATTAAAAACAAACATTTCTATTGATTATTGTTCAAAAAAGTTTTTTTCCTGTTGCCATGGCAACCAGTAATATCCAATCAGGATTCAGCTGTCAATACTTAAGAACTAATGCCCATATTTTCAAAAAGCTCAATAAGCATGTCATTCTGCATAATTGTACCATTTACCGTACTTTTAACACATATTTGACTTCAAATTACAGGCAAATGTTGTTTCCAGCAATGTATGGACACAAAATTCCCTACAAAATCTATGTTAATACAGAGAGCAAAGCCGACGATATTCTGATACTAGCTTTTTAGAGTATATATTTACAGAGAAATGGTTATTCGAAACAACCTTGGAAAAGAGCAGAAGAAAGCAATTGATTGTTCTTGTTCTTAAAGGAAATTTATTCAAGAATGCAGATTCCTTTCTAAAGAAGGAATATACACGTACACTGCATTATCCATCAATGGAATTAAAAGCGTACTTTTCGTTGGTAAGCTAGGGTTAAAAATAAAAAATAAGATGAAAAGTCATGACATGTAAATTCGTATTAAAACGTGCAGTAATTATATTCCACATACTAAGAATGTTGCAATAGGATTGGTCCACAGTTAGCTACTTTTGCTACTTAATAATGAACATCTTGTGGATTTTGCGTTGCATGATTATTACATCTTTTCATTTTGTTATATGTAGTATGTCTAAAACTTTGTATTTTCCGACTTTGACCTTCATCCGTTCACGGACTCACTGAAGAAAAGCGTCGTGCCACATTGCGAAAGTACGGCAAATATGCCATATCTTATAATTGCTTGCTTCAATTTCCCAACAATGCGGGTTAGAGAATGATCTATGATGGAATGTAAATACCCAAGCGAAGAGGTCACATCTCACCTCGTTTGAATGAATAATATCAGCGACTTGTTGGCGCATAGGCATGGAGATTGATTAATTGGTAGGTCATGTATAGGGTTTGGACTATTTTGTCTCCATCTGGTAAACATCTCCAACAATGCATGACGATACGCTTAAGACCAGGCGTCCACTAGGGCGCGGACAAGACGCGGACAAGCCCCGGAATGCAAATTTGGTATTCCGCACTCCTTCGGGAACCTGTCCGCACGTTCCTGAACGTGTCCGCTCACTGTCCTAAACATGTCCGGGCGTTTCCGCACCTTCGGGAGAGAGAAAAATTTCCGCGTCCAAATTTTGATCGAGACCAAAATTTGGACGCGGAAATGAACTTCCTGACACCTTCGGCGACTTGTCCTGACGATGTCCTGACGATGTCCCGCTTGTCCGGAACCCTTCCGCTCCTTCCGCACACGCTCCGGAAAGAATCCCGCGGTGTGGGGAAGCTTCCCGAATGAAAGCGGAAGACACCAGGAATGTTTTAGGACAGCGCGGAGCCGATGCGGATCTATATATGCAAGTGTCCGGAACCGATGCGGAAATTGTGTGATCCAAACAAGAAAATGTCGACACTTTCCGCTAGCGTCATGCCAATGAAACGCAAAATGAGCAAGAAGGGAGGCAAGGCCCCCATGCAAATATCCCCATCACAGGCACTCCTTTCGTCTAGTGATGAACAACAGGTAAATCTAAGGAATATCCGGTCCAAGAAGGCAAAGAAGAAGATAGTAGAGACTGTGCCAAAAGCAACCAGAAAGAAGTGAAATCAGCCCCCTAACTTCCTAGTAAGTTTGTTTTGATTTAATCTTTTCAGAAATTATTTTTCATCTGAGTGACTTCCCTGGTTCCTATTACTTACTATAGTACATTTTCCTTTATGTTGTTTTCGTATTTTATTTGCCAACAAACTAGGTTGTCCCATGTGACAGCCCAGCTGAAAAATCACAAAAGTAGGTGGAATTACACTCAGAAAAAAAGCATAGAATTTTTGGCTAAATGTTAATGTATTGTATAAACATGAACAAGTTGTTATTCATACGTAAATGCTTTCTAATGATGCAACATATTAGAACAAAAGACAAATTCATCACACTTAAAAGCATGAATTCAATTGCAAAGATATACCTGTGGTGTCATTACAATGTAATATCTTTGAAGCCCAAAATAACAATGAAAGCTACAGATGATGGAGGAAAATGAAGAATTTTCTGTCACTTCAAAATTCAAGTGAAATGAGAGAAAAAGCAATAAATCATGAACTCGAAAAAGTGTTAAATTTCTGGCTTTCTTTTGTTTTTTTGTTGAGTGTATATATTTAAGTACACATTAAGCATCACAAATCATTTCAGAAATATTCTTTACCTGAATGATTTTCGTAGTTGTTATTACAAAATATTTTTTCTTCTCTTTTTGTTTTAGTTGCAAATAAACTCGATTGTCCAATTTGACAGCCCAGCTGAACCCCCCCCCCCAAAAAAAAAAGAAAATTAAAGTAGGTTACAAATATTTCCCCATTTTTACACTTCATTGACAATAGGCTAGTAAGCTCTAAGCATGAAAAAAAAATCTCGGACTTGAAAATGTTCAAAAGTGATCAAAACAAGAGAGGGTTAGAGATGCACAAGAGTAAAAATCAGAGAAAGAACAAGAGACCCGCGGGTCTAGTGCTCACCTGAGTATCGCAAGTTCACCTTTCACGCAGTCACTAATCTTATTCACAGCTCTACCAAAATTTGACCAGGCATTCTCAAGTAGAAGATGAAAATGTACAATAAGGGCCCAATTTTTTTAAGATTCCTTAATTTGGGGGGATTGGGGCCCCCGGGGCCCTCTGGGTGGGGCATGGTGCCCATTTTGATAAATTGAGATCCTGACCCCCTAGGGATGCTACCTGCCAAGTTTGACAAAAATCCATGAAGATGAAAATGTACAATTCAGGCCCCCATTTGGACCCTTCCAACCACCCCCCCCCCCCACCCAAGAGGGGCACCCCTGGATCTCCTATGAACAAACTTGAAACTACAGTCATTAATGCACTCACTCATAGTATTATCTCAGCTCTATAACTTCTGATTCTAGAGAAGATTTATAAAGATTCCTTCATTTGGGGGGTTTGGGACCCCTGGGGGCCCCCTGGGTGGGGCATGGTGCCCATTTTAACAAATTGAGATCCTAACCCCCTAGGGATGCTACCTGCCAAGTTTGGTGAAAATGGGTCATGGGGTTCTCAAGAAGAAGATAAAAATGTACAATTTAGGCCCCATAAGGACCCCTCCTCAACCCCTCCCCTGGGTCCCAAGGGGGGGCACCCCTGATTCTGCCATGAACAAACTTGAAACTATAGTCATCAATGTACTAACTCATAGTATTAACTTAGCTCTATCACTTCTGGTTCTAGAGAAGAAGATTTTTACAGATTCCTTAATTTTGGGGGGTTTGGGCCCCCCTGGGGGCCCCCTGGGTGGGGCATGGTGCCCATTTTAACAAATTGAGTTCCTAACCCCCTAGGGATGCTACCTGCCAAGTTTGGTGAAAATGGGTCATGGGGTTCTCAAGAAGAAGATAAAAATGTACAATTTAGGCCCCATAAGGACCCCTCCTCAACCCCTCCCCTGGGTCCCAAGGGGGGCACCCCTGATTCTGCCATGAACAAACTTGAAACTACAGTCATCAATGTACTAACTCATAGTATTAACTTAGCTCTATCACTTCTGGTTCTAGAGAAGAAGATTTTTGCGGATTCCTTAATTTTGGGGGGTTTGGGCCCCCTGGGGGCCCCCTGGGTGGGGCATGGTGCCCATTTTAACAAATTGAGTTCCTAACCCCCTAGGGATGCTACCTGCCAAGTTTGGTGAAAATGGGTCATGGGGTTCTCAAGAAGAAGATGAAAATGTACAATTTAGGCCCCATTAGAACCCTTCCCCACCCCCCTCCCCTGGGTCCCAAGGGGGGGCACCCCTGATTCTGCCATGAACAAACTTGAAACTATAGTCATCAATGTACTAACTCATAGTATTAACTTAGCTCTATCACTTCTGGTTCTAGAGAAGAAGATTTTTACAGATTCCTTAATTTTGGGGGGTTTGGGCCCCCCTGGGGGCCCCCTGGGTGGGGCATGGTGCCCATTTTAACAAATTGAGTTCCTAACCCCCTAGGGATGCTACCTGCCAAGTTTGATGAAAATCGGTCTTGGGGTTTTCAAGAAGAAGATGAAAATGTAAAAAGTTTACGCACGACGCACGACGGACGACGCACGACGGACGACGGACGACGGACGACGGACGACGGACGACGCACGACGCACGACGCACGACGGACGCCGGACGAAGGGCGATCGCAATAGCTCACTTGAGCCTTTGGCTCAGGTGAGCTAAAAACAAATTTAATGATTAGGATCATTTTGGCATGCTCTACAGAAGTATCAGACAAAACATGTATATACTTCACGATGGATAAAGCACAGGTCTAAAAAAAGGGAATAAAGAATAAATATATATATATTAATATATATATGAGTAACAAAACGGCAAAAAAGTTCATGCTGTATGCACCAACGGTTTATTTCTTGTGAAGTAATAAATCGTTGGTGAATACACCATGAACTTTGTTGCAGTTTTGTTACTTTTCTTTTCATCTTGCCCACACGTGGACTACCTTATCAACATGATTATATATACATATATATATGTATATGCATTCACATTTTTATGTATATTATATATATATATATATATATATATATATATATATATATGGTTCAAAAAGTTTGCGAATATCATCCATGTGACTGTAGGCAGAGAAAAAATTGTTCTCCCAGATGAGACAAATCAAAAAAATAAAAAAGAGTCGTCAGCCCACATGCAGACAATCCTATTCTTCGACTTTGGTGGTCACATTTATCAAATAATATTGACCAATCATATTAATATAATATCAGCCGCTACTGCGGAAGCACAGCAAGAAGCATCAATGACGGCTAGCAGTCACATGAGGAAAAGTCAAAGTCGGCGCCAAATTTATACCTTTCCATTTTCCTGGTATTGTCCGCAGTTTGTCCGCATGCCTAACTTGTGTTGTCCGGAAGGCATCCTGATTGTCCGCGTTCATTCCTGGTGTAATCCTAGATGTTTCCGCGCTGCCCGGCTACGATTAGCATATTCCGAGGTATTTCGCGCTCTTCCGGAGTGATTCCTAGGAATGTCCGCAGTCAGTCCGCGGACAGTCCGCCGACAGTCCGCGGACAGTCCTAGGAATGTCCTAGGACAAGCCGATTCACAAAGTTATTCCGCGTCTGTCGCGGACAGGATGCCGAAATGACAAAATTTGCTTCTCCGCAACCCTTCCGGGGCTTGTCCGCGCCCAAGTGGACGTCCGCCCTAACTGTGTTGCATTGTCAAAGGGGGGGGGGGGGGGTAATTCATGTATGAATGCCTGTTTAGCTGTGAATTATAACAATTGGAAGCGGGTCTCCTTTGCAACCTTTCATCAAATAAGATTTTTTTTTTTAATATTTCACTCAAAGCGTGCACCAGATCGTTGAATTTAAATTCAAAATATGCAAAATCTGTCGTGCTTGGGAGGGTGTATCCCCCTCCCAAACCCTCCCCCTCTGTGCCTCTTTCCCTAGCTAAGTACACTTTTTAGATTTACAAAAAATTCTGAATAATTCTGAGTGCACAAGACTTATCACTTATATTCCGAAAACTGAAGGTTCCCTCATGTATAAGGGGAATTTCGCCTTTTAATCGACCCTTTCCTCCCTCAGCCCCCCCCCCATCAGTTTTTTTTTTTTTTTTTTTTTTTTTTTTTGGTGATTTCCCAAATGTTGATTCCATCAAATATGCGTATACGAGATATCTCAATTTCAACCTTAAAGAGATAAAAGCTCCATCGGAAGGGAAGGGTGGAGATAACACTCGCCCACGCCTTCTCCCTGCTCGCCCCCCCCCCCACCCCGCCATGCAAAGAAGTAGACTGTGGCTATACCCAGGTTGCTTTATTTCAATTCTAAAAACGCAAAAGCTCCGCGAGCGGGAGGGGGAATCCCCCTTCCCCTAATAGTACAGTCTACTATGTCGAAATATTGGGTCCCGTGAGATTTTCGTGCCAAAATTGATTTGTTTAGCTAACTTGGTCAATTTGGGGGTGCTGAATCCAAAAAACTTTGGTTCCATTTTTTCCGACCACGTCTTCAGTCGCCATTTTGAATTTCAAAATGGCCGCCATAGCAAACTGTATTTTGACCCAATTTGCATAATGTGAGCATCATAGAAGGTTCAGATTTGATGCAAAAAGCATGTTTGTGATGTCAGACATTCTGATACACCATTTTCTAATATTGTAGATAGCTTTGATACATTTTTTAGGCAGCCATCTTGAAATTCAAAATGGCCGCCATAGCTAAACATATTTTTGCCCATATCTCAGGTTGTAAGCACTATGTAGAGTATAAATTTGGGGCAAAAAGCATGCTTATGATGTCAGTCATGCTAATATGTACATTTATTTATTCAATGATGGATCATTTTCCTTAGCGGCCATCTTGAAATTCAAAATGGCTACCGTAACACATGTAATTGGACCGGTATCTCATATCGTATGCATTGTGTAAGGTTCTAATTTGGGGCAGAGAGCATGCGTATGTTGTCAGACATTCTGAAACATCTTTTTCTGAGTGAACGATGGCTCATTTTGATATTAAAGGTGGCCATCTTGAAATTCAAAATGGCCGCCATACCAGAATGTATATTTTGACCCATATCTCATGTTGTACGCAATACAGACAGTTCACATTTCGAGCATAAACCGGGCTTCATTCAGATGCACTTTTCCCCTCCCTAAAATTGCAGATAGGCCTAACTTTCAAGGCTGCCTTCTTAGAATTCAAATTGGCTGCTTTTCAGCTAATATCTCTGGTTACAAGCAACTTTTAGACATATCAATGTTTATAGTGGCTTACAGTGTACATTCTTTAAACACACACACACATAGGGCCTATACATTCTGTAACAATGGATTATTTGTATTGGTCGCCACTCTTGAAATTCAAGATGTATTTCGACCATATTTGGTGCTGTAAGATCTTTAAACTGCAAACCCAAGCATGGTGAAACATTCATGTATAAGTCAATCACTTCAAGTGTTTCCTGTCCTGTAGGTATACTGTTGTGTTGAAATGCAAAAATGCTGCCATGTGAAACATGCCTTTAAAAGCATAGCATTTGGGTAAAATTTGTGAATGGGAAATCATGTGATTTTGATATTAAAAACAAATGACTTTCAAAAAAAAACTCTCTATAACTGTGTCTGACTGACTAAATAATGCCCCATTTAGACGATTTGGTTGTAAGAACTTACAATATTAGCCCTATATACTCTAACAATTCATGGGATAGTCACTTAGATAATTAAATGTTTTCTAGGCTCATTCCCTGCACATATGTTTAAAAACAGCACTCTAAAGCTGTACACAGGGGAGAATTAGTTCTAAATTCTTCCAGAAATAATGACTTTTGCATTTCTTGCTTTTGAGCATGATAATGAATTCTGTGGCTACCGTTGATGTAGGAAGTTCGAAGCATTTTATAATAATTGAACAGTTTATGCATACCCTTTCGAAATATCTACAATCTAATATATCATATTCATATGTATTAGAGGCACAAATTAGGTTGTGAGAGTTTACGAGGTTCGTTCTCTGGTTATATCGTCAAGTCTCTACGAGGGTAAAGCCGGAAATTGTCCTGGTTGAAGTCATCCACGCCAAACTTCTGGAAGGCACGGACTATGTCATAGCACATTCTGCATGATTCAAGGTTTAGATACTTCTTGGTCCATCTGCTCTTGGAGACATCCTCAAATTTTCAACTTCAACCAGCACCATGAAAGGCATTAAAATGCAGACCTTTACCTGTTCCTGTTTTTTCGCAACAAACTGCAGAGCATAATCTCTCAAAATTGTCAATTGTACCTTTATCATTTCCTTTTCCAGTGATGGAGCAGACAACATGCAATGCAGTAAGTGAAGCAAACCTACAAGATCCATCAGGATAATTGAAATGTTAGAGTCTACGTAATAATCATCAATATCTCTGATTTTCTCGTTGCTCTAATACATACAATGGAATGAGGCTATCTCTTGTGAGTGACGGGTGACAGTAACTCCCATGGCATCTTTGATGAACTCTTTTTTTTTTCTTTCCATGGTCTCTGTGTCAGATGGAATTGACTGCTCAGTATTTCAACTTTCAGGCTCATTATTCGGCTCAGTTTTGTGAGTTTCTAAGGCATTCATGGGTAGGAAAAATGAACCTTTAATAGGGAGAATGAGGAGAAGGCCATAAAACAATGAGATGAAGAGTGATTGTGGAATTGCTTAGAACTTATACCTTTCAATAATTGTATCGTTCAGCAATGACCGAATAATGACAGGTCTACATGTATCAGGCTGTAGAACCAGTAGAAATGTTATGAAGAATTTGCGATTCCTTAAGCTTAATGACTTTGGATCCAGTCTTACGTGGTGTATTTTTTTTTCGCACGAGTTCAATGTCTGGCCTTTCTCACAATATTCCAGAGATTAATATATTCTAATTCTCGCAGATACAAATTCTTAGTACAAAACATTAAAACTGCCCTTTTCATCTCTTTCTAGAGTATCTCCCTTGAATGTTTCTGATACCTGACTGCCAAACACCACATTTATCAGCTTCAAGGCAGTGTCAATTTCTTACATTACCCTCGTGTGATGATCTTCTAAGTTGTGGAGAAATTCTGATAGATGCAAGCGCCACAGAACTGAGCTATCATTACTCCTTTGTAGTTTTAGAATAATTGGCTGTACAGCAATAAGCATCTTGGAAGTCTTGATAATTGAAGATGACCCACTCAAGGGCAATCAGGAAAAGCCTACTTATTCCTTCTTCATTCTGTGTTATTCCAGAAATAATTATATCTATCAAACCTTAAGTGTTTCAGTTTATGGCCAACAAACAAGCTTGTGAATGGGATACCTGGTAGGGTGACCATAGCATTTCTTGCCGTTGCGAGACTTTTCCTCGTTTGTCTTCATTCTCTTGAGGCAGCATCAAGTTTTTTAAGATCACCTTCAATTGCATCAATGCTTGCTTTTATACAAATATTCATTGATTGGGATTAAATATAATCATTAACGAGGTTCCACAACGCAAAATAACGTGTTGCCTGAGAGGCAAAAACGAACCGTTTTAGCGCGCAGTTTGCAAACCACATACCCGCCTGGCTATATGGGATGTAACGCTTACACGCTTGCCCACACTATCGGACAGTGGTATGCCCCCTCCCCCCTTACGCAGTTCTTGCCCCTCAGCATCTCTTGATGACGTAATTAGAACCTCATCCTTACATTTTGAATTTATGGCGGCCATTTTGAATAGAGAGATGGCTGTCATTCTGCGTGAACTTGAAATAAATTCAGTCTAACTAGGACAATTTTGGCACATTCATCTAAGGCGCTTACCACAGTATCATAATTATGTTTTCTATGGCGGCCATTTTGAATTTCAACATGGTGGTCTATTTAATGATCCACAATTAGGAAACAGCTGTGCTGGACCATTGAACACCACAAGCATGTGCATTCTTAAAAATTTGATGCTTCTACAATAATTGCAAACAGATATGGGTAAAAACGCTATGGCGGCCATTTTGAATTTCAAGATGGCGGCTTACAAACTCTACAAAGCAATCCACAATATCAGAAAATGATATATCAGAGTGCTTGACATTATAACGATGCATTTTGCACCAAGTTTGAGGTTTCTACAATGCTCACTTTATGAGATATGGGTAAAAATACAGCTTGCTATGGCAGCCATTTTGAAATTCAAAATGGCAGCCTACAAATTGTATCAAAACAATCCACAATATCAGACAGAGATTTATCAGAGTGTCTGACATCACACCCATGCATTTTGCACCAAATTTTAAGCTTCTACTATGCTCACTCTATGAAATATGGGTCAAAATACAGTCTGCAAGGGCGGCCATTTTGAAATTCAAAATGGCGGTTGAAGACGTGGTCAGAAAAAATGGAACCAAAGTTTTTTGGATTCAGCACCCCCAAATTGACAAAGTTAGCGAAAAAAATCAATTTTGGCACGAAAATCTCACGGGATTACATAGTAGCCTCTACTATAAGCTCTACCTCACTAGACTTTATACATACGCACAGATGGTGCACATTCGGAATACCGTAAGAGCTAAATTCCGTGATTTTAACACTTCGATGAAAAAGTATTCATGGGCGTCACCAGGGGGGTGCGTTGGGTGCGAACGCACCCCCCTTCAGATCCTTAAAAAAAAAAAATAAATAAATAAATAAATCAGTCTGCGAGCGACCTCAACGCCGGACGCTAAATAATTACTCTTTTCTAATTTGTTTTTATATTTTGCACCAGGGACACACACACACACACACACACACACGCACAAACACACAAAAATAATAATAATTCGCACCCCTGGTTCTGGCAGCACTGATTTTGTACATATCTATTAGTATTCTACAGTGTTTACTATTTATCGACCGTACTGTACATCCGTACGATACGGAGCACTTATACACGTTTGCCCCATCCCACATAATCATAATTCCCGCGTTGAAAAGATTTTCTTGCTTTTTTGTTAGAATTCAAGAAATCTGTTCACCCAAAAGCAGTGGCGTAACTACGGAGGGGGGGGGGGTGCTAATATAAAATATATAAGATATAGCTACAAACGGCAATTTGGGGACTGTAAAATGTCAAAATTTTCAAGATCGCTCGCTCCGTTCGCTCGCATTTAATCTTTATGCCATTCTTCTGATGTTGCTGCCAGTAATTGCCTGCAGGTGCGCCCGGTGCGCCCCCCCCCCCTTAACTTCCAAAGCGAAAAAATATGGCTAAGAACGGCAGTTTTGGGACTGTAAAATGTAAAATTTTCAAGCTCGCTCTCTTCGCTCGCTCGCATTTAATCGTTATGCAATTCACCTGGTGTTGCTGCCAGTAATTGCCAGCAGTTCCGCCCGGTGCCCCTCCCCCCTTAATTTCAAAAGCGAAAAAATATGGCTAAGAAAAGAACGGCAGTTTGTGGACTGTAAAATGTAATATTTTCAAGCTCGCTCGTTCCGCTCGCTCGAATGTAATCATTATGCTCTCCTGATATTGCTGCCAGTATTTGCCAGCAGTTGCGCCCGATGCGCCCCCTTAAATTCTAAAGCGAAGAAATATAGCTACAAACGGCAGCTTGTTTGTTTGTTTTTTTTTACAGTAAAATGTCAAAATTTTCAAGCTCGCTCGCTCGCTCGCTCGCTCGCATTACATACGCAATTCTCCTGATGTTGCTGCCAGTAATTGCCGGCAGTTGCGCCCGGTGCGCCCCCCCCCCCCCCCCCCCCCCTCCCCCCCACCTCCTTTATTCCCAAAGCGAAAAAATATGGCTCCAAATGGCAGTTTTGGGACTGTAAAATGTCAAAATTTTCAAGCTCGCTCTCTTCGCTCGCTCGCATTTAATTGTTATGCCATTCACCTGATGTTGCTGCCAGTAATTTCCAGCAGTAAGATGCGCCCGGTGCGCCGCCCCCCCCCCCTTAATTTCCAAAGCAAAAAAAAAAGAAAAAGATACGGCTACAAAAGGCAGTTTTGGGACTGTAAAATGTCAAAATTTTCAAGCTCGCTCTCTTCGCTCGCTCGCATTTAATTGTTATGCCATTCACCTGATGTTGCTGCCAGTAATTACCGGCAGTTGCGCACGTTGCGCCCCCACCCCTCCTTTATCTCCAAAGCGAAAAAATATGGCTCCAAATGGCAGTTTTTGGACTGTAAAATGTCAAAATTTCCAAGCTCGCTCTCTTCGCTCGCTCGCATTTAATTGTTATGCCATTCCCCTGATGTTGCTGCCAGTAATTGCCAGCAGTTGCGCCCGGTGCGACCCCCACCCCCCTTAATTTCCAAAGCAAAAAAAATATGGCTACAAAAGGCAGTTTTTGGACTGTAAAATGTCAAAATTTTCAAGCTCGCTCGCTCGCTCGCTCGCTCGCTCGCTCGCTCGCATTACATACGCAATTCTCCTGATGTTGCTGCCAGTAATTGCCGGCAGTTGCGCCCGGTGCGCCCCCCCCCCCCCCTCCCCCCACCTCCTTTATTCCCAAAGCGAAAAAATATGGCTCCAAATGGCAGTTTTGGGACTGTAAAATGTCAAAATTTTCAAGCTCGCTCTCTTCGCTCGCTCGCATTTAATTGTTATGCCATTCACCTGATGTTGCTGCCAGTAATTTCCAGCAGTAAGATGCGCCCGGTGCGCCCCCCCCCCTTAATTTCCAAAGCAAAAAAAAACCCTCACCCTCCCCTCCCCCTCGCTCGCTCCGCTCGCTCGGGTTCAGTCGCGTTCATGATATTCAGTGAAAAGAATTAATACAAGAAGTGTATCTAAATTTTACCATTTTATAGGCAAATTGTTCAATGATAATCTATACTAAAATATACTGAGCTCTACCTTAAACAAGTGGGAATGTTTCACGTCGATAAAACGCGCAAAAACATGCATCAAATTGCACCATTTGCAAAATCAAAATGCAAAAAGTTCTTACCGTGGTATCCCACACCCTCCCCTCCCCCCTCGCTCGCTCTGCTCGCTCGGGTTCAGTCGCGTTCATGATATTCAGTGAACAGAATTAATACAAGAAGGCCCAAAACCACTATTTCGGCACAATTGGACAATCACAAAACGGGAAAAATAAAGTTGTTAGAATAGGTTTCATTTTTATACCAATCCACGACACAAATATTCAATTTTGTAGTTTAAAAATATGAACACATAATTTTGCTTTATTTTTGTGGTGTGATAATTTCTTTCATGGGGCGTAAATTTCATCATGTAACATACGTTACCAATGTCATTCTGTTTCAAATGCTTTAAGATTGGTGACTGCAGTCTATGATTGAGATAATTATGCGTCAGATGTGAAGTATACCATCGGCTGCCATGTTTGTAAATGCTGCCTGCAGATGGGAAGGATGGCAAATGACCTGTATGCTATACTGAACACAGCATGTCCTATTGTGTTAAACCTTATTTCATGTAATGTTCATTTGTGTTCTCGATAATTTGATGTCAGACTTTCTTCAGAAAATATTTTCAACATTTATCAGTCCCAAATTGCCAGCCAATTCTTGAGTATCATCGATGAAACATGTGAAACTATGTGCGCAAAAATATATTCGTTAGATTCCACGTAACGTATGTTTCACGTTGATGTAACGTAAGTTACAAAGATAATACTGCTACATGTGCAACTGATTTTGGTACATTTTCTTTCTGGTTTTGGTATATATTCTTACATTAATTTCTCGTCAACTCTAAGTGAACGCATGTTATAACACGATGTCGCAATATTATGGTGATACAATTCACAAAAATGACAATTAAAATAGTTGTAAACCTGCAAGACTTTATAACATGTCCGCGTATAAACTCTGGAGTAGAACAGTAATCCGTAACTGTTTATATTTTGAAAACAATTGGCTTCATATTTATGAAGTTATGGCATTGAAATGATAAGAGTTGGGAACATGCTGTTTCGTGCCTTCACGGACGAAAATATTGTCATGATGTACGTGTAATATAAAACGAGTGGTGGGTAACGTAGGTTTCACTTCAATTTTATCATAATGAAAGTTTTCGTATGCCTGATAGACAGGGCAGAGCCAGGCAAAAACTGCCTTTTTTTCCAGTCAAGGTTTTCTCATTTGATTCTGGTACTTTAGACCATACTTAACAAAATAAGCTTCTGCGCCATCTTGAAATCTGTCCCGAATCCAAGATGGCCGCCAAATATCCAAAATGGCCGCCAGAGGACCTAAAAAGTGCCTTCTGTGGTTAAGATTTGTCTGGGGATGGTTTGTTTTTTTACTCTATTTGATGATAAATGGTAAGAGAAATAAGATTCAGTGGATTTAGATTAGAATCAGTTTCTTTTTTATTGCGAAAATCCAACATGGCCGCCAGACGCAGCTCCCGAAATTAATAAATGTCATAATAACCGGAGGGCGAAACCCTAAAAACTCGCTTACTTAACGAGTGAGTTCCACTCTCTCTACAAACTAAGTAGACCATGCTTATTTTCAAATCTTTATTGTAACAAACAACATAAACATCAGATTTCAACAAATGTGATATCATATGAAAGAGAATAACATTTCCTACAAGTTGATACCATTTTTGTGGGAGATTGTGATAACTGGATTGAGATTTTAAGGAAAAATACTCATTTTTTGATATTTTTCTTGAATAAGGAAAATCATGAAAATGCTTGATTCAGCATAAATCAGAAAAAGACTGAAGGATTATCTTGAAACATTTTTAAGAATTTTGTTTAACATGTAATTAATATTTGGAGAAAATTAGGGGTCAGTACCATATGCGGTTCAGGAGTTGTAATGTCTCAAACTTGAAAACTCACTATGTAAAAATTTCCACTTTAGCTGTGACAAGACCTTGTTGGTCGTAAAGAGAGTCTGCACGCGCCAAGACTACTACTCGCACCACTGGCACTGACGCTTGCAGCAGTGCCAGTGGTGCGTGTAGTAGTCTTGGTGCGCGCAGACTTTTTTTGACAAACAAGAGTTTGTACCTGCAAACTAACTTTTCTTACCAAGTGGTAGGTCAGGTAACACCGATCGCTATCATTTCAAAGTAGATTGTTCTGGAGCAGATGAGATGAAGCAAAAAATGTCTTTCAAATAGAGGTAGAAGCTTGAAACAACCATGCTATAGAAAGTTTAAAACAAAATTTGAATCAATCACTCAAAAACTTCAAGATTGCAGGCCATCAAAGCTGACATAGTTTATTGCGCCAAATTAAATGTATTATTTTAATTTTGGTACAATTTTGGCTGTTGTGCTATCTATTTATAGTTTTTATATATTTTGAACACTGTAGTGCTATTTCAAACCGTTATGGGTTTTTATGGAGATATTTTTAAAACCAGTGATATTCTACTCCGAAAAAGAAAAAAAAATCGAGTGGAAGTTTCATTTTTGGAGGAGTTAATAATGAAAATCAGTATATTTAAAGTAAAATTGGAGGGAATTTTGAGTGAAAATTTTGATTTTCACTCATTTTAGAGTGACCTTAGGGATCACTCGTCACTCTTTGAGTGATCCCTGAGATCCCTGAGATCACTCTGTAAAAGGAATGAAAATGAACATTTCCACTCTCGAGTGATCCTGATATCTAAAATGTGAAAGCATCTACCAATGGCATTAGTTCAATTCAATTTTGACACTATAACCCACATGAAATCAGCCTAAAACGATGTAAGAAAAATCTATTCCCAGTGAATACACTTTCAGCATGCTTATTTGTAAATTCAATTCAATTCAATTTAATTCAATGTTTTATTTCATTTTTCGACAAGAACATATAAACATCACTTCTTCTTTTTTGGTAACAGAAAACCAGGTGCTCAAAACTATGTAGGATGAAAAGAATACAATAATTGTAGCACCTTACAATCATTACAGATTATCATAAAACTCGAGTGATTTGAAGTAAGTAAACATTGTGGATAATTCGAAAAATGGAGGGACCCACTAAAAAGACAAGTCTTGCAGAATGTGGGCCCCTCCGAAATGTGAATATACAGCATGAATAATCATTTTGGACAGTGTTATATGAACAATATACTGAGAAGTAATTTCGCACAACACATTTAAAAGCAACTTTGAGAAATTGCCGCCATGTCGGATTTTTCGGGGGGGGGGGGGGGGGTGCTCGGATCAGAAGGGCTTTCAAGGACGTGTCCGGATCGGATATTATTACACATATGCCATCATTATTCACGTTTCTACAACAGCAGAGCAACATACAAGTACAAAAGCATATCTTTGATACAGAAGCATTTCTTTTTTTAAATCAAAGATCGGGCCATACCCAAACACTAAAATGAGCTCCACCCCCCCCCCCAAAAAAAATAATAATAATAAATGAAAAAATAAATAAACCCTCAATATGGTTTAAACAAGGACAATATATATGATAGACAGGAATACAAGAAATTCTAAAAATATATCAAATTATTAATCAAGATTTGACTCTGACGCAACACACTAAAGGTATCGTTTACCATTGGAAGAGATATCACATTCGATTTATATGTGCAGGTTAGTTGTATCACAAAACATTCTACCATGTTAAAAAAAAAAATATATATATATATATATATAAAATGAAGCCTAAAGCATGCGGAGATATCACCATTTCTTTTCAAGAAACCATAACATTGATAACTGTTGACAGCTTAGTATAAAAAACTAGAAATGTCGCTACGGCGACTGGTATGCCTCCGCCATAATGCATGGTTCTCCTAATAGGTCTATAGTACAATGTCTTGACAATGTGTGATGACAGTTTCACACAATTGGCAAAATATATAAAAATAACAGGTTTGCCACAAATCATTGTCTTGACAATGTGTGATGACAGTTTCACACAATTGGCAAAATATTAAAATGACAGGTTTGCCACAAATGTGCTGAATGTTCACTTTCCTAGAACTAGGTTCAATTGGATGAATGATTAAAACGTGCAGAGTGCAGGTATTTGGGGAACTGATGATTTTTACTTGACTTTTGACCCTTTTATAAGTTTGTGCATTGAGCAATTTTCAAGGTATTGAGAAAAAGTATAATTTCAGTATCAAATGGTAAAATAGCATTATCTAAACCTGGCCTTTGACCTTTGACCTCACAGTTCCAAAGAGAATCACTGTCAGGTAGAACATGCATAAATATCTAAGTTTCATGATGATACCTTGAGTTACTTTCGAGATATGGAGGAAAAAGTGCAATTAAGCACTTTCACTTGACCTTTGACCTTTTGACTTTTGACCTTTTGGCAAAAACTTCCCACAGAATATATATTTGGTAATACATGCATACATCAAGTTAAAAAAACAAACCTTCAGGCATTGCATAAATATAAGTAGTGATATTTTGAGGAGTTGACCTTGACCTTTGACCCCCTGACCTTTGACCCATGACCCCCAACTTTCCTAGATAATCAATGCCCATCGGGACAAGCATATATATATACTAAGTTCCATGAAGATACCTTTAACCATTTGTGAAATATGGAGAAAAACATAGAATTTCAACCTTTTTTTCACAAAATAACCTGTGACCTTTGACCTTTGACCCCATGACCCTAAAATCCAAGCAAAGTATTATCCCCCAGGATATACCCTCATACCAAGTTTGATGTCAAACCACCACACGGTTCTTGAGATGTCGACAAAAACAAAACGGGACGGACGTCCGGACGTACGGACGGACGGACGGACGGACGGACGGACGGACTACCCGAAAACATAATGCCTCCGGCCACTTCGTTGGCGGAGGCATAAAACATATCAGAACAATCTACTTTGAAATAATAACGATTAGCGTCACCTGAGCTACCACTTGGTAAGAAAAGTTAGTTTGCAGGCACAAACTCTTGTTTGTCAAAAAAGTCTGCGCGCACCAAGACTACTACACGCACCACTGGCACTGCTGCAAGCGTCAGTGCCAGTGGTGCGTGTAGTAGTCTTGGCGCGTGCAGACTCTCTTTACGACCAACAAGGTCTTGTCACAGCTAAAGTGGAAATTTTTACATAGTGAGTTTTCAAGTTTGAGACATTATAACTCCTGAACCGCAAATGGTACTGACCCCTAATTTTCTCCAAATATTAATTATATGCCAAGCAAAATTCTTAAAAACGTTTCAAAATAATCCTTCAGTCTTTTTCTGACTTATGCTGAATCAAGCATTTTCATGATTTCCCTTTTTTCAGAAAAATATCAAAAAATGAGTGTTTTTCCTTTATATCTCAATTCAGTTATCACAATCGCCCACAAAAATGGTATCAACTTGTAGGAAATGTTATTCTCTTTCATATGGCATCACATTTGTTGAAATCTGATGTTTCCATCAAATTCTATCTTTCAAATAGCAAATTCAGTAAATATGGCGGCCATCTTGGACGCCATTTTGGATTTGGAGGCTTTCGCAACAAATTTTTTGAGGTAGACCAGTGGAATGTTGTTTGTTACAATAAAAATTTGAAAATAAGCATGGTCTACTTAGTTTGTAGAGAGAGTGGAACTCATTTGTTAAGTAAGCAAGTTTCAAGGGTTTGGCCCTCCGGTTATTATGACATTTATTAATTTCGGGAGCTGCGTCTGGCGGCCATGTTGGATTTTCGCAATAAAAAAGAAACTGATTCTAATTTTAATTCACTGAATATTATTCCTCTTACCATTTATCATCAAATAGAGTAAAAAAAACCCATCCCCAGACAAATCTTAACCACAGAAGGCACTTTTTAGGTCCTCTGGCGGCCATTTTGGATATTTGGCGGCCATCTTGGATTTGGGACAGATTTCAAGATGGCGCAGAAGCTTATTTTGTTAAGTATGGTCTAAAGTACCAGAATCAAGTGAGAAAACCTTGACTGGAAAAAAAGGCAGTTTTTGCCTGGCTCTGCCCTGTCTATGACGTCTTGTAACTTGTTATCTTCATATTGATGTCTTGTAACTTGTTATCTTCATGCTGTTGAAAGATATGTTTCGAATCCATAACTTTGCAGACTCCATAACTTTGCTGTCGCAACAGTTATACTTGAAAATAGCAGTTGCAATGTAATAGTATTCACAAAATTTTTAACACTTGTATGAAACAAGAAACGGCAGAAACGAGATGGTTACTCTGTTAAAATGTTTCATAATGAACAATAACGCCGTATTGCTTGTATTTAAAATGTCTGAACTCGGTAAACAAGAGATAGGGAAAGAAGGAACCAAGAAATGTTCTTTTGTTAATTAGATAAATGACCACTTTACTAAGTTGACTATGGAAAATGAGGTCTATGAAATAACGTCAAATTACACAGTTGCATTAGCACAATACTGGGTAGGATGAATGAAATTGTCATTAGTAAAATGATGTACTCGGTTTTCCTTGTTATGTATGCATAAGACAGTATAATCCACCAGGATAACAAGAATAACAAGTCTTGCATTAATAATTTTTGCCGTATCTTGAAATTGTCTCCTGGAAAAATGTTTTTGAATCTTTCAAAAGAAAAGTGAAAGGACAAGTTGCTATGCATGCACAACAAAGGTACTGATAATGATTACAGGCAGGCCCGTAAGTAGGATTTTTATGGGGTGGGGGATGGGGTCAGAGTTAGAAAAATCGACCACTTCCAGTTTTAAACACCTGACAGGAAGAAAAATAAAAGCTCCCGTGCCATTTTTTTTTTTTTTTTTTGGTTTCATTTCTTTTGCCGGGTTTCATCGACTGACAAGCAAGAAAAAAAAAGAAAAAAAAAGAAAATTGAAGAAATATAAAAAAAAAGCTTCAGCTCAATTCTATGCTGCCAGTACTAGCCTAATTTCATGTTTGTTTTTTTTATTCATTTCAAACGGGGGAGGAGGATTCCGCGATTCATTTTTTTTTTCTTTTCATTTCCTTTTGTTTATATTTTGACTGCAGGCAAAGGGGCGGGGGACCCCGAACCTCCTCCCCTATAGTTACCCTGGTAGGGTAAATTTAAAAAAAAAAGATGTGTGGCTTTACTTCTTTTCTTTGTCAACTATGCGACGGGTACATGTTTCTTTTTTCTGGAATCTTTGCTTAGAGATATGCTTTTTTGCCAATCTGATTGCAGCTCATACGTTCCCTATATATGGGTTTTTAATCTTAGCACTGCTCTTCCCCATTGCAACTGTATTAACTTCAACGAGAAGGAAGAACAAAAAAATGTTGATGTCTTAAACATATAACTTAATGAAACATATTACTTTAATCATTATTATCATTATCATTATTATCATGTAGGCCTGATCTATGATGGTATACACAGTAATAGTTAAAATTACATTTCTTTAATGCACTGTATTTTTGTTACCTTTTCTTCATTCAAAATGTGTTTTTCTTCACTTTGAGATCATCAACGAAAATATTACGACACAATTTTGAGTTAATTTTCTCCGTTAAAAATAGTCAGGTATAAGTCACCATATTGGTTTATGATAACTGGAGATAAATATAATTGAAAAGACGTATTTCCCTACGGAATTCCTTCAACGATAGTTGTAGAACAATATTATTAAATGTTATTTTTATCCACGCACATTCTCTAACATATCCTTTTTCAATGACATGAATTGATGAAACATACGTTACCAAAACTAGAAACTTACGTTACTATATTAATGCAGGGACATGATCCACTAGTTTTGAAGTAGAGATCTGCGTAATCTCTAATTTTGTTTGCTATTCATTGAATTTTCTTAAAACAATGTTAAATTCATTGTTTATACCTGAAATATGACATCATTAAAGCCAAGCTGAACATCAACGCCCATCAAACGATTTTTTAACAGATAAACTCTCTAAAAAAAAATCGAGTGAAAATTTTCACTCTAAAAAGAGTGAATACAAAAAAGAGTGAATTTCGAGTGAAATTGGAGTGAATTTTGAGTGAAAATGCTCATTTTCACTCATTTTGGAGTGACGTCAGGGATCACTCCAAAATCTTCGAGTGATCCCTGACGTCACTCCAAAATGAGTGAAAATGAGCATTTTCACTCAAAATTCACTCCAATTTCACTCGAAATTCACTCTGTTTTGTATTTACTCTTTTTAGAGTGAAAATTTTCACTCGATTTTTTTAGAGAGTATGATTATGTCCCCTGTTACTGCGTCTTTCAAACAAACAAGAACATACAGCTGTAAATGAACTTGATATGTTTTGACGGAGAAACTCATCAACATCATAACTGCAACAATTAAATTGTCTCAAATTAAATGGGCTTTTCCGTGGATTGTCTGTTATTAACATGACAACATCTTGAAACTTACGTTACCGAAATTTGAAACATACGTTATTCATAAATTGAGTGATTTATTTCAAAAGAATAAACCCGTACAGCAAAGTAATGACTGGATTTTCACGGTGGAAACTCCTGACTTAATAAACACACAATAAACAGAAGTAAAGCATGATTCTATGAAAAACAACAACACATTTCCAACAATCAAATACCTACTCAGTTTTTCAACACATCATGAAAAGGTATTTTGCGCGCTGTCAATACAAGATGCCAGTGAAAGAAGTTGCTGAGCTATCCCATGACCTCAAATCGACGGCACGGATTCGAGAAATGTACATTTAGATGGTAATTGATGGTGTAATTAAGCTTTTTGTCATTTGGCGGTAACGTAAGTTACATCACGTATGTTACACTTGTGGATTAAATCGTATAAGTTAGCAACATAATAATGAATCTTTTGCCACCCATGGGTATGAGGACAATTAATCTACTCCATTAGTCTCAACTCTAGAACAATCATTCAGAGCCATGCACCTTCATACTTTTTACAAATATGGTAACGTATGTTACTTCTCTTAAATCTACCTTTTTAAAATCTATATTTGCGAGATTAGCAGTCGCATGTCTTTTGAAGCTGAGTGATGAAATATTTTTTAACATAAACTTGGACCCCTTTTGGTCAGAAAAACAATACAATTGTGTAGTACTCACTGTAATAGCATAACCAAGTTTGCAGTAAAAAGATGGTAACGTATGTTTCAGCAGATCTGGCGACACATTTCCATCAGGTATTTTGTTGTTAAAGAATGGTTAGCTTAAAAAGTTTTGTTAGGTTTTCATAGAACCTTAAGCCACTTTTCTGAAACTGTGAGTAAGCTTCCTCTTTATGCTCATATTTTCTCACAAAGTTGAGAAAACTCAAAAAATCATCGTTGGCGACATGCACTTTTAAGCCTGTTGGCCGAACTTAACCCTCCACCAATGGCTTAGTGGTACAATCTCGCCTTCGAAATGATTTCAGTTTTTGTTTGTATGTCCCTTGGTATCACATAAAATCACAGGAGCATTTTGAAAGAGCTTTTTATCTCTCCTATAGGTGAGTAGGAACATAAGCGACACGTTTTTTGACCAATTGCGCCGAAATAGTGGTTTTGGGCCAGAAGTGTATTTAGATTATACCATTTTATAGGCAAATTGTTCAATAATAATCTACACTAAAATATACTGCTACCTTAAACAAGTGGGACTGTTTCACGTCGATAAAAGGCGCAAAAACATGCATCAAATTGCACCATTTGCAACATCAAAATGCAAAAAGTTCTTACTGTGGGAGGGGGGACACACCCTCCCCTACCCCCTCGCTCGCTCCGCTCGCTCGGGTTTAGTCGCGTCCATAATATTCAGTGAAAAGAATTAATACAAGAAGTGGATCTAAATTATACCATTTTATAGGCAAATTGTTCAATAATAATCTACATCAAAATAAACTGCTACCATAAACAAGTGGGACTGTTTCACGTCGATAAAACGCGCAAAAACTTGCATCAAATTGCACCATTTGCAATATCAAAATGCAAAAAGTTCTTACTGTGGGAGGGGGACACCCCCTCCCACACCCTCTCCTACCCCCTCGCTCACTCCGCTCGCTCGGGTTCAGTCGCGTCTATGATATTCAGTGAAAAGAATTGATACAAGAAGTGTATCTAAATTATACTATTTTATAGGCAAATTATTCAATAATAACCTACATCAAAATAAACTGCTACCATAAACAAGTGGGACTGTTTCACGTCGATAAAACGCACAAAAACATGCATCAAATTGCACCATTTACAACATCCAAATGCAAAAAGTTCTTACCGTGGGAGGGGGGACACCCCCCTCCCACACCCTCCCCCCCCCCCCTCGCTCGCTTCGCTCCCTCGCAGACTAACCGCCCCCCCCCCCCCCCCCCCTAAGATGAAATCCTGGCTACGCCGTTGCTTTCGGGCATATTCAAATGGCAAGATCACTTATTTGTTGTAGACTAGCTTTTATATATAAAGCACCTAGGCCTAAATCCTAGACTCTTTTTCTAAACCCATGTAGGTCTACAGTACCATAAAGAGTGGAGTCAACCTTAAACCTCTGCTCTAGAGACTAGTATTAATGCTAATGTTAGAGCTAATGTTAGGATATTCTAATGTTAGATCAAGATAGAAATGTTAGATCTAACGTGAACTTTTACTTAGATCAAAAGTTAGCCTAACGTTAGATATATAAAATATATGCATAGATTTTAGAACCTCTAGATACATGTCTAAACTTAGGTCTAGCTAGGCCTTGTAAGCTGGGTTATAACAAAACTGCCTAGATATCTAGTAGGTTACTAGACACCTCTAACGTTAGGTAGAATCAGAGGCCCAGATCTTGACTAAGGTTAGATCCTAATTCTAGACGCCTGCTATTTATACTTCAGACCCGCTAGATTTTATACAGGTCTAGTATTTGATAGACTCTAAACGTTCGCAGATCTAGTCTACGTATACATGTACACCTTCTGTATAGACTACAGTCCCTTGCCCTGGACCTGGCTTTCTAGCCCTACAAATACATCTAACGTTAGTAGTAGTAGTGGGCCTGTACTGTCTATACAACCGCTAGTTCTAGTGCTATTGTGATTAGGGCCTAGCCCGATTGAATAATTGTTTTGGGTTTGGCATAACAGGCGTAGCCGTAGGCCTACATGTACAATGTACATCTAACACTGAACAGTAACCCCTAACGATAGCAAATGCAGAGACTCCAACTCTCCCGTTTTCGACGGGAGATCTCCCGCCGAAAACCCATTTTGGCAAAATCTCCCGTTCTCCCATTTGAGATTTAATTTCTCCCGCCCTGGCTCTTTGTCTCCCGTTGGAAAAGATTCCTTACTTATTTCTATCGTGTGTTGAAAAAATAAGCCTTAGATAGCACAAGAGAGCATCTAGAACCCTAGGAACTTTGCGCTTCGCACACATCAAGTTGGAGTCTCCCGTTTGCTAGGGGTTTCAGGCGGGAGAATCTCCAGATCAAAAGGTGCTTTGGGTTGGAGTCTCTGCAAATGTCGACAGTTAGAGAGTGTAACCGTTAGATAGATTAGACCTAACGTTAGACGAGGATTCAGTCTAACTGCATGTGATGAGGCCATAGATTAGAAACCTAGATCGAACGAACAAGACACCTAAATCTAGACGTAGACCGATAAATGTAGGCCTCTTTTCGCACCGTGTCAAGACGTGCCTTACGGAATACCGGTAATCGGTGTTCCACTAACAAGCACCGCCGGCACGGTCGGGCGGCGGCCCGGGGGTTGGTAGGCATGCCCACGGGATCGGTGCGATATACAGTCATAAGACATCGGCCTAACGTTAGATTCTACTAGCGCTTGAACCTTGATATTTACCAAGTCTCAGATCAAAGGTGTATCTAACTGTTAGAACAAAACAGATTTTAAAGTTCCCTTATACAGTGCAATAAAGAACTATGCATTTATTTACTAATTTATACTTACATTCGAAGGAAATTGTCCCTTTTCCAGTCACCACGTTTCCAACTCAACGACCGAAACATGTACATGCAGCTCTCGCGCGAGAGATTTTAGCTGTAGCTATTCATAGACGTAAAACTAGAGCTATTTGAACGTTTGATCATGCCTATTTTGCTTTACGGCAGTGAAATTTGGGGTTTTGTAGACCTCGCCCAAATTGAAACTTTCTTTTGTAGATATTGTAAGGAACTTCTTGGATTACATAAGCGAACTTCGAATTGTATGATTTACGGAGAAATAGGTAAAGATAGATTACAAAAAACAGTGACCCTTCGGATGTTAATGTTTTGGTTTAAACTTGTTAACAGTAATATGTCAAAGATAGCGCATATTTTGTATAATTTTCAATATGTTTTATCGGCGAGGCAAGAAAATTCGATGACATGGGTAATTAGGATAAAAGAAATATTTAACAACTTAGGTCTAACTGCAATTTGGAACAGCCAAGCAGCACATCTCACCTTAGCTGGCTTCAAAAGTTTAGTTAGTACCAGATTAAATGATATTTATAAACAAGAGTGGCATAGTAATGTAGACAAAAATTCTCAATGTTTAAATTATCGAATTTTTAAGCAGGATCTTCATTTTGAGAAGTATTTTCGACACCTTAATGTTTCACAGGCAAAAATTTTATGTAAATTCCGTTGCGCTAATCATAAACTGCCAATTGTTTCTGGAAGATACAATCAGATTCCAAGAAACGAAAGATTTTGTACCCATTGTAATGAAGAGAAAATTGGTGATGAATTTCACTACCTTTTTCAGTGTAGACTCTTTAATGAACAACGAAAGAAATACTTTAAAAAAAAATATTACTGGAAATACCCCAACACTATGAAGATGGATCAATTATTTAATTGTCAAAAGAAAACAGTCCTTTCCAATTTATCCAAGTTTTGTAATTATATAATGACACATGTTTAGATTATTAGTATTTTTTATCCTTTTTGCAAATACACATGCCTTTTTTACAGGCTGTGCCTTCTTTACAATTGATTTGTAACTTATTTGTCTTTTCATTCTCTCCTCCTTTTTTTCTTCCCCTCTCTACTTCTTCTTCTCGTCCATATTTCCTTCCTTCTTGTTCACTTAGCGTATGAATTCATTTCCATATGTCCTTGTGTGTTTTCTTTTTTTTCTGTTTCTTTTTTTTTTCTTTTTTTCCTGAACCAAAAGTCACTCGTATATCTTTTGTTAATTCACCAGTCTTGTGTCCTTCTCACTCTCCCTCTTCACCTCCATATATCCCTTCTTTCTCTCTCCTCTCTCTCTCTCTCTCGTCATATTTCCCTTTCTTTGTTTTTTTTTCACTATATATCGTGTATATATTGTATATTTCTGTACATTTTTTTTCTTTTCATCAATCGCATTTCATTCTTATTTTGTTTGTTATAGTTGTTTTGTACACTTTTCAGAGTTATTTGCAATTATTATTTATTGATATTATAATGTGCTATATGTTTTTCATTGGACTCCGATACCCAGAGTTTGGGTTGTGAGTAAATAAACTTTCAACTTTCAACTTTCAACTTTCAACTTTCAAGACGTACGCACACGTATTAAGTATTTGCGCGCACACAAGCCGCGCGGGGCTACTGGAAAATGCTCGAAAATGCATTTTCTGAGTTCCAATATGGTCAGAGTTTTTATCAAAAGTAAAAATTTCTTCAAGAAAACTAGAAATGATATTGACACATTCAATTAAAGAAGCATTTGTAGTTTTATAAAACATTAAATTACTTTTGGAAGATCATCTAATTAGCTTGGAAAAACAAACTTTACAGAACGTTAATTAATCTGTGAATATTATTTCGAGAAAACAACACCCAAACATTTGAGAGCCCCATATATGGCTGTACAAAATGACCTTTTAAAATGCTATGGAAACACATTTTGATTGCAATTTCATTAAAAGGAACAATTGAAACTCATGATCTTTCAAATATGAATTGAATGCAAGCAAAAAATCAAAATCGTGATTTTTGACGTGCTTCTGAATTTTGGGCTAAAAATGACATTTTTCGGCAAAAGTACGCTTGACATCCGGCCGTACGCTATTCCTTAGTATTTTTGCAAGACTTTCAGTATGAGAATGGAGCATTAACAAAAAATGCCGTCGAATCCTTATCTAGAGCCTTTTTTGAGGTTTGGCTGGTCTACTATTAGGTAGAGATGGTGAGAATGGAATAGAAGACTTTCCCCCCAATTTTGGATGCATAGACAGGAGAGCACAATAAGTGTAATGTCATAGTTTCCAGCCACAAAAACATGATTATTGCAGTCTTATAAGACCTATTGATTTCTAAAGTTCTCAGTTCTTTTTCATTATTTCATAGTATGACCTTGTCAAAACTGTTACACAAAATTATAAGGAATCATATAAAGGAATCGAATGAGCTCTGACAATCCAAAACAATTATTGTTCCTGATCATCCATTGATGAGCAGTGATGAACGTTAATGCATAATTATGTAGATGCAGGTGCGCTTTAGAGAATGTCTTCAGTATTTCTACTGGTGCTGATGGTAAGTAGAAAGATCGATATACTGAATATTTCATTCTGCAGTTTTATCTTCCAATAATTATGAACCCCAAAATTTGTATTTCTTTGAGGTTTTCCTTAAATTCATAAATTAGCATAATTTTTCTTGTAGTTTATATTTTGGATGGGCGCTGTTACGTTATAAAATTGCGTTGAAACACCCACTGTCCATTTACCTATAGAAGTTGCTTTTGAATTATGAAACCTTAATCCTTATCCCATATGAGAATGGCAAATGCATGAAATATATATTTGTATAGTTTCTTTGGGGTTAGGGTAGGGTGAAATTCAGTTCAAGAGGCTAAAATCATTGATAAAAATTAATGTATATAGATCAACTATAACAAGTAATGTATTCAGAGTAGAACTACACACAGAAACAGATGATTTGATTTTTCCTTGTTCTTGTTCTTTACAAATTACTGTACATCAAAAGGTAAAATTCACAACCACAAATCCATTTAACGAAAATGTTTGTCACATTTCTAGAAAAAATGTACACATAAGTTTTTTACTTTACCTCTGTGAAGCACATTTACATAAAATGTTATCTTTTTAAGTAATTGGTAATTGGGTTTATTTGTAGGATAACATGGCTTCAAAAGCAAAGCTCATTGCAACCGAGACAAATCAGCTCCCAGGAAAGAAACAGATTGGACCAAGTACATCATATTCATATGTCAAGATGATGACACAAAAAAAAACCTATCATGTCCAGCTTTGTCTAAAAGAAATGATGTTGGTATAGGATACAAAACTTTGGCAGAAGATCTGATTTGTTTTCATGAGGCTGATTCTTTACCCACTACGCTGCAAATTACAATTAGATGTAAACCTATAAAGATGTATTGTATACTACCTATTGTATTTACTTTATCGTTTATAAGATTCAGTGTAGTTGTAAGTATCAGAACAGCCTGGTCAATCATGAATTTTACAGGCATACATAATTGTAGTGTGTTTACATTTTATGTAAGTGACCCAATAAGATTTAGAAGTTTTCTCACACTTAGTGTCATATTTCCAAAGGAAACAGATGTGCTATATTGGTTGGAAACTATGATTTTCATTCTATGGTCCAGGGACCAGAGAAAGCGAGAGTCTATATTTCTAGAAACTGTATAATCGTGAGAAATATGTACTTCAGACATGAAATTGTGAAGATCATGTTTTTCACATACACTGTACACACATAAATCCTATAAAGGAAGTTGAGCATATTTTCCAAAATGCTTCCAAAGTTAACTATACCCAGATGTTCCACATTAGAATACTAAAAATGAGTGAACAAGTAATTGTTGAACTCTAAAACAAACGTTTACACCAGAATCAATCCGCAATGGGCATCCCACTTTCATAACACTCGTACGCTATATAACTGGAGGGAGGCCATATTTATCAAATGGCCGCCAAAACAAAGGATGTGATGAACCTATTCACTTTGCTAAAACATCATTAAATTGAAACCCTTCACCCCAAAACTATACTTTTACACTTGAATCGTGATTATATCTTTTGAGTTCGAAGGTATACAATATTCATTTTCTGTTGTATGGCAGCCGTATGCATTAAAATGGCCGCCAAAACGTAGGATGAAGCGAATCATATTCACTTATAGTTGAATTTATGGGAGTCCTTGACCCCAAAAATATATAAGTTGGAACCAGAGTCATGACTCTTTGTCCATACGTTTTAAGGATATGTTTTTATCCAACATGGTGGCCATATTTTTTTCAAAATGGCCGCCAATAAGTAGGTTGCCATGGTTTTATCCTCTCAAAAATTATTTTATTGGAATCCTTGACCCTCAAAACCTATACTTTGGTACAAGAATCACGACAATCGGACTTATAGTTTCCAAAATACACACCATTGCTATATCACATGGCGGCCATTTTGAAAAATGGCCGCCACGGCCGCCAAAGGGAGAATCAGAGTGGCTTCCATATCAGAAATGACTTATATTGGCATCATGTACATGTGTACCAAGTATGGTGCTTTTACCATTAAGTGCATGATTTTTTCTATATCCGCTGGACTAATGGGGTTGGATGGTGTGAAGTCGTCTCATCCAGAGCTTCTCTCTGCTGGTTCTGACTGTGTCTGGACGAGTGCCTAAAGATTCGATGCCCTGTAGAGTCATATCAGTGATGGAATGATCGGGGAGATTGAAATGGTGGCCCACTGGAGTGTCGAGCTTGGCTGTTTCGACAGTAGACCTGTGTCCATAGAGGCGTCTTTTGAGTGTTGTCTTGGTTTCCCCAACATACTGGATCCTACAAACTCTGCAAGTGATGACGTGATACACGATATTAGTGGTAATACAAGTGATGTTTCCCTTTGTGTGGTGAGAGAGGTCGGTAGAGTTGCTGGTGAAAGAGTCATTCTCATGGATGTGTATACTGCAAATGTGACAGTGCACCTCAAAACGAACATAAAGTCGCACACACTGATTTTGCGTGAGGACTGGAAATAAGTGAAATGGGTGAACCTAGTCGAACTTGACTTTTTCATATTTTCTGAAAGAGCGGGTCTTCTTTTACATTATACTAAAATTTGGCATCATAAAACGGGCAGGAAAGTGTGTTTTTTAGCAGTTTATCTCAAACATTTTTGGTAGAATAGTGTGATTAGGTGTGCCTTTAGAAACCTTTTTCATTTCTGAAAAACCTTGCCACACTCTTCACTTTCAACTCTAATAACCTTTGAAAGGATAGTGCTACTGCTTTGAAAGTTGGCATTAATTATGGACAGAATGTGTTAATGAGGCATGCTCAATTTCAATTTAATCTGATAATCCCATCATTGTTGTTACCCTGGTGGTTTACTTCCTGTTTATTGTCCCATTCATCGCACAGCCAGCACGGTTTGGTAAAGATTAAGCGCTTGAATAGACACTGTACTTCAGAGCCTCTTTTCTCAGTTCACACTTTTCCTGAGTTTGTGCTTTCTTTCCAATATTTAGATAGGTTAGGAGAGTCCATTTGATTTGAGTTATACATCATTTTAAAGCTTAAAGTCTGCTCTTTCAGAATATGGTCTTAACTAAAAATTCATGTCTGGCGACTTTTTGTTTGTTTTGAGGTGCAGGGTCACAAATGATGCACCTACTGGCTGAACATTTGAATGTGCCATGCTGTAAAGGAGAAGATTTATTGTCAGTGAGGGAGGGTACTTCAGCACGGACGATGAGATCCTTGAGGTTGTGGGGGTGTCGGTATGCCAGGATGGGAGTATCTGGGACGGCCTGAGACGATCAGAAGTGTGAAGGATATAATGATTATCACGAAGGATATTGTGGAGAGAGGGTATAATCGGTTGGGATGGAAAGTGGTCACGAGGGGTATTTCTGTCAGTGGTGTCCTGCTTGTTGGTTTTCGGTTTGAGAACTTCAGATCTGGGGAGAGAACGAACTTTGTTGATGGCTTGTTGAACTCTCCTGGTACCGTAACCCCTGGCTGCGAGATGTCTCTTCAGGTTCATGGTATGAAAAGAAAACTCAGAATCCTCAGAGCAGATGCGGCGAAGTCTGAGGGCTTGACTGTAAGGGATACTGGTTTTGCAGGTGGTGGTGACATGGTTAGACTCCTGCCTAACGGTGACATCAAGGAAGTTTGTCTCTTCTTGGGAGAAATCAGAAGTGAATTTGATGGTTCTGTGGGAAGAATTGATGTGGTCAATGAGAGTATGGAGGCTTTCTTCCTTCCTGGTCCTGATGAAGAAAAATGTCATCGATGTAGCGCCACCAAATCCATGAGGGATTTGATGTCAGATATGGGGGGGGGGGGGGGGGGATGGCCGCTGCAAGTCAAAGCCTCACAGGAGGCTAGATTACCTTCATCGTGGGGAATATTGGTGTAGAGAGAGGAGACGTCGAAAGTACTGATGATTGCTGTCTCGGGTATCTGGTCCTTGATGTCATCGAGTTTCCGGAGAAAGTCTGGTGTGTCATGAATGTAGGAGGGTGCGAGTGAGACAAGAGGTTTAATGTGCGAGTATTTGTTTTCGGAGGAATGCATCATATACATGTATGACTAGACCGTGAAACCCGTTTACTTCTACCCATGTACAGGGGCGGATCCAGGAATTCCGTAAAGAGGGGGCGCGTTTACAAAATTAAAGGGGGGGGGGCGCACGCACCCCTCCCCATTTTTTTCGTTTTATTTCTTTTGTTTCGACTAAAAATAAAGGGGGGGGGGGAGCGTGCGCCGGTTGTGGTCCTCCCTGGATCCGCCCCTGCATGTATACTATATAAAAGTGTGACTAGTGGGCCTATTCACATTATATTGCCCGAGATGTCCATGAAGTATATTCTGTATAGTGTTGTAATACATAATATCTGAATGTTGTGTTTTATTGTGATCATTATGTGTTACAAGCGGGTTTTTTTCCACAGTTGACATTATTTGTCTATGGGAAATAAGGTGTGTGCAAGTTTTATTCAAAACAGTAAATAGAAGACAGAAGTCTCCGCTGTAGTCACACACTGCTATACTTCATTGACTTGCAACGGCACAAAAACTAAGGCGAGCATGACTTGTTTCATGATAATCATACTCGTCACAGGTACACAGGGTGTTTTTTTGTGTGTGTGTGTATGTACGTGTATATGTTTGTGTGTGTGTGGTTTTTTTTATTGAAATGAATAAATACTTCTTGTGGGGATGGGTTTGGTAATACATTTGTATTACAAAGGTTCGGAAGTAAGGTTCGCAATTGAAAAGGTTCGGTAGTATGAACCTTCTTTTTTTTTCATTTTCGAATTAACGAACCTAGGATGGAAGAACGAACCTTTATTCATACGGGTATTTGGATTAATGTACCTTCGGGGGAAAAAAACGAACTTTTTATTCATTTCTGGAATAACGAAACTACAGAATAATAAACCTTATCTCATTTTTGGATAAACGAACCTTCGGAATAACGAACCTTCTAAAAAAACAACAACAAAAGAAAACAAAAACCACCACTAATATTCGTATTAATGAACCCTATTACATTATCTGGATAAATGTGGCATATAGACCTGTACTAAGTGTCTTCACACTCACAAGACACTCATTTTCAGACACACACACACACACACACACACACACAAACAGACAAACAAAAGGGCCAACAAAAGTGACTGTTCTCTTATGAGATCTTTATTATCGAGAATTTGAAAGCATTGATGGTAGGCAACACAACAAGCCAGTGTACACACGGTCTGAGTAAACTATTCTTGCACTAGCAGCTAAAGCAAACTGTCACTGCAGGTGATAAACACCAACTACCTGTATTAAAAAAACAAAACCATAACACTGCAAATAAGCCGATGGTCATGTACAATGGACCACAAGTACAATTGAAGTATTATACGGGCGCTGCTTATTTGGCATCACTGAAGCGCCACAGACTCCATGGCTTATCGCTTTCTCTTCACATACATTGTGAAAGGACTTGTCATTAAAATTTCAGTCAGGTATTTTCAAGGTGAAATGGTTCAGCAATTCACAGAAAACGGATCGCATTCTAACCATGAATAGGAATCTCGTGAAATGCATGAGAAGCAAATAACTCGATAAAGTTCTAAATAATACAGGGTGGAATGCAGAAATGCAATTGTGAAGGTATGTACCCCGGTAATGGAACAACACACACAGTGCTAGATATTGAAACCACAACAAACCCCCAAATTTCCTAAAATTATCAAACACATGCAATGCATTAGACAAGACAAGAAATATGAAAACTCGGCATGATCGCCAGCGCGTACATTGTAGTGAATATCACAGCAGGTAGAATTTTCTGAACATTACGCTATAAATTGCTCTCTATATAAAAGGCTTCTCTACCTCTCGCACGTCCAGACTTTAACATGATGTCAAGCACGGCCAATATTACATCATTAATTCTCTATACCTACTAGTATAGGACAGAATCAAGCAAGTAGGTGGAATTTCTAGTACAGTGTTATCTAAAGTTCGCTGCATTCTTCGTCAATACGCAACAGATATAGTAGAGTACCGAAGTAATGATGTCACAGTCTGTTGTTATAGCTTGGGTTTGAACCAGGTGCGAGCATATAACACTTGGGCCAAGTGAGGTTGTCCAAGGAGGTACTAGCCTAGTACCTCCTTGGGTTGTCTAGAACCAGTTTCCATGGCAACTACAGGGGCATTCCAGACGATTAATTTTCATAACGTCACATTATGTTTACATAAATCAACCGCTCCTTGTATTGATTTGTGGAACTTATTGTGGTCCTTGAGTAGAGAAACCAATACTCTGAAGAATCTTACACTGAACGGTGTTGATGACATAGGAGCCTCATATAATATTTCAGAAATGTAGCAGTGCAATTCCATAACAATACTGCTTGCTAAACAAGTTCACCTGTATAAAATCTATGCATGTCATTTTCCCTTGTTCGACTTCATTGAGCCCCGACTCATGCATTCTTATGGCGCGAGGCTGCCATGTCATCATCCTTGTTCATAGCAATTTGTTATAATTTTGAAAACATTCTTATTCCTCATCCCAATCACGATATATTCTGAGACACTGTACTCAGTATTTGATAACTAATCTATAGTTGTTCAAATGTTAAAGTCTGAAAATCCAGCAGAGGTCTCCTTTAATGGCTATGAGATCACACTTTGGTACTCTTTACCAGATTCACATTCTACACTGCATAGAAAGAAGTCTCTCTTCAAATTCAATTGGAACAAATACAGAGGTGTCAAGTATACACACTATGCACCCGTACATAATTTTTCCACTATTCCTACATGTATAAGCTGCAGGTATTTATTACGTATGCGTGGATTACACTCTACCCTGTGTGGATATCACACTCATGTATAGTGTAGATTCCATTGCACATGCGAAAGAATCTTTTAAAAAAATGAAAAAGGTGTGAAATATTCATCAAATATGTGCTATACCAATATATGTACAACTAATATACCTTTGGATTCCATCTTTGAGAGATATTATGTTATGCGGTCATAATGTTAAGGATTCATTAGACCTTGAGGGGACAGATTTGTGTCTCCGTAACGTTTTCAGTGGTATGATAATTTATGCCATTCGATACATGTTTTACTGCTGGCAAAGCGTAGTACACATTTCCCATACACTGTCTCACTAAAGCTGGATCCAGAGTTATGTATATCATAAGCATGTTATTTATGGGTCATCATCTCATCAAACATCAATATACAGAATGGAAAGCAAAATAAATGAACCAAAACCACTGCAAATACAGAATACTATCACGTGCTACAATTTGCATAAGACCACTACACCTATTATTTCCATTGGTTCCTACACAGAAAAGCTGCATCAAAACAACTACCTCACCATTTAGGCGAAATAAATGTAGAATTTCTTCAATCAGCTCCATCACAAGGATCTGCCTGGCAAGCTCACACAATCAAGTCACAAATTATCTAACTATACAAAACACAGCCTCCATGTTTCTAGTAGGACATTATGCAAGCTCATCCGGCTCATGATTGGATGGACTTGTAGAATGTGAAACCTGTGGAAGCTTATGTATGTGCACCAACAAGCATAAAAATAAATGAGCTTATAGTTTACACTTATAACTGGAATGACTCGATTTATGCATTAAAATCAAAATTTCTGTTGAAGTTTAGTCAAAACCAATATCTTGTCTCTTTTTTCCTACAACATGCTAAATGCCATCTCCGAGAATATCACTATGAACACAAAGACAATGTAATATATTCTGGTAAAGTTCCCTGAAACTATGGTATACAATGGTTGCAGGCTTATTCAAATAGCAATGTGCTCAAGTTCTTCATATGTGAAGCAGTGAATTATATAGGCTGTAAAGTATGCAAGCAAATGGTCATGAACCCCTGGTTGATAATTACTATACTAGGTAAGTTCCTATGACAAGTTATGAAATAACACATTTGCCCACCATTCAATACAGGTGGAAATGACATGTGTTTATGCCCTAATATTATAATGATAACTGCATGGTCACGGGGACAATGTTCAGAAAGAAAGAAAGAAAGAAAGAAGGAAAATGCATATGAATGGCTTTAAAAAAGTACCATCAAAGTTACACCAGAATAATGATATGCAGATAAATAGTATATATACTATTTACAAAACATACCTTCCTTCATCTCTCTAGAGATACAGTTCTGTGTTTAGACATCAGAACTTAACTATTATGATTGGCACCAATATACTATTAAAAAATCCCACACACTATACAATATTTTTGCTTTTACCTGTTTTACAGTGGTTTTTTTTTCTCCAAAATACCATTATCAAAATTCTTTCCACAATACTGATGTTGCTTGAATATAGTACATGTATCGCCCGTCTTCCTCCTACAATGTTGACAGTCTATAGTTATAGGCTGAGCTCCAGTAGCCATGCTGTCATCAAACTGCATAATGATTATATCAACAGCTGTTGAAGGATTACTAGTAATGATTCATTTTCTGCAAGAAATTATTGCTTCTGTTGCTTCAACATTATAAACTAATTGGCTGCCTTCCTGGTACAATCTCCATGGCTCTCAGGAACCTGAATCCCCCTTGCTTCAATGTGAAAAACAAGCTCATTTATTAATACTAGTTCCCTTTAATAGGCCACGTATTGCTAAGATATAACTATTATCAGTTGTTGCATAATGCTGCCTGAGTGATTTTATGGTCTTAATTGTCAGATATATGTGTATACTTCCAGATATATAAGTACTTTAGCAACATATTTTTGAGGGCATTACAACACCTCTCATTGAAGAAAATACAAAGCACTCCTATTTTCCATGTTTAGACAAATCTAAAATCATTTGTTCTTCCTTGTGTCTTGCATTAAGTGACAAGGATCAGTCTGCACTAAGCATCAACCCACAGTATTTGCCTTATGATTCCATGAATGAATGAATGAATGAATGAATGAATGAATGAACAAAAGAATGAATGAATGAAACAATTAATTAGTGCAAGAAGTATCAATGTATTGTCTGTAAGTAAATAATCAAAACTTTTAATAGTTATTGCTGGGAAGTGGATATCCACTCTGCTGCCCTCACCATTTTCCTAGTGTTATTGGTACAACCTTTACACTGATTTTGGAGGAAAAGTAACATTCGAATTCAATGACCTTTGACATTTGATCGACATCCTTTGATGGGGAAGAATCAATGGTCAATCAACTCTAACACCATGTTTTTTACAGGAAAGCAATGACAAACTGTAACATAATAAATGTACAACATGTTTCAGTTATCTCATACACACTTTTGCTGCTCTATGAAGAAGCACAAGAGATATAAATAGAATGCAAATATTCCAAATTTTCCCAGGTTTCACAACATGCCTTGTCATTATCTAGCATGTGATCTACTGGCATGATGTTCTGAACAGCTGCACTCAAGCTTCTACATCAATAGGACAACATTTGAGAAACATAAATTCATCAAAACAGTGTGCAAGCTACACTGGACAACATACAATATTCTACTTTTCATTGCAAGCAAAACAGCAGTATGGTATCACTCATGAAATAAACAATTTCACATCCACATATATCTGATCTCCAATATAATTTTTGATTATAGAGAATAAAAGAATTAAAAATAAACCTCTGATATCTAACTCAGATATAGACCTCTGATATCTAACTCAGATATAGACCTCTGATGTTGTCTACAGTGTTATGCTTTTCATTTTGTGAACTTTGCACAATGCACAGTACTTTACAAGTTCTTCTACATTTTGGTGCCATCTAGGAATGAACTGAGTTACTTCATATTGCAAACTAATTAAAAAAAAAAAGGTCTTCACTCTCCATGCAGTACCTAAGAAGAGAATCTAAACATTGCTACTATGGAAAGCACAACATGTACAATGTATTAAATAAACTGCTTGCAAAATTGAAATAATACATGATACAATACAAATAATACATAATAATCCAACAGGGAATTACACTTTTGTGCAAAGTCAAAACTATCACAATCATTAGCATTATTGTCATCATTAAAATTCCATTACTATTTGTAATCGCCATTGCTACTCACAGTCTAGACTCACAGCATAAACAAATTCAGGAGATCAAAACTACAAGAATATTATTTTTCTTTTATCAACTCCAACCTTTCCTGTCTATGTAGGCGAGACACCCTGGAGCTACAGCAATTCAGTAATGAACTTTTATAATGCAACTTTAGCATGTGACCAACACCCCTGAATATGATGATGCACGGTAAATGATGTTTTCATATCATATAAAGCCAGGTACCTATTTTCTCTGTCACATAATTGAGTACATAAATAAGTAAAATTCTTAGTAAGGATGTATAAATACCAAATAATTCATTACAGCTTCTTTTCTCCCTGAAAAAGAAGCATACACGTACATTCACCCATACACTCCTCTTCCTGCATGTTCACCTAGGCATGCACTTCACTGTACACATACAGCATATTTCGCAGTAGATGGATGTATCTTTAATTTCATGAGTCGACATCGCATTCATAATGTAATAACACACTAAAATATTGCCTCCAGTAACACAATGTACTGTATATCACACTGAATGTGTTAAATTGCTGACTTTCCTTCTTTAAACTGATATCTATTTCTGCAGATGTCTGTTGTGAGTGTAATTTCTCATGAAATCCATCTATGTGCAAATTACTCTTGTTTAATACATGGCATTCAGTTTACCATTCACAAAGTGAATTGATATGATTCATGTAACATGAGTGGCCTCTCTATGACCCATATCTCTGCAACTAGCCATACATTTATCTCCTACTGATATCTTATGGCTCATTGTCTTGCTGTACTAACATCTGACATACTGTAAAACACGATATTTTTGCAACCTGAAATTATCGCGAATGGGAGCCCACGGCCTTATTTGCAGCATGAAATTTTCCAGAGTTGCCTCCAACATTCAATGCACATAGTGTAGACAAGATCTTCAGCATGCATTTTAGTTTTGCGAAGCTCGGCTCTCGCAAAATTCGTGAAAGTAAAATGCATGCGAGCATTCCTTGTTTTACAGTACATGTAGAGGAGCCCTGTATGCACAACATTATGGCAACCCCTCAGGAAATAAAAAGCAACAGATTTGTCACAAAATGAGCCTGACGGCAAAGAGACTTTAAGACATCAGAATGTTGGCATCCAAAAAGTGTACATCTTGAAACAGCTATACTAATCATTTTGCTGAGATATTGCTGGTGTCATACTTGATACATGCATATAGGACAAGCACTAATGTGACTAGTTCTTGTAATGATAACAGGTTTCTTTTCTGTTACTTCTCATTTTTTCCAACTGCCCTTGTTCTTGACTGCCCAGTGGGTTTCAATAAGCCGTTGAGAACAGACTGATTGTGCTATAGCATGCATTTCCCATAGACACCTGCCCAAGTACTCTTGGGACTTGTCTTCAATGGGTTAAGCACTTGCAAAGCAGACCACTGAAGCTCTCTTCACTTAATAACCTGTTCCCTTCACTTAACCCATTCCATACGGGAACCTGGTGAGCTGCGTATTAAGTGTATAGGCATTTCAGAATTAGGTATGGAATGGGTCAACTGCTTTCGTTCACCACTTACTTTCTCAGTGAGGTATATTCTACCCTTTTAGCGAAGACAAAGATAAAGTCATAATACAAAACACTTCAAATTTCTCGACCTCATGATTAATAGGTGGTTTTCTCTGTGAAGATGGAATATTTGGAAGATAATGTTTTACAAATGGCGGACGTGGCATCTCTCTGAAAGCAAATAAATTCATAGTAATAGTAAAACAATTTCAGAAACTTGATAAAAGAAAATAAAAATATGCAGCAACTCTCATTTACAATAAGAATGAAGTATAAATGATATAACATAAAAACAAAAGCATACCATCTTTAAGTATCACCAGAGACACCAGTATATATGAATATATCACTGACAAAAGAAACATTACACACACATTTGAAAAAAAAAATTACATACACCTACCCATTAAAAAATTCTGCTGAAATTACAGTTTGCAGACATTCAATGATATAAAAACTAGAGCATCTTACTTTTTACTCCTACATGAAACCAAGACACCAATACAGCACTTGTTACAAAGCAAATAGAACTTTGAATATAAGAAACTTGCAACAAAAAAAAAATGGGTAAAAGAGGGAGAATTTCAGAATGCTTTGGCCCTTTTGTTAATTTTGGCATCAGACACAACAAAACAAAAAACCTAATAGGGTTATAGAGGAGCTACTACGACGTCTGGTACAAGATCAAATTCACAAAATGTACTGTTAACATAAATCAGCATACCTGCAGTTGGACTGACCACAGGTGAAATTTTTACGTGACAGATATACAACTAGGCTGACATTCTAATGCCTCAATAGCACACAGGAATACCTGCTAACATCAGTTTAATGATACTGATTTGAATCTATAATGCTGTTGACCATGTAAGAGCACACTTTTGGGGGAGGGGAGGGAGGAAGAATCACGCTAATTAATTGTAAGTTCTGTGTGCATGTGTTTTGTATGAATTAGACAGGGGACCAAATTACTATCATGCCTCAAAAAACTTTCTATTGTATTGTACACTTTGGTTGCTGGAAACATGTGACTGTCTTAATTCATAATTTTAGAAAAATGGACAGGCCTCGAGAGAAATTGCTAATAATGAAATCTTTCCAGCAATTTGAGGATAAAATGTGAAAAGCCGAAAATTCTACCATGAGAACCACATGGTTGTTGGTGTCAGGGTTATTTCATTGCCCTGGGGGGTGTTTCATCAATGTTTTTCAGCGCTGACAACTGTCAGCGCTGACAATTTCAGCAAAATCCTTGGTTTTGATTGGCTGAGATGCTCTGGTCACTGACTGTTACTATGGTGATTCAAGTTGTCAGCGCTGACAAACGTTGATGAAACACCCCCTGATCTCTCCTGGCAATACATACTGAGAGATGATACAGACTTTTATGATTTCTGATATTAATCAAAGTCTGCTGCTTTGCTATTTTTAAAGGCTCTTGAGACAGGAATAGTTTTGAGGAGGGATAATTCACTTACAAGTAAGTTCATTGCACAGTCAGTGATATTTCAGCCTTTGCTTTTGATCTGCATTATTTCCAACCAAAATCGAAATTGAATAAATGGCTAGGACATTATTTTACCATAAACTGACAAATCTGCATTAATGTTAAATACCAGAAATCAATTCACAGCTTTAGGCTTAATCCACAATGACACAGCACAGAAATCATGCCAGTCCCACCCACTGGGACTGATGTAGCTTTCTGATCGCTTTCAGGAAACTTGTGCAAAAGAGTGGTAATCCCAAAGTTTAATCAACAATCTAAAATTGACATCATTATAAAAACAACAACAACAACAACATACACATATTTCAAAAGCGACTCCTACTCCAATACTGCTAGTGTCATCATTTCTTGCTTTTTGCTGGTGCACTTAAAATCATTTTCTCTTCACGATTTTCATCAGTTCTCAAAACTGTTATTGAAAAAAAAAAACAAGAGACCCGCGGGTTTAGCGCTCACCTGATTATTGCAAGTTCACCTTTCATGCAGTCACTAATCTTAATTATTTACAGTTCTACCAAAATTTGACCAGGTATTCTCAAGTAGAAGATGAAAATGTACAATAAGGGTCCCCCTTTTTTGAAGATTCCTAAATCTTGGGGGATTTAGTGCCCCCCTGGGGCCCCCGGGTGGGTATGGTACCCATTTTGATAAAATGAGATCCTAACCCCCTAGGGATGCTACCTGCCAAGTTTGGTGAAAATCCATCATGAGGTTTTCAAGAAGAAGATGAAAATGTACAATTTAGGCCCCCATTTGGACCTCCCCACCCCTCCCCCTACCCTTAAGAGGGGCCCCTGGATCTGCGATGAACAAACTTGAAACTACAGTAATTAATGTACTAACTCATAGTATTATCTCAGCTCTATCACTTCTGATTCTAGAGAAAATTCCTTAATTTTGAGAGGTTTGGGCCCTTTTGGGGCCCTCCAGGTGGGACTCGGTGCCCATTTGAACAAACTGTGATCCTATGCCCCCAGGCCCATAGCTCACTTGAGCCTTCGGCTCAGGTGAGCTAAGAATACAGGCTATGAGAACTTCTTTGTTCTCAAAGCTTGAATCGTTAACTCTTCATTCAATGAGGACATAACAATTAGTGGCATGATCCATGTGCATTTTAGAAAGAGCTTTGTATTGCAACATTCAGTAACAATCATCATAGTTGACATAACAACTGAAGTAAACAAGAATAACGATGTAACAAAACATTGAGACAATGACAGACTATTACTTTGACAGCCATAATTGGAGAAAGGTTGCAAGTAATTACTCTTGTCTTACCACACATTAACATGGTGATGCATTAAGCCTAACTGTAATAAACCATGCAAAAAAAAAAAATGATACCGTAGCCACCTACATGTTATACCAGAAACCAACAATGTAGTAAGCTATGAAGACACTACACTAATGACCTATCATCAGCATTTTGAACTCATCACATGCATGGAATCTACCATTTTCTTTTAATAATCCTCTTTTCTACCAAATCAATGTCTCAATCTTTCCACCTGCAGGCACAGATTGAGCAATGTGTCAATATCGAAGATTTTACGATATAAAAAGTTGCCTTTAGGGACTGCAACACATTGTGCTCTATGGTGCCATTTTCTACATTTGCATGTGCTTTCTACTTTTTCTATATTGGTGCTAGACACAGATCATCATGAAAATGTGAAAAATGCAAACATTTTACACCTGTTTTATCTCATTCTCCTGCATCAACCTCCCTCTCTCAGAGGTTTGGCCAAGAAGGAAAATCCATTGAAATCCAGTGCAGCATTTGGTCCTTTTTAGAATCTGTGTTTGCTTGCTTTAAAGCAGGTAAAATAAAACACTGCATTTGCAGTACCATGCATTACATGGAGGAAGTAAGCAGCACATCCTATTTCAAAATACACTCATTCATCCTGACTTGCAGAATCTTGCATGGGTAGCAAGTTTCCATATCATTTAAAGTCTTCCAATGATACCATGTACGATAGAAAAAATGAAAGAAAAAAAAATGGAAATAAAAACAGAAAAAATAATGGAAATAAATGAATGAAAAAATTGACTTTCATATAATTCATTTGTATACCTCAATCATGTTTATCTCCCAGTTATTGGGACAGCTTTAAATAACAACATCATCGCCTGTTCATATACAGTATCTCCAGTATTAGTATATAGTACACAGTGTAATATGTTGGTCATATAACATCTTGACAAAATATAGATAATTTTGCTATCAAAATTCAAATCTTAGACTTTGCCTATTATGAGTACTATCATAGATATTGCTTTGTATATACAGACAGCATGATCAATATAGAAATTTTGAATTGTGAAGCTAAAAGGTCTTCCTAGAATTTACACTTATCATAATAAGCATGACTACCACCGAACACACACACACAAAATAGAAGAATATGCATGATGTGATGGAAATAAATTTAAAAAAAAGATAAGAGATAAGGTGAATCACAGAACAAGCAAGTGATTGGATTAGCAATGACCTGCAAAAGAAAAAAAAGTCCCAAAATATTTTGCAATATTCTGGCATGATGGAAAGGATAAGGAAGATTTTTTTTTTCATTTTTTGCTAGTTCAGATAGCATATTAGGAGAGAAACACTACAGTAACTCTAAATGGATATAGAAAGTAGGAAGGGTACAGACATTTAAGAGCAGATGATCTGCAACTAACAAAAAAAAATGTGTGTTTACATTAATTCATACACCCTGTAGTTGTGGCTACATCGAAGCTGCTATGTCTACGCAAGGCTGACCGGTCTTCACAGCTACAAGACAGTCGATCCTGACAGCCAAAGTCGGGATGGAGTGCGTGCATGGACTTTTCGCTGCTCCCCGTCACTTGGCTCTCAGCGACATGAAGGCTGCAGCAAGCCCTGCGACTGCCACAGGGAGCAGCCAACTGACGTAGCCCCACAATCGACCCTCCGCTGCTGGATGTGGTTGCGGCTTGTTATTCCTCCCAAGTTGATGATGGCCGTTCTGAAGTCTGGCGTGACCGTTACCTGTGACAAAACACAGAGACAGTGTTTTGGTGAAAGAAAAACATTCAGAGCAATTATTAAACACGGCCAGAATGGGAGAGGGAAAGTTTGTTTATTTGTTTGTTTGTTTGTTTGTTTCATTGCCATCTGAGAAGAAGGCTGGATATATAGCCCATATTTAGCTGCAATTCCATGGGGTCCACTTAGACATTAGAGGCGGGACCACTAACCGCGTCAAACACCCGGCTTTTTGCAGTGAATAAACAAAGAGGGATCTTTAACATGCATGAGTTGTGACTCTCTCAAACACAGGACTTCCATTTTATATCCTATCCAAAGGACAGAGTGTTTTGCCTCTTAGTAAGAGGGGACGATATGATTACACACAACTTTGCTCAGAGGGACTCAGAAATCAAAGCGGGGTCCTTTGGGTCATGAGTCAGAAGCACTATACCGATTGAGCTAACTCACCGACTGAGCTATCTTTTATCTGTCACTACACAGAAAAGGAAAGAAAAAGCGAAAAGGAATGAGGGAAATGGAAGGGGGGAGAAGAAAAATAGAGTTAAAAATTAACATAGCAAAATAGGGGCAGATCCAGGAATTCTATAAAGGGGAGGTGCCTTTGCCCCCCCCCCCCATTTTTTCCTTTTTATTTCCTTTGTTTTAACAACAAAAAATAAAGAGGCGGGCACATGCCCAGTGAGTCTCCCCCTGGATCCGCCACTGCAATGTATATCAAGCAGAGGGGTGAAGGTTAAGGTATGAATCTTTTTTTAATTCGTTTACCTCTACATATGAAACTTGTAAGATCACAACTACTGATCTATCATAGATCAGCAAATAATAATCTCACAAATTCCATTCGTAGAGAGAGACAAATTGAAGAAAATTCACACCTCAATGAAGATACCTGACTAATGTATTTATTGTTATTCAACATACATGGCATGGCATGAATAAAGGGTTACTTGAAAACAGAGAATTAGCAAGAGAGAAGAGAGAGAGAGAGAGAGAGAATGAATGAGATATATGTATTGAGAGAGAGAGATATTAAGAGAATGAGATAGAGAGAGAACAGAACAGAATCAATGAAACATTATAGACAGATACCGTCTTTTGATACCAACTAATGATTATAATTGCATTTATATGGTGATTTATGCTGGTGTTTCCAAGAGCACAAAAACACTAAAAACCAAAATAACTTTAGGACAATGCAAACCCAAAATTACAATCACAAAAGAAGAAGAAGAAAAAAATACATGTGATACAGTACGATGAATAACAATAAACTGACTGCGTGTGGGCCTCCAGAAAAAGAAAATATCACAACTGATTTAACAGATGAGTTTCAAGAAGGATTTTAAATGACTCGATAGATAAGACATTCTGACACTTGGAATTCCCTTCCCACCAAATTTTTTTTTTTTTTTTTTTTTTTGGGGGGGGGGGGGGGGGCCTCCAAGGCCCCTCCCCTCGATGTTACACACAATGTATCGCTAAAGATATCGCCGCGACGTTTCATGACTTTGTTCTTTCGAGTCTCCCGCATCTTTTGATACCAAATTTGTGATGCCTGGGCGTGCGGTTCCGACGTTACGCATAAATATGTACGTGCATGTCAGACCAAAAATTGCTAAAAAATGTGAATTCGTGTACAATTTCAATGCAAACTGTGCTTACAGGCAAATTTCATAAAAGCATGATCATTTTGGGGTTTGTAGATAAAGATCAATTAATAGCATATTTTCTTGTTCGGAACAATGTCACGGACAAATTTCAGCAATAAACAATAAAATACTTAAGAACTTTTTTCTGATGGCACAATTTTTTTCTCTTAATATAATTACACAAAAATGTGCCTGTTTTGAGCTTTATTTTGTGATTTATACCAAATGCTGCATGAAATCACACATCAATATGCATGAATTAGCATAATTTAGCATAAATAACCATTTTTTTTTAAAATTAACATCAAGGTACTTTAGATTACGTCATAGGCAATGTGTGTGCCGATTTTTGTCGCGATCGCGCAGTCGGCGGACGGTGGAGATCTGGAGGGGGGGGGGCAACTGAACTGATATTATTATCATATATAATTACACTTATTATCATTACTATTATTGTAAAGTAGTTGGAGTAGTAAACATACACTCTGTAATTTTCCCTTTTCCCCCTACCCTTCCCTCTCTCTCTATATCCCTTATTCTATCCAGAGTAGCTAAGTATAGGGTCTCCATACCGTCAAGCCTCGGCTTATTTTGGAGTCCCTTCTGTTTAAGTTCCCAAAGCTGTTTGTATTTGTCTTGTTTTGTACTAAAAACTACGTGTCTATGTTTGTCATAAATGATTTGTACACATTCATATCTGATGTAACAGCATTAAGCAGAAAAAAAACAAATCAAATCAAATCAAATAAAATATAAAGAGGAGGTTTATTCCAAAGAGTGGGGGCAATGGAAGAGAAGGCTCAGTCACCATAACAGGGTTTTGTACATGGGCCATGAAGTAATTGGAGAGAGGAAGATTAACGGAGGGGTCTGGCAGAAGAGGAGGAGCGAAGAGAGACTAGGTTTTGAAGATATGCGGGTGCAAGATTACAGATGATTTTGTTTGTCAGGAGCAGGATCTTGAAAGTAATGTGGGAATGGACTGGTAGCCACTGGAGTGAGCAGGAACAGGAGATGGTCATGTCTCCTACTAAGGGCGACTAATCTAGTAGAAGACTAGAAGAACCCTATTACAGAGGAACCTCTTTACAATGAGGTTGAATATAGTCAGATACCTGATAAAGTTTATTCTGCAGGCCCCATTCCCTTTCTTTTCTTTTTCAACATCTCCTATAAAGGAGACATCCAATATAATGAGTAAATTTCAGTCATCACATAAACGTTGTCATAACAAGGCTCCCAATGCACTGCATACATCGTGTTGTACACAGGGATGAGCGACGAGTTCATCGCAAGTTTCTTATAAAGGAACTTTTACAGAGGGACAACTCTTTGAACCATTGCGGCAACACTGAAGGTGGAGGCTTGTCTATGTTTTATTTTCATGCAAACATCCATTTCAGGGCCATTCTCAGATTAAGTGTTCAATTCCATGTGAGTAAAACCGAAAAATCAACCACAAAGTAATACATTCAAAGATGTGTTTTCGGAAACTTCAAAACCGGTCAAATACGAAACAAAAAGTGGAACATTCTAAATGATGGCCATTCATTGAGTAAAAATGATTTGAAATAGAGCATCATATATGATTTTTGATCACCAATCAGATACGTTACCGCAAATTTACATGTTGTAATGGACTCCTAACTCTGAATTAAATTTATTGTTTTGATCCAATTTCTGTTCAGGAAAAGACATCTGTCCCCCTAAAGATATTGGGGTTTTTCAAGAGGTAAAGATGTTGTCATCCCTTGCTAACTGGTAGAAATTATTTCTGTGTGGTAGGTTGAAATATGCTTTTTGCTGAAATGAAATATAACCTTAAGATTTACTTTGTATTCTTAGCAAATTTCGCTTACAAATAAAGTTTCGAATCCCACAAATCATGCAAAGGGAACGATCCGATCTGGAATTTCACAGGAAACAAATATGAATTGCTTTCCTGGGGAAATAACTGTTGAAAAACATCGAATCACCTTTGGTAACGTATCTGGTAAAATATAAGTAATAATTTTAGTTGTGTATGAATGAATAAATATCACCTGTTTGATTATTTACCTCATGAATTGATGTAAAAATGAATGATGTAAGCCCAAATTAACCATTTTAAACATTGTACGTAATATCTAAACTATGAAATGTAGTGGAAAAGAGCCCTAAATGTGAAAGCTGAGTTTTTCATTCACAGAATATTCTCATCTTACGTCTGAATGTATTTATCCATCTGACTATAAATATTCATTAAGTTTTGATGGATAATGCAAACAAGGTTGAAAAAATATATCTTTGCAGGCACTTAGAAGGAAGTAGGTACAGTCTCTATGAAATCGATATGCTAAACAGTTGTTTGACCTATGGTAACGTATTTGGCTCATCCCTTTTAATGAAAATTAATAAATAATTGTTCAACTTATCAATGAATCTTGAGTAGTTCTTCATATGTTGAAAAATACTAGAATAAATATGCAACAGAACACTGAAACTTTACTCGGAAGCGTTTCATAAACTACTTTTTACTCTTTCAAAGTTTGGTAACGTATCTGGCGTACCGTAAATGAATCTGTTGCTGAAGTTACAGAGCAATTTCTACTGAATATTCTTCATTTGAACATAACTTTAATTTTTTATGGAAGCGTCATTCTATGCAGAATTGTTTTATGAACACTTTGTTTTACATAACATTATTTGTCACCGTGGGTGCCCTGAATTATACGTAACGTATCTGCTAAATCTGAAAAGCAAAAAACTGATATGCTGAATCTTAGCTTCGTCTTGTAAAATAAACGTTCAAAGTTGTTGCATAGAATATGAAAGTGGCTGGGTTTTATAGAATAGAACTTTGGAGTTTATGAGCACACAACGATTTGTTTGTAAAAATATTTACAATTTCTTTTCAGCATTTTGATTATGTGGTAACGTATCTGTCGGAAAACTTGGCATTAAGTTGTGAGACACTGACGCAGAAAGAAAAATCGTGTGGAAGTGTTGATGTTTTTCTCCTCTCTGTCCTTTTGGTGTAAGAGTATAATCCTGAGGTCCAACAAAACGAAGCATGTATTATGTAGGGATGAATTTTGACCAGATTTGATCCCCAGAAAGCACAAGACCAATGAGCAAAATTCGGTCACGTATCTGGGGTAACGTATCTGTGGTAACGTATATGGTCGATCATTTTATTATAAGAGCGATATCTACCAAATATCTCTCACTTGTACTAAACTTTAATGTTGAATCGATGCGTCATTCCGAGGAGTAATGTATAATATACAATTTGTCTGACATTGCAATATCTGTCGCAGTGGGTGGCGTGAAAAGTATGTCACGTATCTGTCCAAATAAAAGTGTAGAAAACCGATATTTCAAACATTGTACCGTATTCTCAATAAAGAGCTGTTGCACAAAAAATCTAAGTACTTGCAATGTATGAAGTATATCCTCAGGGTTTCATATACACAGGGTCATTGCATAGTCGTGTTATTTTCGCAATGCTGTAACACTAAAGAAACTGGTAACGTATCTGGCGGTGAACTTGGCGACAGGTTTCAAAAGGCTATAAAAAAAGAAGTCAATAAAAATTTTGGAACTTTTTGAGTATAGTGATTAGCACATATGATATGCTCATCGTCCATGAAAATGATACTTGGAAAGTGTGTTTGTGGACGGAGAGGAGCAATAAAACATAATTCTGAAATAGCCGGCGACACTGCGTTTTGGGGGTCTTAACGAAGTTTAACGGCAAAATGTTATACAAAAAGGCAGACAACCGCATTTGATCGTGTTTATTTTTAACAAATAAAGTCCTCGTGATATATTATAAACATTTAAATAGTATCTAATAGGTTTCAGGGAACCGCAAACTGTCATGGAATGTCGGCAACACCAAAATTCCGTATTTGAACGCTTTTACTGAGAATGGGCCTTCAATCAAAAATAGCTCTGGGGTGAGTCCAGTGGGCGTTTCATGCACTACAGTATAAAGTATTCTAAGCCCTGGGCGCTGTACCAGTGACAACATGTATGTGTTGGGGTCGCTGGAGCGGTTAAAAGTACCCAACCATTGTCTACTGTTAGGGGGAAACCTCCGATGTTCACCTTGATGTGAAAGAGTCCACTTTTCTGGGGCAAATTTTGACTTCCAAAGGTGTTGAGTAATACACGTACTATCATATTATCGGACAGTGGCGAGCCACAGTAAACTAGTAACTGTACAATCATGTCCCATGCCCTATATCCTCTCTAAAGGGTGGTGGATGTCACAAACCATGTTAACATTTTACTTCTATCTGGTGTTATGAGAATTTTATTTTCTTTCGGTTGTGATTGACTTTTATGCTGTGGAAGTCAAATTAAAGGTACTGTTTACCTTTCAAAGCAGTGACTTTGAAAAATGTTCAAGATGTCACATTTAATGCATATGTGTAGGTCTGTTATATCACAAAACATTCTACCTTATAAAATTAGGCAATAAAGCCTTTAGTATCAAACATGTACAGGGATATCAGTATTTTTCTCATTAAACCATAACTGTAGATGGTTTAGTCTGGAAACATTTTATCATAACTATTGTTCACCTTTTGCATACTCAACAATACTTAACATTGATGATACTGATTCAAATCTTAACATTGGCTGTTTCTATCCCTAACTCACATTTTAGAACTATTTTAAAGTACTAATGCTGGGTTTTGTTTCTTCTGCAAATGGTACATTTTGCCTTTTAAGCCACTTCTGTTGTGAGACTACTTTTGCATTTCAAAATGCTATCGTACTCCCAGTGATATGAAAATTACTGCTGTGGAAACAGTTCATTACAAGTTATAATTTTCAGGTGAACTTCGTTTCAATAAATACTATTTCATATTTTAGTTCATACACTTTCTCCTTTCCCAAAAAACATTCATCTACCTGCTTATTCAATTTGTCATTATGTCTTATTTCTTTTATTGGTTTTCATTATGTGACTACTAACCAACTCTAAATTTTCATTAAAGGTCCAGTTGACCTTTAGGAGCAGTCATTTACAAAATGTTCAAGATATCGCCTTTCATGCATATGTGTACTAGGTCTGTTGTACCACAAAACACACTTCCATGTGAAAGTTTTGCAATAAAGCCTAAGTTATAAAGAGATGTCAGCATCTTTCTTAATAAACCGTAGCAGTATATGGTTTAGTTTGGAAACATTTTTATTATAACTATTGTTCACATTTTGTATATTTAACAATACTTCGAATCGATTTTACTGATTCAAATTTTCACAGTGGTTGTTTCTATCCGTAACTCACACTTTAAAACTATTTTAAGGCACTAATGCGGTGCTTTTGTTTCATCTGCAAATGGTAAATTATGCCTTTAAGTCATTGATGGATGCATAAAGGTTGACCAGATTAGTGGAGAACATTCTATTTGGCATAGCCACAATACATGCTTGTGACAGGAAATTCATTATAGCTCACTCAATTTAGAATGATATCTCACCCAATCCAGAATGTTCTAGGAAGTGCTTACATACTGTATTTGGCTGAGTGATGCACTGTCCCTGTATACCAATGTGATTGGTGGTTATTTTTGGTAGGATGTTATGCACATAGTTAGGCAGTGAGTCAGCTAGGATTTCTGGAACAGTCTTGGACTTGCTAGTATAGACCTATACAAGTGTGTAGCCCCGGGTTGGAGCAAATTGCAGAATATTCAAGAAAGGGGTGAATGGACATATATAAGCCGGAGAAATTCTGAGGTAGGCAGAGTTCCCAACACCTCTGCTCTGAGAGTTACGTCACTTCTGGCTCTGAAGCGACTTGTTATAGTCAGTCCTGTGTTACTTGCTGACCTGCTATATTTGCGGAGATAAGGCTTGGGAGACATTTTGATTACAAGGACCTTGTGATTTAAGATTTTTTTTCTGTAATGCATGTAAGTGATTCCATCACCGATATTGTAAAGTACAGTTTCTATTGACCATTATTGTACTGATGTGAAAACCGATTACGAGTCTGTACCCACAATATCACTGGTAATAAACCACCTGAACATTAGTTGATTGTTTCTTTTGTGCGATCATTCTCAGTGTGATTTTGGTCGTAACATAGCTCAACACAATAGCCATAGAGCAGGACAGGAGGATATAAAGCAGGACTTGTAACAAGCATTCCACTATAAAAAGCAATCATCAATAACATCTCTTTATGAGCCTCATCCTTGCTACCACTCCATTCCTTTTATTTATTTTTTTTAATGGGGGAGAGTTTCCTCTGGCTGTAAAAATTGATTAGTTTTCACGACTAATAAATTTGGTTTAGTGGATAATGATGTTTTTGCAACAGCTGGCTCCTCAACTCTTGTTTTGACTAAAAAAAAAATGAGGGGTATGCAAACACACTCTAATGACATATTTCCTATCCACCCACTGTCTTGCCTCTTGAATCGCGGTACGGTACATTAAGCATGTGCATTAGTACTCACTGAAGTGGTATTGGCAACAAAAATTAAACGTTCATTCCAGATGATTTTCACATGACGCAGTACATAAATCGACAGCTCCATGTATTCACTTGTGGAATTTACTGTGGTCCTTGAGCAGAGAACCCAAGACTCTGAAAAATCATAAACAAATTACACTGAACAGTGCTGATGATATTGGAGCCTCACATATTTCAGAAATGTAGCAGTGTAATTCCATTACAATACTGCTTGCTTAAAGGCATAACTTACCATTTGTAGATGAAATAAAAATCAAGCATTAGTGCTTTGAAATAGTTCTAAAATGTGAGGTTGAGACAGAAACAACCACTGTGAAAAATTTGAATTCATATACAATGCTGAGTACTATTAAATACAGAAAATGTGAACAATAGTTACAATAAAAATGCTTCCAGACTAAACCGTCTACAGTTATGGTTTAATGAGAAAAATAGTGATATCTCCCTATAATTTAGGCTTTAGTGAGAAAATTTCATATGGTAGGATGTTTTGTGATACAATAGACCTACACATATGCATCAATGTGATATCTTGAACATTTTTTAAATCACTGCTCCCAAAGGTAAACTGGACCTGTGTAGATTTATGCCTACCTGCTTCTTTTGTTCTGCTTCCTTGAGCCCCAACTCATGCATTCTCATGGTGAGGCTGCCATGTCATCATCCTTGTTCAATGCAATTTGTTTTAAATCTTGAAAACATTCATATTCCTCATCCCAATCACTGTAAATTCTAAAACTCTGTATTCAGTATAACTGATTCATAGTTGTTCAAATGTAAAAGTCTGAAAATTATCCGAAGGCGTCCTTTAACCCGTTGAGGATGAGTCCCAAATATACTCGGTCAGGGGTCTATGGGAAACGCTTGATGTAGCATGATCAGTCCGTCCTCAACGGGTTAAAGCAGCTCAATGTAGTTTCAACTAACTTTTTGTGTATCTGAAGGAGGGGTGTATGACACTTGCTTTCAGAAAGTGAGTGTGGGAAGGATGTACAGAAGGGACATGTGTTTACTCAAATCTTATATCTTTATCAATTAACGTCAGCAGCTATAGCAGGACAAAACTTGGGGAGAGCTTCTTGAATCTCGTTGAAGAAATGTTGTTATTCAGACTGCCATCATATGAGAAAGGCTGCGCACAGCTGACAAGACCAGGAAGTTTTTGATGGAGGACTAACCTTGAATTAACTCCGAGCGGGACGGTTTCCAGACCGCCTTCTTGGCCGCATTCTTCTCCCTCATTCTACGGAGGAAGGCATCCCAGTCCGGTGGGTCTCTTGGCAGAAGAATCTGCACGTGGTTCCAAAACCTGTGGAGGAATGGATATATTTCCTATTTCAATTGAGTCAAAATTCTATCCATGGCTGCAGTATTGTATGCAATGATCCCCAGTCTACGGACGGAACATCTACAAAGTATTGTTCTCATTTCCCAATAAGATACCGCATTATCCATATTTGTTGAGTCTAATATTTCACGAATATTAGGGACAAGTCAGACAATTTCACATGTAGTAGTATTCCTGATTGAGACCTACTTTGAGGAAATGAGAAATAAAGTATTTCTTCAAATGAAAAGTAACTATTAAAATATCCTACCTTTGAGGGTAACATTTTTTAAATCAATTCACGAAAATAAAAACACCTGGAAAAATCCCAAGAATACAGTCTTACAAATTGTACATAGATAATTGTCACTCATTCCATTCATAGCACACTACATTATGAAATCAGACATTTTCCTGTGAATGAAAGTTTCAAGAATTTTGAGAATGGTCACAATTCCTCAAAGTTTTATCTGCACAATCCTGTACATGTAGTACACTGATAATTTCTTCATGGGTAGGAATATGCGAGAGCTTCATGCCATGAAAAGGGCAGTTGGCTGCAATTCCCTAAAGTTTCTGGTTTTACAAAAGTTTTCTGAATTTTAGATCGGCAGCTGAAGTTCTTTGCACATGGGATGAAGTGAAAGGTTACACACACGCCATTACAGGATGTGACATTGGCAATAATGACTCAAAACGATCACAAGAAAACAATACATGTTATCCTTACTTTTCTCTTCTTAATTATCATCATTTCAGTCATAGTAGCAGTAGTTGCCATATTTTAAAAAATTAATACCTAAATGATTATCATTTCAGTGGAAATGTCTGCAGAAAACTTTCATCAGCTGGGGAGATCGTACAATAGGAGATTTAGGCTTCTACCAACCTTCAGTGACTTGCTGGCTAGCTTCTGTCCACCTCTGTGGACTTCTTCAGGCCAGCAAGTTAGTAAAGGTTGGTAGAAGCCTAAATCTCCCATTGAAGTGGAAATATCTGTCGCTGCAAAACAGTGCACTGTGAAAGCAGTGACTGTGGTGAAATGATGCCGGCTCCAAATCATAGGCCTACTGAGTCATCACTGCTATACAGGCTGCTCCTGGGGGGTGTTTCATCAATGAGTTCGTCGGAGGTTTTCACCGACAAATTTGAAAAGCTACTGAAATCCTTGCATCTGATTGGCTGATTGCAAATTTGTCGGTGAAAACTTCCGACGAACTCGTTGATGAAATGCCCCCCTGGTTAGCAAGTAAGTCCTCATGACCGCCATGTTTTCTTTCATTACACATATTTCTTTATAGCCAAACAAATTGAAGTATAAAATGATGATCGTTTTAGGCCCTAAATTTTTACTTCATTGTAACAAAATGTTGTTATATAGCCACGTTTGTTTCTGAATTTGTTCATAATTCATATCTCAAAATATTTGTTCAAACATAAAAAAGAAAAACAAAACTTCGTATATCACATTACAGAGAACATAAAAAGACAAGAGACCCGCGGGTCTAGCGCTCACCTGAGTATCGCAGGTTCACCTTTCACGCAGTCACTAATCTAAATTATTCACAGCTCTACTAAAATTTGACCAGGCATTCTCAAGTAGAAGATGAAAATGTACAATAAGGGCCCAAATTTTTTAAGATTCCTTAATTTGGGGGGATTGGGGCCCCCTGGGGCCCTCTGGGTGGGGCATGATGCCCATTTTGATAAATTGAGATCCTGACCCCCTAGGGATGCTACCTGCCAAGTTTGATGAAAATCCATCATGAGGTTTTCAGGAAGAAGATGAAAATGTACAATTCAGGCCCCCATTTGGACCTTCCCAACCCCCCCCCCCCCCCCCCCTGCCCCCAAGAGGGGCACCCCTGGATTTGCTATGACCAAACTTGAAACTACAGTCATTAATGTACTCACTCATAGTATTATCTTAGCTCTATAACTTCTGATTCTAGAAAAGATTTTTAAAGATTCCTTCATTTTGGGGGGTTTGCCCCCCCCCCCCCCTGGGGCCCCTGGGTGGAGCATGATGCCCATTTTAACAAATTGAGATCCTAACCCCCTAGGGATGCTACCTGCCAAGTTTGGTGAAAATTGGTCATGGGGTTCTCAAGAAGAAGATGAAAATGTATAATTTAGGCCCCATTAGGACCCCTCCCCACCCCCTCCCCTGGGTCCCAAGGGGGGCACCCCTGATTCTGCCATGAACAAACTTGAAACTACAGTCATCAATGTACTAACTCATAGTATCTACTTAGCTCTATCACTTCTGGTTCTAGAGAAGAAGATTTTTACAGATTCCTTAATTTTGGGGGGTTTGGGCCCCCCTGGGGCCCCTGGGTGGGGCATGGTGCCCATTTTAACAAATTGAGATCCTAACCCCCTAGGGATGCTACCTGCCAAGTTTGGTGAAAATTGGTCATGGGGTTCTCAAGAAGAAGATGAAAATGTATAATTTAGGCCCCATTAGGACCCCTCCCCACCCCCCTCCCCTGGGTCCCAAGGGGGGCACCCCTGATTCTGCCATGAACAAACTTGAAACTGCAGTCATTAATGTACTAACTCATAATATTAACTTAGCTCTATCACTTCTGGTTCTAGAGAAGAAGATTTTTACAGATTCCTTAATTTTGGGGGGTTTGGGCCCCCCTGGGGGCCCCCTGGGTGGGGCATGGTGCCCATTTTAACAAATTGAGTTCCTAACCCCCTAGGGATGCTACCTGCCAAGTTTGATGAAAATCGGTCATGGGGTTTTCAAGAAGAAGATGAAAATGTAAAAAGTTTACGCACGACGGACGACGGACGACGCACGACACACGACGGACGCCGGACGAAGGGCGATCGCAATAGCTCACTTGAGCCTTTGGCTCAGGTGAGCTAACAAGTACTGCACTATTGTGTATTGCAGTACTGCACTGACTGAATCAGAAAAGTTTGCCCGAGAGTAGAATTAATAACATGTAAGAAAAAAAGATCAAGAATTGGAGATAAAATCAGCAATGAGCATAAAAAATCGTATTCTTTACTCAAACAGGAGCGCACCGCACTGTACTAGAATTTCGATACTGAAATGAGTTCTGCCCTAAGGGTATTGAATTGAATGGAGCTTTCTGGTTAACACAGACAAAGGTCCCTGGAATTTTACCTTGAGGTAAAGTGAGCTTGCTATTAAAATGCATACCAGTCTTACATAGCCAGTCAGCCCCATTGAACACAGTTCTTATTTTTTTTCTGTTTTTCCCTTCGTCACGTTTGTTGCTGTTTATTGGGTCTTGTATAATGGAGACTTACAGATGATGCACATGGCTGTGCTTCAATACTCTTACATTTTATGTACAATGCTTTCATCTGCAAAACATTATTGTGTCATTGAATTCGCATAGCGAGTGCTGGGAAGTGGATTGTACGCGTACATGAGAAAGCTTGTATTCACACGTGAATGATCGAATGAGACTTCTTCATGCTAGACTTGGTGTGGAGCTGCCAGCTGGAAGCAGGAACCAGTTTGAATGCTCTAAATCATCTATTCATTTCAGTTAAAGACATAAGACCATTTGCAAATGAAACAAAAACCCAGCATTACTGCTTCAAAATAGTTCTAAGATGTGAGTTCGGGATAGAAACAACCAATGTAAATATTTGAACCAGTATAATCAACGTTAAGGATTGTTGAATATAAAAAAATGTGAACAATAGGTACAATAAAACTGTTTCTAGACTAAACCATCTACAGTTATGGTTTATTGAGAAAAAAACAATGATATCTCCTTTAACAAGAGGCTTTATTGCAAAATTTTGATATGGTAAGATGTTCTGTGTTACAACTGACCTACACATATGCATCATATGTGATATCTTGAACATTACTTTTAAATCACTGCTCCCCATGGTAAACAATACCTTTGATTAACCCATTGAGGATGAGCTGGTTTTGCCAAAACACACATTTTCCATAGATACCTGCCTGAGGATGCCCAGGACTAGTCTTCAATGAGTTAATCATGGAGGTGTTACAGAAGGGGTGGAATCTCTTCACAATTTGGGCAAATTTGGGTGCCGGGTTAAAGAGCATGACAATTCTTATGCAAAATATATTTCACTATAGCTTTGATGTTCCATGGTCCAAGTCAATCCTCCCTATAATGTTTGGATGTGGTGACCAAAGAAGTGGTGCTCAATTCTCCCCCCCCCCCCCCTCCAGATCTCGGCCATCGACCGTGCGATCGCGACAAAAATTGGCACACACATTGCCTATGATGTAATCTATGGTAGCACAAAGTTAAATTTAAAAAAAAATTATCACTTATGCTAAATTATGCTAATTTATGCATAATGATGCATGAAATCAGACAATTTGGTATAAATCACTAAATAAAGCTCAAAATGGGCACATTTTATTTTTTGTGTAAATATTCTTTTTAGTGTCCTGGGCAAATATAAGAGAAAAAAATTGCGGCATCAGAATTTTAGTATACATCAGTATTTTATTGTTTTTTTAATTTCTTATGCATTTCTTTATTTTTTCGACTTTACGTTTTTCATTTTTTCTATGAAACTTGTCCGCAACATTGTTCCGAACAAGAAAATATGCTATTAATTGATTTTAATCAATAAAACCCCAAATAATCATGCTTTTATGAAATTTGCCTGTAAGTACTGCAATGCAGTTTGCATTGAAATTGTACACAAATTCACGTTTTTGAGCAATTTTTGGTCTGACATGCACGTACATATTTATGCGCAACTTCGGAAACGCGCGCCTGGGCATCGCAAATTTGGTGTCAAAAGATGCGAGAGACTCAAAAGAAAAAAAGTCATGAAACGTTGCGGCGATAGCTTTCCGCGTTAGCGATAAATCACGCGGAACGTCGAGGGGGGCCTCGGAGGCCCCCCGGCCTAGTTAGGGTTAAAGGGATGGTACAGTATTGGTGGGGATAAAAATTGGGCTCTTAACCTGTTGAGGACGAGTCCCGAGTATACTCAGCAGCAGTCTATGAGAAATGAGTGACTAGTGTTCTAGCAAAATCAGCCCGTCCTCAACGGGTTAACTTTTTGCGAGATACCACAAAAACACTTACATGTGTATGATATGGTACAGAGCATATCATTTTAACCCGTTCCTTACGGGAACCTGGTTTACCAGGTTCCTGTGGGAGCAACTGATATACGGGAACCTGGTTTACCAGGTTCCCAAAATGAAGACAAGGGTGCCTGCTTCAGTGGCCTAAATTCATGTTTCTTTGTGTTAAAATGCTCAGAAAAATAGGTTTGATAAAAAGATCAGAGTTTATTCTGTCAGGATTTGTTCTCCTGCTGTTTTAAATAAGGGGTTTTTACAGTATTATGTACCTTTTCCTGATTTAGTTTTTTGCTTGTTCTGCTGTAAACTCGTAGGAACATGTACATAATGATTAAGGCTGAGATAAGTTAGAAATGCGGGTTCGCTGACCCCAGTCACCTCATTCAGGTACCTGGTTTTGTGTAGAACAAAAGATTCTGAGAGCTCATCAGCGCACGCTCTAGTCATACCTCGCACCCGATCGATATTTCCATTGTTCACGGGCACATGTAGTTGACCGTAGAAAGGGGGACACAATGAACCGCTTGACTGCCTTCACACAGCTGGATTACCAACCTGTGTGCCTCTCTATCGAAGGGCGAAAAGAATCTCGTTTGGGGGCATTAAAGGCACTCAGAGAATTGCGGAAGGAACGGGTTAAGAGGAATTCAAAATTTATTTGATGAAAATTGGGTTTGGAATGACTGAAACATCCCAAAACAAAGTAAAACAAAGGGATTGTAATAAAGTGTGGGCAGTGTCACACTTTATTACAATTGCTCTTTTTTGGATATCTCAGACATTTCAAAACCAATTTTCATCAAATAAACATTGAATTCCTCATAGAATTACGTACTCTTTCATATTTCATTAAAGAGTTTTCTCATCATCTCACCAAAAAATGTTAGAAACCTGAAATTAGGTCTCAACCAAAACTATACGATCCCTTCAGCTGTACTTCAGAGGAAACATTGAAATGGTTGTGGAACTTGGTGGTAATAGCGTACAGATCCAATCCTTCAAGATTTCCTTCCTTTTTTAAATGTGACCGTGCACCTCAAAACGAACATAAAGTCGCACACACTGATTTTGCGTGAGGACTGAAAATAAGTGAAATGGGTCAACCTAGCCGAACTTGACTTTTTCATATTTTCTGAAAGAGCGGGTCTTCTTTTACATTATGCTAAAATTTGCTATCATAAAACGGGCAGGAAAGTGTGTTTTTTTAGTAGTTTATGTCGAACATTTTTGGTAGAATAGTGTGATTAGGTGTCTTTAGAATTCCTCTTTCATTTCTGAAAAACCTTAAAACTCTTCACTTTCAACTCTAATAACTTTTGAAAGGATAGTGCTACTGCTTTGAAAGTTGGCATTAATTATGGACAGAATGTGTTAATGTGGCATGTTTGATTTCAGTTAATCTGATAATCCCTTCATTGTTGTTACTCTGGTGGTTTACTTCCTGTTTTTCGTCCCATTCATCGCACAGCCAGCGCGGTTTGGTAAAGATTAAGCGCTTGAATAGACACTGTAATTCAGAGCCTCTTTTCTCAGTTCACACTTTTCTTGAGTTCGTGCTTTCTTTCCAATATTTAGATAGGTTAGGAGAGTCCATTTGATTTGAGTTATACATCATTTTAAAGCTTAAAGTCTGCTCTTTCAGAATATGGTCTTAACTAAAAATTCATGTCTGGCGATTTTTTGTTTGTTTTGAGGTGCAGGGTCACAAATGTGCCATGGTTGAAACATCCTCTGTGCTGCATTATTCTGAGATAGCAACATAGTCATGGTTTAGTATGTTCTGTTTTTAAAATCTATGTAACTTTGATAGATTTCTGTTACCATGGACATATAATGAGCAAAGTTGTCAAGAAAATGCAAAACTTTGCTTTGTATATTGTATGACAAATCTATGATTGTTTTCCTTTAAAATGACCAGAAGCTACATTACTGTAAAGGCATGATTTTTACACACAAAGCAGTGACAGAAACTTAGAATTTACTCGCAAATCCAGTAGGGAGCACTGCTTGATAGTCAATCACCACATAAAATGCAAGCCGTATGCGAGAGGAGCAAAAGCATGAGAAACGCTTTCATTGTACCGCAGCATTAGGAGATTTATCGATTGGTTTGTGTGGGTTTGTGCATTTGAGCAGAATATGCGAAGTTGGGGCGTCGTGGACCGAGTCCAATGTCCGAACATGGCACATAAAGAGTTAACCCAACGAGATTGGGCTGATTTTGCTCTAACATGCATTTCCCATTGACACCTGCCCGAGTATACTCAGGACCTGTCTTCAACCTAGGATCTCCTTTATATTCTGTCCAAGATGTAGAGTATGGATTGTGTAATCCGTGTTAGAGGCTAACAGATCTAGACTGTGTTTAAACTACCTAGTTGGATGACTCAATAAAGTGAGATACAACGGTGTATTTGAAGTTTCACTTCTAGCTGTTTATTCTGCCATTGTTGTTGTTCACTTACATTTTGGCAACAGGGGGCGCTAGACCACAGTGGTGGTCTACTACATTGCACAAGGGACAGAGTGTTTTGCCTCTTCAGCCCATGGGCCAGGCCAGATATAGGTACCACCTGAGGTGGCAAAACCTTTTTGGTGTCATTTTGTTTGTCGATCATAGATATGCTTATCAAGCTATGATAGCATTTCCAAATGAGTAGCATAGTCATAGTAAATGAATTTTTAACCAATTTGGTCTCGTTGTTATATCCCTATTATATACTTCTGAATCGAAACTAACTGCTATACAAAGAAGAGCACTGTCTTCTGTTTGTTCACAGGTGTTCTGTAGTAAACACAGTGCACTTAGTCTTTATTCAAGGCAGCGAAGGGAATATCCAAAGGCTATGATACAGTGTATATCCTTTTATCTAAAAGCAACAACAACAACAAAAGCAATTCCTCGTGAATTTTACCGTATTTTTTAATTATTTATCATTTTCCGGTGAAAACGCTACGGTGGAAACGCTACGGTGGAAACGCTAACACCTGGCCAATGTCGCTTTATTTCCATCCAACAATAAAAGATAATGCAAAAACAATGTACCGGTACACTACAATACATTATAATGAATAATATTGTAAATGAACAGGGTGATTTTTGTTTAAAACTGATGTATTTGTTGAGAGGGTAGTATAAAAACAGTATAGATAATCCCTTTATGAGGAACTTTAGATATGATAACGGTACATTGGTCTAGATAAAGACTAAGCGCACCGCGTGACAGCTGGGGACATCATAACCTTTGGATATTCCCTTCGCGGCCTTCAATAAAGACTAAGCGCACCGCGTTTACAACAGAAGTAAGTTAAAAGTACAACACTGAAATCAGATAAAAACTTAATAGGGAAGTGGTGATACCGGTACTGAGAAGTTTCACTATAAGTTCTGCAAAGCAGTCTTGAATAGTTGATATGAATATATGCAAATGAGTGAGCTAATGATGTCACCAGCTCACAATTTTCCACTGATTGTGTAAAAAAAACCCAGCAAATATTCAATGTTTCTGTTTACAGAAGTGTAAACCCTAAATATAATGTGTTGTTTTTTTTTCATTGGTACCAGTAACTGTTGATAATTCAAATTTGAAGAGTTTGTTTGCAAAAACCGCTGAAGAATTTGAAGTACAGTCTCTGTCATAAAGTACAAAATAATACCTTTTAATGATATATTGGTCACTACATAATATGTGACCCTGCACCTCAAAACAAACAAAAAGTCGCCAGACATGAATTTTTAGTGAAGACCATATTCTGAAAGAGCAGACGTTAAGCTTTAAAATGAGGTATAACTCAAATCAAATGGACTCTCCTAACCTATCTAAATATTGGAAAGAAAGCACAAACTCAGGAAAAGCGTAAACTGAGAAAAGAGACTCTGAAGTAGAGTGTCTATTCAAGCGCTTAATCTTTACCAAACCGTGCCGGCTGTTCGATGAATGGGACAAAAAACAGGAAGTAAACCACCAGAGTAACAACAATGAAGGGATTATCAAATTAAACTGAAATTAAGCATGCCTCATTAACACATTCTGTCCATAATTAATGCCAACTTTCAAAGCAGTAGCACTATCTTTTCAAAAGTTGTAGAGTTGAAAGTGAAGAGTGTGGACAAGGTTTTTCAGAAATGAAAAAGGGATTCTAAAGACACACCTAATCCCACTATTCTACCAAATATGTTCGACCCATGTCTGTTTGTTTTGAGGTGCAGGGTCACATATAATGTTCATTAGGCATATACCATAATATCACACATCAGATTATTTTTTGATACATTATTCATATTTCTTGTTGCACTCCCATCAATATTTGTTAACATTCACTAAATGGTGCATTTGACTGTTTGTAAACATGTGATCAAGCAGATTAGCATGACGAATGTACTTCTATATAATCAGTAATGCTGTGTGGTGAGGGAATAAGAATTTGTGTGTGTCTGCATGTGTTTATGTGTTTGTGTGTGTGTGAGTCAATTATTGGATGTGATGAAGAGATGACTGTGTGTATGTGTTTGTGAGTGTACCTGTGTTTGCGCTTGCGTGTAAGTGCGTGTGTTTGTGAGAGAGAGGGAGGGGGGAAGATGTTAATAGAATGTGAGGAAAGGAAGTAACTGGGTCCCTTTTATTCAGTTTGAGTTTTTTGTCACATACAGTGTGTTGAATGTAGTGAATGTATAGAGTTTATAATGAATGATGTTGTAAATGATATCAACTGTTATTTTTTTTTTACAGTGATGAATAACTTGAAATTTGTAAATATTTTGTTTTTTAATCAATTTGTATTGCAGTATTATGTCTATATGAGCAAATGTTGCACTTCAGCCTTTTGGCTGTGAGAACATTTTATCTAATAAATCATAACATACCATAATTCCTGGGTGAATAACTCAATAATGATCAGAATAGATACATTAGGATTTGAGATTGGGGGATATTTGCTTTTGAATCAAAAAGAGAGAAATTTTAACATTTCATGCACAAACAATATGGCAAGGTATGAGGGCATGACCATCATCACTTTACAACTTGCATATACATTCATATTGACTGTTCAAGAACTGATTCCAGAAAAATTCGTGAAACTTCAAAATGTCTAACTTCCTATTTTTCATTCAATTTTGATCCAATTTTCATTGTTGGTGCTCCAGAAATTTACTCTATCTTTTCAGAATAACTTAAAACTACACTGGAATTCCCCTTTAAGGGAAGCAGGAGAGAGATATAGAAGAACTAAGGATTGAAAAGAATGAAATTCTTGAGAGTAACTCACTGGTAGTGGAATGTGTCTGGTTCTCTTGATATTTGATTGTTGAAGCCAATGTACAGGTCGTCCCAAAAGAGGCCTTTAAGCACAGTTTGCCGATGAACGCCGATCCGATTTCGTATCTAGCAGGAAGGGCAGGAATAAATAAAACAGAAAGAAACCAAAACAAGATCATCAAATGTCAGGGATGTGGGGGGGGGGGGGGGAGGCATGGTCACAATCGCACCACTGATGGCTGAGATTTCAGAGGGGATGGGGGCAGAATCAGCCAATTAGACAATCATCATTTTTGAAATTGTAATGTAAGTTTTCCATACATCATAGGGCATATAATGCTTACAAATAGTATTAGTTAGCCCCTGCTTGTTCACGAAATACGGGCAAATATCTATGGTCTGGTGCCATATTCCATGAGGCAGGAGGCAGAACGGAATATGTCACCAGACCACAGATATTTCCCGTATTTCGTAGGAACAAGCAGGGGGTAACGATTTTATCTTTTTAAGTGTATAATCTACATTTTTGGGCATTGGGCTATACGAGTAACACCTCCTTCTCGCTGATTTCCTCTCGTGAATGATGTTGAAATCACCGGTTGTCAGCCATGTTGACTTACACCTCGCAAGCTGATTATGCGCGCATACGTGCGTGCGCAGCTAGCGTGTAGTATCATGACGTCATATCACGGAATACAGAAAATATTCAGTGGCGGATTTAGCGCATGTGCACAATATGTCCTTATTCACGGAATATGGGAAATATTCAGTGTTTGGTCTGAGTAACACAGGTAATACGGGATTTTATCAATGATGTGACTGACCAATGAGATATCAGAATTCACGATCACTAAAAGATAAAAAGAAATATTGAGTGGAAACTGATAGATAGCTGTGGACTAGTGTGGACTACTAGTAACTCATAAACCCCTTGGAGAGTACGACAGCAGGGGCGGATCAAGGAATTCTATAAAGGGAGGCGCAACTAATATTTCTGGTGCCACTTCCGGGATTCATTTCATTTAATTTCTTTTTATTTCTTTTGTTTTCAAAGAAAAATAAAGGGGGGCGAGCGCCGGTTGTGCCCCCCTCTGGATCCACCGCTGTGACAGTATAGTATGTGACCCTGCATAATCTTTACCAAGCCGTGCTAGCTGTGCGATATGAATGGGACAAAACAAAAGATGTAAAGCACCGGAGCATCACCAATGAAGGCATTATCAAATTAAGCTGAAATTGAGCATGGTCTATCAATACATTCTGTCCATGATTAATGCCAACTTTCAAAGCAGTAGCATCATCCTTTCAAAAGTTATAACAGTTGAAAGTGAATGAAGAGCGTGCAAGGGATTTTCAAGAAATGAAACGGGGCCTCTTTATAGACATACCTGATCATTTTTACTCTCCCCCCCCCCCCCCCAAAAAAAAAAAAAAGGCTGCAGAAAAACTGCTGAGAACAAATTTTCCCATTCATGTTATGATCCTAAACTTAGGAATAATGTAAAAGGAAGATAGTTTTTTTCAGAAAATATCAAAAAGTCAAAATTGACTCAGTTGACCCATTTCACCTTTTCTGAGTTCTAAAATCAAGGAGTGTGAAGTTTGGAATGGTTTTGTGATGCACGCTCACATATACACATAGGACTTTGTTCAATCTCACATAGATGTAGACCTATTCTGTTAGCTGTGAACTTAAAAAAATAATAATTCCAATCCAAACCACTGATCTCTATAGTAACAGGAAGGGAGGCAAGGAACTGTGGAATGTTAGTTCACAGTTTGTGGATTAGAAAAAGATTTATAAACTGACTTCATTGTCCAAGTTATTTCTGCAACAGATTACTGTATACGCCGAATATTTCGTGAGGTTTTTATTTTCATGAATTTGGCGAGTCAGCTGCTATTCGCGAAATTGAAAACATGCGAAAATACCGACTCTGATCCCGATATGAATGTGACATACGCATACACATTTCTCCGTTCAGTACAGGACTCCACGATCGCGAATTTAACCACTCGCGAAATCGTCGGGAAGTCTCGATTCGCGAAAATTTAGACTTGCGAAATATACGGCGTATACAGTATCCTGTAGACAGGTGATTGCAGCGTCTGCACAAACTACGCAATATCTACTAGATCTGCAGATAGGCCTATGGGTTGATTTGAGGTTACTTTGAAACACCATTATTAAGCATAGTACAGTGGCAGTACAAGTCACAGTTATAAAGTAAGTTTCAGTAAGTTTCATGAAAATGCATTCAGGGATTGCTACAAATGTAGGGGGAAACACTGAAATGTAGCATTTTACCCTGACCTATGACCTTTAGTATGTGCAGTCAAAATTTGATAACTAATCACAGTTTTGTCCATTCATACATACACCATATGTACAAACACCAAGTTTCACTACGCAATTAAGGAGAAACACAACGTTAGTTTGTTGATACTTGGAGGAGCATTTATTCAACGAACCATGGTAGTGGTACAAGTCACAGTTATACTGCTTATTATCATAGATGGCGCTATTGCATATCAATTCAACAACACCTTAACTGGCGTAATCACTTCTTTCCTCCTTGCAGCAATTATACAAAAATTAACAGTTTTACATACCGCAACACTTACCTAACTTCACAGTACAAACTTATAGTGACATGAGAGCAAACACAATATGAAAATCCTATAAAATATATGTTTAAGTCACCTAACAAATAAACAAAACTTTTACACTATACTTTCTCCAATTAACATCATAAATCAACATACATATACATGTACCTATGTCCATAAATGACTTACATGTAGGGTAACAAAAAACCAATATCACACCTTGTATCTTAAGAAATAACTGCTTACAATCTTCAACATGGGAACAATATGTTTTGCAAGCATCACACTGCACAAATAGCCATTTCTCGGTATCATAAAAACTACATTGTATCAACTTTCATATACAAATATACCTTACTACTGCTGCTCAAACAATTATTATAAACAAAATCTCAAAACAAAGCAAATCATTGTTTTTGTTTTTGTTGTCTGTGACATCACCTACTAGTGCAACCAAAAAAAATTCCAAACCTTGAAAATATTGATAAGACATCTGATCGCATCGGGCAAACATGAATATAAAGTGGATTAATCATAATTGAAAGAGAAATAAAGCTGGCACCATAGGAATGGGAGAAACTGAGGTGACAGACTAAAAGTATACCGACATACGTGTATCTAATAAAGAAGGCATGTGATTAGAAAAAGGGGGATGCATGAACAATTATAAAAGACAGGTGTGAAACATTATACTCTGTATAAGATACAATATAAACTGACTGTTAAAATCGTACTATACAGCACTTGGGAACAATAGCACAATTCGCCTTGACTAGCATTGTACAATATCTGATAACAAACAAAACAGCTTGGTCCCAAGGACCTTATCATAAAGATTTCCCCTGCATAACAAAAACATGCCAGTAGCTAACACACATAATCTGCATGATGTCAGACAACCTAATAAAACAAATAAAAAGAAGTCTCCTTCCTTGGAGGACCTTGATATAAAGAGTTTCCCCATAGAACAAAAATATGCCTGTAGCTAGCACATATCATCAGGATGACCTATTAAACAACAAAAGAATGAATGTACATTGTATATAGTACATGTGAAACATAACATCAAATGTTTTATCAAAAATCACAGTCCTTGAAAAAAAAATTACTAGCTGGGGGATCGAATGAGCACCAGGCACTAGTTACTACGCAAACTGTACATGGGTTGTCACATGATAGTGTAAAACAACAAAGTTCAGACTACATTGTATGTCATTGACGAACAAAACCGGGGGGGGGGGGGGGGGGGGGGGGGGGGGGCCTCGAGGCACTGATCTATTCGAGAACATAATCGGAGAGGTAAGGCGGGGCATGTCGGCTGCGATGGGGATATCGTCGGCTAGGTGAGGGCACACCAGGTGTCTGACAATTGTCTGGAGGAGCTGGTGGGGGTATAGGTTCATCGTGTGGGGTAGACAGTTCATGTGGGATATCGGGGGGCTCCGGTGGCCGGAGGTCAGGTTGCACCGAAGTGATAGCACTGGGATGCAGAGGGGGCATGTGATCATCCGCTACTGTAGAAACCTCAGGAGGATGTGGCGGGGGCCTCGCTTGATCTGTTGCATCAACTCTGGGTAGGTCGCTCACATCATCACCATCAGATTCAGGGGACCGAGAAGGTAAAGTGGGGACATCGGACGGAACCTTCAGACAGGCAGAACGGCGCACACGGTAAGATGTGGACCGAAGTTGGTTACCGACGAACCTGCGAACGTTGCACCACTCATCCTCAACACTACAAACGAGGTAGCGGGGTCGGGAATGCATCTTGGAGCGATCCGTGCGGAGATAGACAAGATCACCAACGTGAATGGTGATGTCTGGTGAAGGGGGCGGTCGTGTGGGTGCCTTTGACTTGACACTTGGAGCATGATTAGCACGACGTCGGTTGTGTTGAGTCATGATGACATCTTGGTCTTTGATAGGGATCTGTTCACTTGTGAACTGATCACGTTGAGTCCAAAGCTCCCGAGCAGATAGGCCATTACCACGGAGCCGACTGTTGAGGCGATTTGTAGCAAAAGCAAGGGCAAGGGGGGTAACTGGGCCACCATGTGGATCATCACGGAGTAGTTCGTCTTCCAGTTCCCGTACTGCTTTTTCAGCGACAGGGTTCTTGTTGACGTTTGTGGGTTGACCAAGTTCGAGGGTAATCCCCTGTCTACGAAGCAACTCATCATTCCGGAGGGCTGCAAAGCCCGGGGCTGGATCTGTGCGCACTACAGCAAGAGGGCCCTCTAGCGGTCGTAAAGGTGGGCACAAATGGAGTAGAGCATTGCGGAGGGAGCCAGCACGTTCATCCGGGATCAGCATGCATGAGGTATACGATGTCACTGTCTCTCTGATGACGAATATGAGCTGTCGTGCACGCTTGATGACATCTGCTGCAAATGATACACCCACCACACATGGCGGATCACTTGTGGATTGGGGTGTGGCAGCATGAGGCACATTCCGAAGTGAGAGACAGCAGTGGCAACCTAGGCTTACCTGCTGAATGGCAGCATCAAGGTCCAAGGCGTAGAAATACCGAGACACCACTTGTTTGAGCTGGTGTGGGGTAGGGTGACTCAGTTGGAGATGGAGGGCAGTGAGAATGCCAGGAAGCACCCTGCGGGGAACTACAATACGCTCTTGCCGTGGCTGGAACGCGCGTTCTTGCCGGACAACAAGGAGGCCGTCACTAGCAATGGTAGCGACCTGTAGGTAACGCTTCACATCGCGAATATCCGTCAATTTCTTTGAAGGGCGGGTACCCTGCTTGAGATGGGCATGTGTACGACGGAGGTCTGCGCATTCAGATTGAATCCGTGCCCACGCATTGCGGGATGTGAATGGCATGCGTGTACGTCCAGACAGAACTTCGTCTATGGTATTGCGGTGAACAGCGGCGCCCTCCAACTGAGCAATGAAAGAGCAAATCTGACACTTGGGCTCTTGACATGGAGGAGCATTCCTACTGGCAAAATCAGCTGGTACATTCGCAGAGCCAGCTAGATGGCGAATGGATACCTGGTACCTACTCACAGTTGTTAGGAATGTGGAGACTCTGGGACTAGCAGAAAATTCTCCACGGCACAGCTTTTCATAGGCCTGAACACATGGTTTGCTGTCAGTAAGGATACAGACAGGGTGATGTGACTGAATAATGAACGGGCTGAAATGCTTGGTGGCAGTGGCGATTGACAATGCCTCCACCTCACAGGGGAGCCAGGTGACTTGGCGGCCATGCAGCTTAGCACTAAAAAAACCAGCCACAAGGGGTTTCTTATCTCTTGTCACATACATGGTGGCACCGAGGCCATGTTTCTTGACTGACCCATCTGTGACAATCCACAACTGGTCGGAGGGAGTAGGAGGAGAGTCTGTGCGAGGCTCTAACACAAAGGTCTCCTCATCTGCAAACTGGGGAGGCAAGGCAAGCTCAAGGAATTCTCCTGGCCAGAGAGTCATGGTTTTAGAAGGAGCTCGGAGAACGTGGGCACGCCTAACAGCATGGCCAACTTTTGACTTCCCAGTGGAACCATAGGAGTACACAGTGCCATCATCCAATGATATCTGCCGCTTAGCTGGTCGAATAGCCACATCATTGCGCTCCATAAATGGGGTCCCAGCAAGGACCTCAACATCCAAATTCTCCACAACCAAGCCCTCAAAATGGAAAACATGACTATCACGAGACAACGTGAGACGGGTTTCACCAATGACCTCCAAGGGTGATGATCCATCGGCTTGGTGGGCAGACTGGGATGTGGGAGCCACAATACATCCTAATGCATGTGCTGTAGAGGCCCGCATCATGTTCCCAGTTGCACCGCTTCAACAGTGACACGAACAACATGATGATTGTAAAAAGCGTCAAAGTAAGGAGACTGACGCACCTGAACACGGAGTGTAGCAGGGGAGTCTCTGGAGTCTGGCCCAGACACCGCATCTGGGTCAACCCGAGTGTCCTGGGGTTCAATGTCATCCGCAAGCATCTCATCACTATCAAAAATCTTAGCAACCTGGCGGGCTTTAGCCATGTACTGCCTATCAGATTCTGGGAGGTAGGGGCATACACTAAGAAAGTGATTGCTGGGGCGGCCAGCCTGGAGACAGAGGGGGCATGACCTAGCAGGCTTAGCGCGAGGTCGAACACGAGATTGTGGTTGAGCGCGCCTAGGGTTAGATTGATTGCGATTGCGCGGAGGAAGGGCAGCGGCACGCATGGCCCTAGAACACTCAACTGACTCAAGGAGACTAGTGAGGGCCTGAGATATTTCAGGCTTAAGAGAAGCAATGGTACGTGAGCGGAGCTCTGTGCCGTACCGCTGTTTGACTAGCTGGGGGAGATCAGGATGAAGCAATTGGAGCTAATGCAACACTATGAAATTTTCGATAGTTGGAGTGAGCTCTTCGTCTTCTGTAATGGTATCGCCATGGTGAGTAATACCTCCACCTGAGGTCAGCAGATTATCCTCTACAAAGGCAAGTATCCTTTGGTACAAGTCCTCTGGCCGTTCATCACTTTCCAACTTGATGTTAGAAAAATCAAGAAAATGGGCACCGGTAGACTGAAAACCGTAATGGAGACGAATTTTCGACCAAATGTCATGGAGTGAAGTGGAACTGCGGACTATACAGTTCCTCGCAATCACAGGACAGAAATTGGCAATCTGTCCTAGCATTAAATCAAGCATGACAGCATTTTGCTGAGCTGTTTTGCGAGAATCTGTGGGGACAGAGCTAGTGTCATCAACAAAGCCCCGATTAGGATTTGTCTTGGTCTTTTTGGACCATGTCACTGACTCGCCTAGGAAGGGTGCAAAGTGCTGGTCGAGATTTAGGGTGTACAGGAGATTCTGTCTCCAACTCTCAAACGAGGTGATGGTTTCTATTTTACCCAAGCACCATTGCTTTGGCACTTTGGCCGTAGCACACGCCATTGTGGGTGTGTGGGACTGTACCGTACAAACAAACTAGTGGCTATTGAAGTCCTAAGTAAAAACTTACGTTTACGGTGGACTTGGCCGTTTTATTTCAGCAGAATTTCTTCCTGTGATGGGCAAGATTTAACTTAGGCTGTGGGTAGTATTCCAGCGCTGCCACCACGCAATTAAGGAGAAACACAACGTTAGTTTGTTGATACTTGGAGGAGCATTTATTCAACGAACCATGGTAGTGGTACAAGTCACAGTTATACTGCTTATTATCATAGATGGCGCTATTGCATATCAATTCAACAACACCTTAACTGGCGCTAGTTAAACCTCAAATAGTTCTTTCATAAGTTACATTGTCTACAAAATCTATCACAGATGGATGGGCGGATGGAAGGATGGACAGAAGGACAAATGAAAAGAAAACATGAAAAATTCATGCCTCCAGTGACACTCTGGTATACAAATTGTCTACATACCTCATTGTGTGCATGGCATATTGTCGTTACAGCACTGCCCCCCCCCCCCCCTGCACCTGGCAGAATGTTGTTAACCCTATGCGCACTCACACACCTTACGACATTCTGCCATGCACAGGGAAGCTCTGTAGCGACAATTTGTCATGCGCACAACGAGATACTGTTTGGTGATTGGAAATAATGCAATCATGTGATTACTGCAGCAAAGATCAAAATCATTACAATCATATTGCAAGCAGTGATGTCGTGTTGGGTTAAAAACAAATTCAAAAATTTGACTGGCTGTATCATTTTATGTAGACCATATTATATATCCAATATTGTCCTATCTATTGCTGTAATAGAACCCCAGGCAGTCCCTTCAGAGTTATAGTTTCCACTCGAGAAAACATTTTCCCTCAGTGCTGCATGTTTCAGGAAAGTATCTCTTGAAAATATATATAACTCCAGTGCTGAAATCAAGCTTCATATCACTCCTCTTCAAAGGTAATATTAGCATAATTCGTTTCCCGTGGTAATGGCATAGGCTTGAAAGTCCCAGATGTGCGGGTACTGGTAGGGGAGAGGCACTCCCAACATGGGGAATAATTGACACCTACCTCCAAGTAGTTGTGTCGCCTTTCTGGTCTCTGCTGCGGGAATGTCGGCTGAGGTCCGATGAAATCGATCAGGAAGTCGTATCCCCCCTCAACAGTCTGGAAGTCATCATCAGTCTCAATCATCTGTTGATGTGGAATCAGTTTTGAATTGATTGTCTTTCATGTGCTTTCTAAACAAACAAGCAAATCACAGGAAAAATGTCTGAACCCTTACCCAAAGGAAAGGTTAAGATAGCATTTTCTTAACCTTTCCTTAACATTTAAAGGTTAATGTTAGCATTTTCTTAACCTTCGTACCAGTCTAAGGTTATCAGCTGGGAATGCTTAACCTTAGCCTTTAAAATCTAACCTTTTAAGACACACTCTTAGCATTTGTCAATAAGCAATAAACCTTTTGACCAAGTCCTTATCCTTTGGCTGAAAATATTCTAAGTCCATAACCTTTAGTGAAAAAAAAAATGTAAGTAGTAAGCCTTTAACCAAAAATTTTCTAAGTCCTTAGCCTTTAAAGTGAAAACATAGTTTTGGTAAGGGTTTGAGAACCCGTCTGGCACCATTTCATATTTGCTTGCAATTTATCGAAAGAGTCTATACTCAGAAACTTACCTGGCTGATGCGATTTGCCAGGATGATGAGTCGTTTTGGAGTATTTTGAGATGAATAATAAAAGTCGGTAAACCGAGTTCAATCTATATACCCAATCTTATTTCAAACTACTGGTATTATATCAATCTCATTTTTAGATCTTTTACATTTTATTTTGATTGGCTGGAAATAGATAACCCTGTAGCTTTTATACACAGTGCATAATTACCTTAAGAAAGCATCAGTGACTGGAGGCAAGGAAAACATACTTTTTTAAAGCACATAGTAGCACAAACAAGTCTCTACAATCTACAGGCACACTGTCACAAAAACGTGGGAAAGCATGAAAACATGAAAATTTGAGAGCACTACATCTTGCGTATTGGCGAGTAATTACAAACCTTTCCTGCTTACTAATCTTCGCCTGAGGCAGAATAGAATATCATATGAACGAAAAAGTGATTTTATTAAAAAAAAGCAAGTGACAAATACGAAATGTGCTTATTTGAAGTGCAAAATTACGACAAATACGAAATGTGCTTATTTGAAGTGCAAAATTTCACCACAGAAATATATTTGCTTAAATTTACAAAGACCTACATTTATGACATACCAAATTACGAAATGAAACAAGAAAGAATAATGTACATGTACACTTGTGTATATTCTTGATGACCAGGACTCTTTATTCATCTTGGAGTATGTGAAAAGAGCGTCAAACCTTTTCAGACAATTAGGGATAGGTGTAGCACCTACATGATTTGTGACTACATGTATGAAAAATCACACTTTTTTCAGTTTTTACTCATGACAATCGAAGTGTGAGACAAAATTTACTGCCTGAATGCACACTGCATAGCAAAAGGGTACATACAATAATTTCAAAGGAAAAGTCCAGATCAAACATGAACGAATTTAATAAGAAAGAAAAAAAATATTCTAAACAAAATGGTGTGAAAATGAAGAAAATTGAATAAGAAATAGGGAGCAAGTTATGTCATTCTGAAATTTCCCATATTTTCAGAAAACATTTCTTGACCAGTCCTTACGAATATTTCATAGGGTGAGGAGATGATGTCATACCCTCAAAATTTTCTACAAATTTCATTTACAGAAAATGATGGAATTTTATATATTTCTCTTTTTTTTGGGGGGGGGGGGTAAGCTAAAGGAAATCCATCCTTTTCTTACCAAAAATAAATGAGAAATTGTGTTTATAAAATTCCAAAATATTTCAATACAGGGTTATCCTTTTGCCTTCATCTGCCACAAAATGACACTTTTCACAATTTCATGTGTGGTACAGTGTATGTACACGGATACATGTATATTGTGAGGGTATGACATCTTCACTTCACTCTAACTAGAATTATCACTGAGGTGATAAATACCCCCGCCCCAAGTGTTGCTTTATAGTACATTTGTATGTGATGTCATGAGGGCAATGACATTAATACCAAGTTTGTGCACTTGTCGTACTGGGAACAGAATAATTTTAGTTTACTGTACAATTACAGAGTTGACACTGAGTATAAAACCTACGTGCACAGCAAATGGAAACATGATTTCCCATAATGCCTGCCAAATATGATTTTAATTGCTTCAAAACTGTGGAAGTTGTTCACTCTACAGGATTTCAAAGAAAACATGCGGTTACCATGGCAACGCTTTGTCAAGTACAAACACAAAGAGTGTCTTGCATAACTACATGTACACCTAAGATAGATCATAGAGACCAATTTTGAAATTGATTGCTCAAATACTATGGAAGTTATTCAATCCACAAGGTTTTGTTAAAATTATGGTAACCATGGCATTGCATTGTCCGACAAACACAAAAAACACCTTGCACACCTATACCTCAATATTATCATTTACCCTAAGTTTCATATAAATTGCTTCAAAACAGTAGGAGTTAAAAATTCATTATTCATGGAACTCCCTCATATCTTATCCTATTTTCATGATTTTTGTACGCACACACGTCTTTGGCTATATATGCATTTCAACGCCCTAAAAGGTTGCTGGTTTTCCTTCACTTCAAAGTCCATAACATTCTGTCATATTTTCAAAAGTACTTTGCGATTCAAACACTCTTGAAAATTTCCACTTCAATTCTTGACTATTCGTATCTAGATAGCAAGGACAAAGTCAGCGAAATCACGAAATTAACCTCTCTCGAATTATCGCATCAGGTCCAAAAACCACAAAAATAATTGTATGCTAAAATAGCACTGGGCAAATACAGAACATGTGTTTAGAATTGAAAAAGTACTTGTTCCTTTTCAACTGATAAGCATGCTCAAATTTGTGCCTGTTCCTCTACATCTTGACACGAAATATGTCTGATGGGCCACTCTTATACACAGTACAAGCATTTCACAGCTCAAGACTTTTCTCTAGATTTTTTTTTGCATACAAAATATGATCAAAGTTGCACCAGAATTTCGCAAGGCATCTTGTGTACCGAATTTTCCATTAAGTAGACTACCCGCAAGATTTGTAGTGTGAATAGACTGTTATAGTTATACATGTATTAAAATGCAGACATCCTAGGTGATATATTTTTTGTTCATAACTCACAAAGTAGCTGAATGGACCTGGGCCCTTCTTTCACTCATCCTTAAGTACACGTAGATATTTGAGTTCTCTAATTAGTCTTTGTCATACCTATTGGCTACCTCACAAACAAAGTGATCTTCTTCAATCTGAATGTACATACATGAACCAATTATGTCTCCAATTGGAATTACATGTACCTCTGCCTCGTCACACAAGTTTTTCACACAATGGATGTGATCCCTTTCATTGTACATTTCCATTAAATGAAATGGCTTGACCACAGCGACACTGACTTCACCTGTTGGGGTTTCAAGCATAGTAAAAAATTTCACTGATCCAAATGTACAAGATCGATCTTGCACATACTTGATAATGCTCTGATTACGACAAACCAATCGCTGATAACAAGATGCATAGACATACGAAGAGCTGCTTTTCACATAAATCTTTGACCAAATCTTTAAACTGCTGCATGAAATGTTGAATGTACGCTTGATTGCATCCAAGTCCTCTGGTGACAAAACATAGTCCTTGAGCTGATCAATTCTAAAAAATCCTGTCTGAATGAAATTCCAACACTTATGGTACATGTGATGTCTGCTTATACTCTCAATGAAAGCACTTGCTTCCTCGTCTGCTTCTTCGTACTTCTCCTTCAAGATTGGAATAGCCTGTATTAAGGTTTATAGTGCTTATGATTTGTGTGTCTATACCTTGTGTGCCATGTATTTGAGACACGATATAACCATTAAGGTCCTCAAACACAAAACAGTTATTGGCGAAAAGCGGCCCTGTTTTTAACACAGTGTTCACCAGGTGAAGCACTTGATGCACATTCATTGTCATACAAGTATCTTTCGGAGTAAAGTTCAGCAAAGGAACCCACAAACTGTTTTATGCATGCCTCTGCCTGCAAAATATCTCCAGGCGTTATCATCTCCTTTGAGAGTAAGAATGTAGCTTTAACCAAACAACAGAAATGGGCAAAATAAGCTGCTGAAAGGATGTGTCGCAAAACAGGTATCCCCCAATACAACAGAAAGTTCCTGTATTCTGATGCCTTCCAAAATGCTAAATCATCTAGTCCACGTGGAACCCGGGTCACATTTATTGTTGGTTTAATATGCGACAGAAGCTCACTCACCTTTTGTCTACTTGAAAAAAATGAAAACTTTTCATGTCTGTTTTCATGGGAAAACCAGCATTTCAGCAAAAGCTTTGTCACCCCTCCATACAATCCATGCATACAATCGATTACAAAGCCATGGGCGAAATTAAAGTGGCTCAGAAACATCAACCAAGATGGGCCTTTGATCCCATTTTCTACATAGTCTTTCTCACCATTCTTGATTTTGCCTACCGCTGTGTCAACATCGCTCTTTATACTGTCTAATGTACGTGCAGGACCACATGGGTCACATTCGTTGTATGGAAAGACATGAACGTTGCCTCCACTGAGTGTTCGAAATGTATGCCCACGCTGTAAACAATGCCAACACCCATAATTTCCATTGAATTGCAAACTGTTGCACACCAAACTTTTCGCTGGAAGGTCACATGTACAAGTCAGTAAAACTGCATGAGATGTAAACTTATCACCATTGTAATCTTCAAAAGTAACACCATTCTCAAGCTGAACTAAATCATTGTATAGAGGTTTGAGAAAACTCCACATCACTGGTTTACGGGCTGAAATCCACACTCCATAAAAAAGTGTATTCTCACGTGCTTTTCAGTCTGAAAGTGGCAGCTCATTAATGAGAAGATAAACAGGCCACATAGAAACCTTCGAACTCTTAAAAATTGACACACCATCCGTATTCATAGCAAAGGAAATGTTATTGGGAGAATTCAATATGCCGCCTTGAAATAAGTTTTTATATATGGAGCCATCGTAAACATCACATAGATTACCATCTTTGTTCAACTTGTAGTGTTCAAATCTATGCGTACGTATTTTGTCTGTGAAGGATTTCCGTTTGAATAGAACTCTTAACTGTGAAATTAAACTATGCTGGACAAAGTAAGAAACTGCTCCTGATGATGTCAAATCCTTCATACAATGAGGATTAGAACATCTTTGTGATGATTTGTCTACATGGGTATAACAGTGGGAGCAGAAATACTGGATAACAGGCAAGAATGTAAACTTTCCAAGATACTTCTTCAAAGTATGCAGTGACTTGACAAATATGTTGTTTTCTGGTAGGAGCAAGTTAATGAGTACAAGTAAATGTTGCATAGTTTCTTCAGACAAACGGAACCGAATCATAAAACAACACAGCTGAATGGACCTGGGCCCTTCTTTCACTCATCCTCAAGTACACGTAGATATTTGAGTTCTCTAATTAGTCTTTGTCATACCTATTGGCTACCTCACAAACAAAGTGATCTTCTTCGATCTGAATGTACATACATGAACCAATTATGTCTCCAATTGGAATTACATGTACCTCTGCCTCGTCACACGAGTTTTTCACACAATGGATGTGATCCCTTTCATTGTACATTTCCATTAAATGAAATGGCTTGACCACAGCGACACTGACTTCACCTGTTGGGGTTTCAAGCATAGTAAACAATTTCACTGATCCAAATGTACAAGATCGATCTTGCACATACTTGATAATGCTCTGATTACGACGAACCAATCGCTGATAACAAGATGCATAGACATACGAAGAGCTGCTTTTCACATAAATCTTTGACCAAATCTTTAAACTGCTGCATGAAATGTTGAATGTACGCTTGATTGCATCCAAGTCCTCTGGTGACAAAACATAGTCCTTGAGCTGATCAATTCTAAAAAATCCTGTCTGAATGAAATTCCAACACTTATGGTACATGTGATGTCTGCTTATACTCTCAATGAAAGCACTTGCTTCCTCGTCTGCTGCTTCGTACTTCTCCTTCAAGATTGGAATAGCCTGTATAAGGTTTATAGTGCTTATGATTTGTGTGTCTATACCTTGTGTGCCATGTATTTGAGACACGATATAACCATTAAGGTCCTCAAACACAAAACAGTTATTGGCGAAAAGCGGCCCTGTTTTTAACACAGTGTTCACCAGGTGAAGCACTTGATGCACATTCATTGTCATGTATCTTTCGGAGTAAAGTTCAGCAAAGGAACCCACAAACTGTTTTATGCATGCCTCTGCCTGCAAAATATCTCCAGGCGTTATCATCTCCTTTGAGAGTAAGAATGTAGCTTTAACCAAACAACAGAAATGGGCAAAATAAGCTGCTGAAAGGATGTGTCGCAAAACAGGTATCCCCCAATACAACAGAAAGTTCCTGTATTCTGATGCCTTCCAAAATGCTAAATCATCTAGTCCACGTGGAACCCGGGTCACATTTATTGTTGGTTTAATATGCGACAGAAGCTCACTCACCTTTTGTCTACTTGAAAAAAATGAAAACTTTTCATGTCTGTTTTCATGGGAAAACCAGCATTTCAGCAAAAGCTTTGTCACCCCTCCATACAATCCATGCATACAATCGATTACAAAGCCATGGGCGAAATTAAAGTGGCTCAGAAACATCAACCAAGATGGGCCTTTGATCCCATTTTCTACATAGTCTTTCTCACCATTCTTGATTTTGCCTACCGCTGTGTCAACATCGCTCTTTATACTGTCTAATGTACGTGCAGGACCACATGGGTCACATTCGTTGTATGGAAAGACATGAACGTTGCCTCCACTGAGTGTTCGAAATGTATGCCCACGCTGTAAACAATGCCAACACCCATAATTTCCATTGAATTGCAAACTGTTGCACACCAAACTTTTCGCTGGAAGGTCACATGTACAAGTCAGTAAAACTGCATGAGATGTAAACTTATCACCATTGTAATCTTCAAAAGTAACACCATTCTCAAGCTGAACTAAATCATTGTATAGAGGTTTGAGAAAACTCCACATCACTGGTTTACGGGCTGAAATCCACACTCCATAAAAAAGTGTATTCTCACGTGCTTTTCGGTCTGAAAGTGGCAGCTCATTAATGAGAAGATAAACAGGCCACATAGAAACCTTCGAACTCTTAAAAATTGACACACCATCCGTATTCATAGCAAAGGAAATGTTATTGGGAGAATTCAATATGCCGCCTTGAAATAAGTTTTTATATATGGAGCCATCGTAAACATCACATAGATTACCATCTTTGTTCAACTTGTAGTGTTCAAATCTATGCGTACGTATTTTGTCTGTGAAGGATTTCCGTTTGAATAGAACACTTAACTGTGAAATTAAACTATGCTGGACAAAGTAAGAAACTGCTCCTGATGATGTCAAATCCTTCATACAATGAGGATTAGAACATCTTTGTGATGATTTGTCTACATGGGTATAACAGTGGGAGCAGAAATACTGGATAACAGGCAAGAATGTAAACTTTCCAAGATACTTCTTCAAAGTATGCAGTGACTTGACAAATATGTTGTTTTCTGGTAGGAGCAAGTTAATGAGTACAAGTAAATGTTGCATAGTTTCTTCAGACAAACGGAACCGAATCATAAAACAACACAGAAGAAGAACAGTTACACCAAGGTGTCTAGTTGAGCCAGGATACAGAGGAGGATCTTCGTCATCACAATTGTTTTCATTGCAAGTATATGATTGCTGACACTCGTCTTCAATAACATGGGCAATTTCATCAGCGATGACAAGTAAGGGATCATCAATTGCATCATCTGCAAGATCTTCACGCTGTTCCACCTGTACAGAAGATTGCAGATCATGCAGCAATTCATCCAGCAGTTCGTCTTGAAAATCATTAACAGGTGGGGAAAAGTCTCCGTGTTGTGTGTTGGGCAAGTCACTTTCAGGAGGTGAACAAGCTTCGCTAGTTTCTTCCACATCTAATGATTCAATATCCATGCTGCTCTCCAAATCTGCTGCATCAGTGTCATAGAAGGTGTCCGCTTGCCCTGAAGCAGCCTGACAAAGGAGGATGAAACAACATCAATTAACAATTTGCAGCATTTTGATACAAAATTCAGGTAAATGTATACATCATGTACGCATTAGTCTAATTATTACATCCACACAACCATAACTATAATTTTTTCGATGTACCAGTACCACGTTACTACAGGGTTTGAAATTGGCGATGGTCCGCTGGCCATTGGCCACCCAAAATCACGTCGGACTAGCTAAAAATCATAAAATTCTGAAGTTACTAGTCCGTGTGTACATACCACACACACGGAGAAGCTCCATTGCGTAGCAGGGAATATGCTGTGTGTGGCCACTTCAACACGCGATAAGTGTGTTCCCCGCTACACAATAAAGCCCTCCATGTGTGCAACATGTACACACACGTCCACACGCATGTGGTTGTATCTACACTTCCTAAAAAAAAAATAAAAAAAACGAAGTGCGACCCCTGACTAGTACGGTACTTATAATTTTGGATCAAATAGACCATTCTATTTGTCCTCCTGTGATTGGTTGATAATGATCGAGGCTCACGTAATATACACATATTTTCAATTTCAGAATGTTGGTATGTTTGACACTCCATGATCTACTAGAAATTCTATAGATACTATTTGGGAAATGACAACATTTTAATTACCGATAGGGATAGTGATATTTTTCGATAAACAAATAATTAGAGTCTATGTGATGAGCAACAAAAATTGTAACCAACTTGCGTTCTATAATGTTACAGTAATTTTGTCAGTGTATTAAATAGGCGTACTGACGGAAGATTTGGATGTTTTCATTTATTTCACTGCAGCAAAAATGGAACGTGAGAAAACACACTAAAACAAATCAAAATGGAACACTGAGTGGGAGTAGATTTTGAGGAACTAACGTTAGAAATCTTGAACTTAAGACCTGGTCCTAGCCTGGATGGAATCTTGTCACAGTTCCAAGCCAGTATGGGCAGAACAAGAAGGGAGAGCTTTTGCCTTTGAGTTTAGATAGGGCCTAAGCAATTCCTTTGTGCTTCAGCACCATTTCACAAAAACTAACAGTTAGGTGCCTAGAGGGGTGCAGTGGATTGGGTCTAACAGCTACTCCTAATATAGTGAGTTGATCTTGATGCACAAGAGTCAAGAGCAATTTGATTGATTTTAAAATGACAGCTAGGCCTATTAGTAATAGATCTAGTAGGCCCTGTAACTTAGTAACGTTAGGCCCTAACATAATAATTAGGTTAAGTGGGGACGGGACTATAATTGCTAGTACGGAGGCAACCAAACTCTTAGTCTCGGATTTAGCTAGTTAGGCGAGTTGAAGAGATTTTTAAAGTATTTTGTCCAGTTTTATGCGACTAACGTTGGTATGACTGAGGTCTCCTGCATTAAGCTCGTCTAGTCTAGTCTATCGATTAAAAACCAATATGAAAATTCATAAAATATTAATTCCTAAAGAAGTTCTTTGACTGTCGCTGTGCTCACTCAAGTCAATGTGCCCAGCGTGTCGCAGGTATAGGCCCAATCGACCTATTAAACGTTAGGCCCTATAGCTATATAGGCTAGGTGTCCCTAGATCTAACTTCTATACGTGTATGTATCCTGTCGCTTCGCTACAGGGTTGTGTGTAGCTAGCAACCGACCGTCTATAAACCAAAACTTACTGCAGTGTCCGTTGGTCCCGCCGAGTCATTGCACAATTCCACTTGATGAACATGCTTTTCAACAGGCGTGACAGGTTGTTCTGCAATCCATTTTTTATATGGCCCACGTCTTTGAGTTTGGCGCGTAACAGATTTTAATACTTTGGCTTTTCCTTTGGCTTTTTCAGGTTCGGCTGTTTCAGGTTCGGCGCTCATTTTGTTGCAACAATTCATTATTCCAGCCGAAAAAAATAGGCCAATTAAGGTCTAGCAACACAGTACAAGGCACGTCGAAATATCCCCCGTTGCGTTGGAGCCTAGCCGCGAAATAAAAGATTGCCGGGCTTCTGATTGGCCGGCTGTGTGTCCACTTCCAATTAAAACCCGGCCGCCCGGCGGCCCGCACACAGCGCGCGCACGCAGTGTGCGAGATTCGATTACTAGTAATTGATCTATTTTCTGGGTTGCATCACTGACCTACCACACAGTAGAGTCTGTGACCTACCATAATACAGGGAGTGGGTTGCATGCACTCGCTACACGTGCGATCGAGATGTTATTCACGTGCGTGCGTGCATCGATGCCAGTACACGGCGCACCGCTGCACTGAGCTCGCACTGTAGTTTGTAATCTCATGCTGTATACTTTTGACCAATCAGTGATACGAATCTCACTTATGAGGACACGACTATAGATATGTGTGTTATAAATGCGCAATGCTATTGGCTGCCGCCACATGCGCCGTGCGCACCGGGTAGCTGCATGCGGGGTGCAGAGTTTGCTACAGTATGTGGTGGATGGAATTTCGCGCCTATTCTGAACTAACTGATGAGCTAGCTATAGTAGCTAGCTATTGCGCTATCTGCGTGCATGCTGTAGTTAGTAACAAAAATGGCGAAGCAACCCGGCAGCGCTTGCCCATCGACTCAGACTCAGAGGAAAGTCAAGACTCTAACATCATTTGATGATGGTAATTGTCTTTTATTCTTTAATCGTTAATTAATTCTAGACTAAACTCTAACATTAATTCTAAAGCCTTGGCTTAGCCTTATAAGTTAACAGCTAACAGCTAACGTTTACTTTGTTTGCAGTGCCTGTACTTTTAACGTTAAGTGTTTAGTGTACCCTGTAACGGCGATAGGCCTATAGACTCTAACGTTGTTACTTCGTACTTGTCTATTGTAACTGTTAAGGCGTAGCTCGCCGTATGACCGCGGCCTGGCCCGTGATTAAAGCACGTTACTCGTTAACTTACTACAACGTTAACAAGAATAGGATTACGATTTAAAACACAATTTCCATCGTTTCCATCTTGTTTGCAACTGTCCCATAACGTCGTTTTGACAATTGCACAATCGTGATCGATGCATCATGTGTGTGATTTTTTAATAGAAACGAAGATTCGAGTTAACGTGAACATTACGGTTAGACTTTAGAAGTGTTTCTAGAGTGGTCTAGGCCTAACGTTAGGTACCTACTAGACAGTTCTAGACCCTCCTAACAGTTACACCTGAAACGTTACGTCGTTAGTCCCGACTTTCTGAAAATTCATTAGGGCCTATACCGGGTACGTTCTAGTGGGTCCGGAAAGTGTTGTGTAACTGTTCTAGGGCATAGGGGTCTATCCTTATATTTTATAAAGTTATCAAACTCAAAGTCTAAAGAGAGGAATTTTCTCGATTAATTCATAGATCTAGAAATTAGATCTAGATAAATCAGATACCAATGTAAAAAACGTCTAGAGAATCTATCTAGTGAACTTTTAATAAGCAAGTCATAGAACTAATCATGGACATAGAGACTCTAGGTGTTCTTACTTCTATTTTGTTCAAGTTTTGCCATGGAAATTGATGTTTCTTAAGTCTAAATTATTGTATTCTATATTTCTTTAGAAAGCTCTAGTTCTATAGCTCTTACTTATGACTTAACTCTTAAAAACGACTTAAGAAAATACTTTGGCCTAGTTGTACGCCTCTTCCAAATTATCATTGAAATGACTTCCTGTCTGAAGCAAATTAGCTTTAGAAAAAGTCGACGTCTATATCTGAGAGAGATGTTTTTTTTTCCCCCGGTTAGTTATCTGGGCATTGGTAAAATTCGACGAGGATGGTGTAATCCACTGCGTACGTGGGGATGAGGTGGAGATGTCTGAGCGTGGTGCATCTTTACAAGACCTCTACCCGGCCATAGTAAAAGGAGACAGTTGTCTTGCTCCATGGGGGTCGCGAAGCACTCTCTATGACGCTGTGGTTGTGGACATGACAGGTACGAACGTAGGAATTATAATCTGGTTAGTCTCTACACCAGTTTCTCAATGATTTACTTCCCAGCTAGCAATATGTACCGGTACATAAATATGGGATAGTAGATCTAGATATCTATCAGTATCACTCACTCGGTGGTGGGAGCGTATTCTTTCTACACTTGTACATGATGTAAGTTGTACTTATAGGGTAGCTACGACTGATGTTGTCAAATTAAGACATATGTTCAGTTCAATTTGCCGATTTTCAAGTTATAAAAATTCACAATTTACCTATCAAGAGAAAGATAATGTAAAAGTGTAGACCGAGGGCCTATTTTATAGTCGTTTCGAGTGATTTTCAACTCTTTTAGATTTGATTTTTTTTTTTTCATTTAATGTTCTCTACACGACCGACAGAGGCTAGCTCTCCTATCTACTCCAGTATCACGCTGTTCGCGCGTTCAGGTCCTTTCCTGGTCGTCAATAATTGCACTTTTTTTAATTTTTTTTTTTACTAACGTGAGGTCACTAGACCTCGCCAGATTGTGCAAATATATTGCATTATGCCAACACTTGGGGGCTTCTATACTACTCACCAAATCAGGCTGTCATCAAAGTAGAATCCCCCAGAACACATCTTTTATGGCAAAAATCCTTCGAACAGCTCATCTTTGGGAAAGTAACTTTTAAAATGACGCCGGCCGGCGAATAAAGGCAGACTAACAAAAACAGCTCCAAAGAAGCAAAATGGTGATTACAGATTGTCACTGTGGTTGCAGCAGGACCCCTACAAAAATAAACAATTTTGACGTCCATCCCACAGTCCAATAGAACATTTTTGGAATACACTGTATAACTATTTTTATCTCAAGATGACAAACAGGCCTTGCTGAAGAAGAAAAGGGATATGGTGAAACAATTAAAGAAACTTGAAGCTTCTTCACGTTCTGGTGAGTATTTTGTATTAAATTAAAATTCATTGATTTATACCTATACTTTAAAGTTGTTTTATCGTAATACAGTACTCTCCGCATAATCGGGTAGGCTCGGGCAGAGCGTTTCTTACCCGATTAAGCGGAGTACCCGATTAACAGAACAGGTCTCATTCATAATTGACACACTCAATGTGTATGTACATGCATTGTACACTGCACCAAACACCTACACTGTATGCGTAACGCGCGTGCTTGCACGGCACATTATACATACATTACGCTTCACTCCTCAGTCACGAACAATAATTTACACTCTTTTTGTGGACAAATATGTCCTTCAGAAAACTTTGTTGTTTGAGTATAGACTCTAGCCCGCTAACATGAAGGCGTTTTCCGAAATGAACATTTCTCTTTGCGTGCACTGGTCACGTAGAACGTCAGGTTACTTTTCGAGAATTGACTGGGGAAAAGCAACATTATGGAGCTGCTGCATGACCTTTCTTTGCAAATTTCTCGTATTGTGAATGTTGTTGGGGAGCAAGGGAGGAGCGCAAGTGTGGATAACTCCTGTCTGTCTATGTCTATGAGTGCCAGCTACATGTATAATGCTCGTTTAAGTGTGGCAAGTCGGTACTGGTACATGTGTTTTTATGTTTGATCACTCCCCAAATGATCGGTCTTCTTTTCAAATTAGGCAGAGAATGCGGTTAGCGATGGAAAATTTGACATTCATGATTTCTTAAAATGTTATATCTGTGATAAAATGTGGGTAGACAATAGATTAGAAGAAATTATTTACCCATTTATGCGGAGAGGCAACCCGATTATCAGGTAATTTTAATGTGCATTGGAACTGATTTTGACATTACTACCCAAATAAACGGAGTACCCGTTTAAGCGATACCCGATTACGCGGAGAGTACTGTAGTAGAACATTAGGCTTTACATTCACAGCTGACCCTGACCCCAATTTTTACTCTTGAGTTGTAAGGTGGTAATCTTGGATTACTGTACAGAGCTGCCAACCGTTCCGAAAATTGTTAAAAATATTTGTTCCAAAATATCGAAGGGAATACGAAAATACGAAAATACGAAAATACGAAAACATCCTTAAAAAGTACGAATTTACAGTGGGAAAAAAATAATGGGTAAAAAAAATGGCATAACGCACATCGCATGTGCAATGTTATCATTCTCTACTCAGCTGGGATATCGATGCAACGCGTACGCACCATGTGTGGAAAGCGCTGAATAGAAAAGTGTGCGCACACGCAATTCGCCGCTTGCGTACTGTGTACACCGAACCGAACTTCGCGTGCGTGAATCCCTGTTGCCTACGGACCCTGGATCAACGGGTGTTTAGTACTGAAAACACCGATCGCTATTGGTATCCCCGGCGCGGCCGGCTACTGGCGGCTGGGGGAGCGTGAGTATACAGTACATGTACAGTATGTAGCTTAGCTACAAACTGTAGCCAGCTGCCACAACAGACAGTACCCTATTCCGTTTTGAGTCGGGGTAGAAGCGTTCCGTTGTGCAATGTCTGCTTCTTTTTCTCTTCTTCTTCATCCACTTTTCCCTTGCCTCCCAAGTACGAAATGATTTTTAGAGTGTTGTGTGTGTTTTTTGTAACGTTATTGCATCATTTTTCTGCAAGGAAGAGGTGAGTTTCTGTTCGTGTATTGATGTGCACTGCTGTCTGCAGTATGTGCAAGTGAAAAGCGTTCGAACTTTCCTTCCCGAGTTTCGTGGAAACTCCATGTATTTCTAGTGGTTCTAGGCCCATTTAAAGGAGATCTCGTGTAACAATATAAACTATTCTCCGGTCAAAATGAATTAATTTCCTTTGTTTTGTATCGTTTATTGACTTGATCCCAAGGATCTCGTCGCAAAACCGAGCTTCCAATGTGCATTTATTTTCGCGTAGCTTTCGGTGCTGCAAACTTTTGCTAGGCCTAGGGCCTGTTAGAGAACTAACTACACGCAGCCACTGTCTCGAAGTCGCACAGGGGTCTGGTCAAGCTACGTTACATGTATGTGTACTAAACTTATCGTTCTATTTCTGTCGTTTTTCACACCTCGTTTGGTACGATTTCTTATATTTTATATCACTAGTATCCGTTCCCTTTGTACTTTGAAGTATTTAGACGTAATTCTTTCAAGTGTCTTGCATTGTTATTTTCGTAACGGCGATTTCTCTGATCTCCTGCAATGCTTTTTCGAATCAACTGATCAAAGCGACGAAGTTTGATCCCAGCCGCTTCGGTGTGCTGTGTGTTGTCTTTTCTAGATATTTGTGTTGTTGGGAGGTGTTGATATGTTGTATTTGTTATTTATTTTCCCAGGTGTTTATCTCGAGGGACTGTGCGTGTTTCTTAATGTTGATAGGAAAAGGCTAAAATGATCTGAGTAATGTCTGATGGTGATGCTGATAATTAACTATGCTGGTGTAAAAAGACGGCTTACTGTGAATGCTGAGCGTACGTGCTGTTCGTTTTATTTCTCTTTCCCTCTTATTCTTCTTTCCCCCTTACTCTTCTTTATTTCCCCTCCCAAGAATGATGAAAAAAAAATTACATACACCTCACCACAAAAAGAACCATGCACGTGCTACCAACCCTCGTAAAGTTAAACCTAAATATGTTCAATATCAGCAAAGAATAAGGGGAAAGCACGAATAACAATAAATTACTAGCAGAGCGAAGAGATCGTGTTACGTGCACTCTCTTCGGCTCGAAGAAACTTGACCCCCCCACCCTTCTCCCCCTTGTGGAAATTTCCACAAAAGCAGGTGCCACACCCAGGTGCGTGCCAGACGAAAGAATGCGCGCACTGGAGTAAACAGCAGGGGTGCGAAGTTTAAAAAAAAAAAAGAATATGAGTGAGATTTCATGACTCGGCATCTCGGCGCGCGAATATGCGCGCAAGCGATGGTGTCGGAGGGGTTTTCCCACCTCCCGCGGTAGGGAGCTTTTTTAATTTTCAGCTCTTAATGGTGCAGGAGCATACTTAAGTGACTATTTTTTTACTTATTTTGAAAGACAAAAGGGAAATAATACCTTCAATTGCAACTATCACTTTAATCCTTCGAGCTATGCTCCCTATTATTGGCCCAAGTTGCAGAATTTGCCCGATACGTGAGAAGAAATGGGTGCCATGCGTGAGACTTGGTAGCTCTGAAACAGCGTATAAATATCCAGGAAATATCGATCGTATTAGTTGAATTAAAGGAATCATTGCCAAGATATCGTGATTCTATAGCCTTTCTTTTGGCGCATAGTAGGAAACGTAAAACAGTCGAATATAGTGTACTGCAGTACACTATATTCGAATATCTTATGTTCCCTGAACACTTAAAAAGAAAAGGATCGATTAATCAGTCAATTGAAAATGCAATCACAGAAATACCGAAAAGGTCTCGTATGCCCAGACAAATTCACTACGAGTATGTCCAATGAGATGCAGTCATCACCTGGTTAGACAGCAGAATCATGACATTGCACATCAATTTGAGTTCACGCTCATCATAACTGCTTGTTACTTTTCAAAGTTTTGACTATCAACATTCGTTCGTAGGTGTTTTTGTTTGTTTGTTTGTATGTTATTCCTCGTGAAGGACGTAATGATTTCTTCGTATCAAACGTAAACTGCATGTTTACCGTAAACAAGCCATTCAGCTCAGCTATGGCACATTCGATCCATCGAACTTGCAGTAACCTCTTAGGCAGGAGCACATGGTGCATTCACCACGTGTTTGCAAATTGGCACAACCACACGCAGCGCGGCAGTTTGCGATCGTCGTTGTAGCTGACTTTCTGATTCCAGTTAGGGTAAAATGAATTGGGATACTTCAGGAAATACTGATTTTTAAAATCCAGTAAAATGAAAAGGGTAAAGCCTGAAAACAACGCATGATTATGTTTTATATTAGGCAATAATTGGAAACACCGAACAGAGTTTTGCATTCGCTCACAGAAGCTCTTTTGAGACGATGAAAGCATTCCCTCCCCTGCTTGATAGTGGAGGCTTCCATAACCAGCCCAGCAAGTTTCTGGAGGTACATACATCCACTTGTACACATTCATTGCGTAAATATTGGCGTAAATATTCAATATTGAACGACGCGCCTTTAAGCACCAACAACAACAATTGCGAGAAAGCAGTCAACGCTGAACATTGCGTAGTTTGGAATCTTTATCGTGCTGGTGACCAGTTCGATACTTCGGCATGTGTCGTACTGTTATGTTTAGAGCCTGTAGGCCGCGTAAGTCGACGACTTTGATTCAAGATAGCAAAAAGAGGGAGATGGATAAAATATGAATTCTGGTGGAAAAATACGAATTTTGGAGCTGCTGAGTGCTAATTTGTGCTTCCAAAGGTTGGCAGCTCTGCAGACTGTGTCATCTTCCAACTGAATATAATCGTTCCACTAACATTGTGCAAGTTTCTGCATAGGTCCTTAATCCTTGTCCGTGCACTCATTAATGCATGGGTAGTACAGTAGAATACTAGTAGGCTACATGTGTAAATCTTTCTGGTTATTTTGTTAATGAAGTCATTCAAGCGGGCAAGACACATTAATGCTTATTGCCAAGTCTTTGAAAACCTTCCTCTTGTGGTGGATGGTTTACCATGCAGACGGCTATATACCAAGGAGGGGTGCTGTTCGTTATTCCGAAGGTTCGCTATTCGAAGGTTCGTTATTCCGAAGGGTCGTTAATCCGAAACACACAAATTCCCTATACCTAGACGTTCGTTAAACCAAAAATGAATAAGGGTTCGTTAATCCGAACATTTGTGGCGTTATTCCGAAGGTTCGTTATTCTGAAGATCCGTTAATCCGAAAATGAAATTCGGAACAATGAACCTTCGGAATAACGAATCTTCGGACTAAAGAGCCTTCGGAATAACGAACCTTCGGAACAACGAGCTGTAATCACCAGGGAGGCACCTCCCTGCTCATATGTGTAGCTGACCAGTGCCGGATCCAGGATTCACCAAAAGGGGGTGCCGAAAATTCGGCCGAATATTTTTGTGTGATGATTAAAAAAAAGGTCATCAGTAATCACGCACGCATTTTTGCGTGATGACTAAAGGGGGAAAAAAAAAGGTCAGCAGCATAAAAAGAGGGGCCAGTGCCAATTCGCCCCCCACTGCTGACCAAAAAAACCTGACTTAATTCAGCCTTATTGTATTGTGTACATTGTATTCCATCAATCATTTTAGTTTGATCAACCCAAATCATGTAACAATAGGAGAACTGAATGCTGTTGAGGCAGGAACGAAAGGCAACACTAAAAGGAAGAAGGAAAGCTGTGGACAAGGTCATGAGACAGGTGTGTGTATACAAACATGTTTTTATTTCTTCTAACATTTAATCCTTTGAAATTATTCATATAATATAATTATACCCCCGTCAAACGAAGTTTGAAGGGGGTATATAGGAATCAGCGGACGGTCGGTCGGGCGGTCGGTCGGGCGGTCGGTCCGTTGCAAATCTTGCGTCGCGAACTACTTCCTCAGTTTTCAACCGATTCCCATAAAACTTGGCACAGATGTGTGCCTTGGGTTGTAGATGTGCAAGACGTATTTTTTGACAGTACCCAAAAGTACGTTGCCATGGTAACGGCATATTATGGGCAAAAATGGGTACAAATCTTGCGTCGCGAACTTCTCCCACAGTTTTTGATCAATTTTTATGAAATTAGGTACAGATGTTCATCTGAATATGTTAATGTGCAAGGCACATATTTCCGCAGTGGCAAAAAGTGCGTTGCCATGTTAACGGCATGTTATTGGTAAAATATAGGGCAAAATGCTTCATGGCAAAACTGCTTCATCAGTGTTCTTCCAATTCTCATGGAATTCATATTGAATGTTTGTCTTAGGATATAGGTCAGCATGACACATTTCTTGACAGTGACAAAAAGTATGTTGCCATGGTAACAGCTCACATATTATGAGCCAAAATGATGGAAAATTTTGTGTTGCAAACTACTTCCTCAGTTTTTGCCCAATTTCCATGAAACTTGGTACAGATGTGTGCCTTTGGTTGTAGATGTGCAAGACGCATTTTTTGACAGTATCTGAAAGTACGTTGCCATGGTAACGGCATATTAATGGCAGAAGATCAAGGAAAGATCTTGCGGATTTAACTACTTCCTCAATTTTTTGACCAAAGCTTATGAAATGTTGTTTGGCGGGGGTATAACCAGTCGCTGTAGCGACATTTCTAGTTTATCTTTAATTATTCATAAGTCAACCTCGCCTAAGTCAAACAAACCCTTGTAACTTTGATTAATACCGCATGTAAACATGCCGATTTACCAAGGAAAGGGCATGGTACATATCTACATGTAGTTTATTATGTGTTCATTGTAACAGTTTCCAATAACAATTGTTCCATGTCAAAATTTTTTAACCTGTTGGTAATGATTTCAAACCTATTGGCAATTTTCAAACCTGTCGGGCAAAATGCCAAACCTTTCGGCGTTACATGTTAGAAATCATCGTGGAAAACCGTTGACAAAATGTTAACAGACTTACCAGTTTTTGCAAACAAATTCTCTAATTGATTGAAATATCTTCATGTTAGAATATTGTAGTTGATAATTTTGTTAATGTTGAAAAACCCCTAGATGTACTCAATGCAGGCAAATCCCCTTATAATCTTACCACGCAAAATCCTTTGTTATAAGTGAATCACTGTGCAATATTGCATGGTTTGTACATGCAAGGCATTACTAGTAATCTAACTTCAGCTCTAGCATTGCTTTGTTGTATTAAAGCAGTCATTCGTTATAAAGGGACTTTGTTATAATGGGATTTACCTACTATAATCTTTCCTCCTACTTTCGTGAGCCAACACTAATAGTGCAGCTCACATGAGAATTTGTGTTCCCAAAGCTTTGTTAAAGTTTGTTTGTTATCTAAATGTATTACATACAGCCACTAACTTACTGTTGAATTCATATCATTTGCAGAAGTTGGACGTTGTTGACAGCATGCATACCGTATATATTACCATGTCAGTACACTGTTCATTCCATGCATAACTGAGAAGGTATACATTGTATATCATACATTTGTATTTAATTCTGTATTACATTTTATATAACAATGCTGGGTGGAAATTTCATGGCTACATGTATCTTGTTGGAAGATTGCTGCTGTGGTAAAAGAAAATGCTGAAATGATAAAAAGAGATTGTTTTTTTTTTTGGTGAGGGGGGGGGGATTTGCCATGCTTTATACATATCATTAGGAAATCTTCATTTTTAGGAGGGTGATATACATTTCATTCTACAACCCTCCTAAAACTTCCACAAGAATTATTTACTGCTCTGACATTCCTTTTTTTTTAAATTAAATCACATTCCTGGAAGATTTTATGTTTCATGAAAGGGATTCATTGCTCTCCAGCAATTTTCTTTTAAATAAATAAAGCCCTGTATTGGAATGCGGATATCATTGAAGCATGATTGCATGTCTGTGCTGAATCACAACTTTAGATAATTGCGAAAATAAACATGCAGCAACGGTATTCGACATATTGCATATTTTGATTAATTTCATGTTTTGTTTATCATGATTTTTGTCTTATAATTGAAGTGTAAAGTGCCTTTTTTCTGTATGTAAACGTGCAGATATGGCAATAAAAACAGCAACTGAAAAAAGAAAGAGACAGAAGTCACAGAAAGCGGAAGAGAAACAAACAAAAACTGACATTTCTGCAAAACGTGAGTACACCCACCAGGACAGACCCATTATTGTTTACCCATTTCAGAGCCCAGAAGTTTGGACCCTTGAAATTCTGATTGGACCCCTACATTTGGTTTTGAATGGCCTGCAAAGGTTTGAAATTGAGTCACAAGATATTTTAGGCTAGTGCTAACCTACTGTGTATAGTATTATTACTGACATAAATGTAATATTGTATATTACCATTACATAATATACACGTATTAGTGCTTTATATGATTGCAGATCTGTACCACACACATTATTAAACATCTAATGATTTCAAAATTTCATTGTGACCCTCGTCATTAAAGTGATGTTACAAAAATACCTTTCATACAGCTGCTCAACTGGTTAACATGGGGATGATCCACGGATTTAATTCCGTATTCGCTCAGCAGCAGAAGCATGCACCACCATCACAGCCACGGGAACCTCCACCACCACAGCCACAGAAACGACAACAGCTGCAGGAGCATCCAAACCAGCAGGAACAACCTCCAACACAGCAGGATGTACAGCCACCCCCACAGCAGCACGAACAGCAGGGGGAGCAACTACCGCCACAGCAGCAGAAGCAACCTCTGCCACAGCAGGAGGTACAACCACCACTTCAGCAGCAGAAGCAACCACTGCCACAGCAGGAGGTACAACCACCACTTCAGCAGCAGAAGCAACTTCTGCTACAGCAGCAAAAGCAACCACTGCCACAGCAGGAGGTACAACCACCGCTTCAGCAGCAGAAGCAACTTCCACTGCAGCAGCAGGATGTACAACCACCGCCACAGCAGGAGGTACAACCACCGCTTCAGCAGCAGAAGCAACCACTGCCACAGCAGGAGGTACAACCATCGCTTCAGCAGCAGAAGCAACTTCCGCTACAGCAGCAGAAGCAACTTCCGCTTCAGCAGCAGAAGCAACTTCCGCTACAGCAGCAGGAGGTTCAACCACCGCCACAGCAGCAGGATCATCAACCATTACAGCATGATGATCAGCAACATGGTGGCTTCTTAGATATGTTGTCTTCACCTTTTGATGAAGGTATATTTTGAAATAAAACTAGGGCGGTTTCATTATGGAAAAACGCATATCAGCCGATATCGATATGAGGACATTTCATATCGGCCGATACCGGTACTGACACCGATATTAAGAAAATTAAAGAAAATTTGAAAATAGAGTGCTAGGTGCAGTCCTCAATATGGCTGAAACTTTGTGAATTTATTCTACCCATTACTTGGAAATTACTGATATCCCACAGCTTTCAAACTCTAAATTTTCCTTTCCTTTTTTTTTTCTATATCGTTATCAAAACAAATTTTCAAATAATTTCGGCCTATACCGATATGGCCAAAAATTGGCCAATAACCGATATGATATCGAACCAGCCCCAATAAAAACCATAACCAAGGCATTTTTATTAGCTCACCCAAGCCGAAGTGAGATATTGCGATTGCTTTTCGTTCGTCTTGCGTAAACTTTTTACATTTTCATCTTCTTCTCCAGAACCGGTGAGCGGATTTCAACCAAACTTGGTGGGGGTCAACCTTAGTGGATAGGAACCTGAAATTGTTCATGTGGAGCATGTGGCCCTGGGGGGGGGGGGGGGGGGGGGGGGGGGTGCAAGGGAAAAACAAAAAGTGGGTAAATATTAAAAATCTTCTCTCCAGACCCAAAAGAAGTTCAGTCTACTGACCAAAAGAGGTTCAGTCTCCCAACCCAAAAGAAGTTCAGTTGTATGTAGATAATCTTTATATATGAAGACAGCATGATGCAATACAGATTTCTGATATGTTGACTGCCCTTTTTATTTATCTCCTTGGAACTTCACAAACTATTTTTCAAACATAGGTGGCAGCAGTTGGGAGCCCGCTGTTCAACCAATTTACAACAGTTACCTTCCGACTTACACTACTATGGAGACAAAAGATGAGAGAATCAGAAAGTTAGAAAGAGACCTGGCTTTTGCAAATACCAAAATAGGGATTCTTGAAGCCAAGGTGAAGCGTCTGGAGAGAGAGAATGAGCATGTAGGACTTGCAGGTAAGAAAAGAATTCCTTGTGGCGTCCCTCATCTGTAATGCTACAAAAACTTGAATAATCCTGTACTCTGGGCTTCAATTTCAATCACACTTGGGTGACAGTTTTGGTGTCCATATTATACAGGTATTTGAAACCCATATCTTTTTCTGGTTTTAGGTGAAGAAGCACTTCCTCATGGTGCTAAAAAACAAGTTGGAAGTTTAAGTTTGTCTTTAGTGCCAGAAATAAACGATGGTTTCTATTTGACATCAAAAACAAAAGTCTGAAGTTTGTCGTGCGATAATTCCACAACCCGCAAAGATTTTGCTGTGCCATTTCATGATTTTTTTTTCTTTGAAGTCTCCCACATTTTTTAGACCAAATTTGCCACTTCCGGGTACACCATTCCGAAGTATTACATAATGTTTTGTACATACACTGCCTGAACATTGGCCCGAGAACGGATCAAATTTGTAATTTTGTGTACAATTCCAATACAAATTTTGTTTTGGTGGTTAAATTGATATTAATTACATTATTTCAACTTTAAATCATTCAAGTTAATTGATTCTAATGTCCAAAAAAAAAATTAAAAAAGTATCTGAGACAAATTTTGGCAAAAATCTGAACATACAAACTGTATATATATTACATTGGTCAAGCAGCCCAGTTTTAGAATGTTAACATCAATCAACTGCAATATTAACCAGTGGCTCTAAAAGCAAGCCGGGGGTTTGTCTTATGCTCCAGAACTTGAAGGTGGTACTACTTTTATTCTATTTACAGCTTCTCCAGATTTCCAATACCATGTGAAGGCTATTGCGGATCTCCTCTCATGCCACACATCGAGTATCCAGGTAATTGTACATATAAGGCCAAACAAAATAATTTGTTTCCAATACCAAGGTAAGAAAAATTTGGCATACAAACATAATGCTCTAATTGAACGAAACCAGTATGCTAGGGATTATTCACCTGAATTAACCATGATCTCACATTATTGTATTTTATCAGTGCTAGAATACAGTATTCATTTCTCCATTGCCCCCCTTTTTTAAAGTTTTTGTATGGACAAAAATTCCTGGTAAGAATACATTTCATTTCGCCAAATTGCTTATGAAATTGGTTCACTTAGAACCATTTTACATGTTTTTGGGTAGGTAGGGTGCCGGACACAAGATTATTTCTCATTTTAGCCTAAGTAGACGAAATAAATCTGACTGACCCGTTTAACGTATGGCTAAATAATTTGGCCAGAGATGCCCAGCATAGTTTTTAGGGCCAATGCCACCACGAGATTTCCAGTTCCACTGAAAAAATTATAATTATACCCCCGCCAGACGTAGTTTGAAGGGGATATATAGGAATCAGCGTGAGGTCAGTCTAATGCAAAATCTTGCGTCACGAACTCCTACAGTTTTGAAGCAATTTAAATGAAACTTAGGGTAAATGATGATAGTGAGGTAAAGAGGTACAAGACATGTTTTTTCAAAGGTCATGGGGGTCAAAGGTCAAGGTCAACTCCTCAAAATATCACTACTTTCCTTATATTTATGCAATGAATGAAGGTTTTTTTTTTTAACTTGATGTATACATGTCTTACCCAATATATATTCTGTGGGAAGTTTCTTGCCAAAAGGTCAAAGGTCAAAAGGTCAAAGGTCAAGTGAAAGTGCTGAATTGCACTTTTTCCTCCATATACCTCCAATACCTTGAAAAATTACTCAATGCATAAACTTATAAAAGGGTCAAAAGTCAAGTAAAAGTCATCAGTTCCCCAAATTCCTGCACTCTGACATTTTAATCATTCATCCAATTGAACCTAGTTCTAGGAAAGTGAACATTCAGCACATTTGTGTCAAACCTGTCATTTTAATATTTTGCCAATTGTTTGAAACTGTCATCACACATTGTCAAGACATTGTACTATAGACCTATTAGGAGAACCATGCATTATGGCGGAGGCATATCAGTCGCCGTAGCGATATATCTAGTTTTTTTTTGTGTGTGTTTGTTGGGCAATGCATTGCCGTGCTAACCACAATTTTACCAAAACCTTGTGGAGGGAATATCGTCCACTGTATTCAAGCAATTAATTTCAAAATTTGGTATCTATGATGATCTATAGGTGTAGTTATGCGAGACACTCTTTGTATTTGTACTTGACGAAGCATTGCCATGGTAACAGCATGTATTTCTTTTAAATATCCTGTCGAGTGAACTACCACAGTTTTAAAGCAATTGAAATCAAATTTGGTATGCATTATGGCCTTGAGGTACAGATGTGGAACACATTTTTTGTGTTTGTCAGACAAAGCGTTGCCATGGTAACCACAATTTTACCAAAACCTTGCGGATTGAATAACTTCCACATCATTCAAGCAATTAAATTCAAATTTAGTATGTATGATGATCTACAGGTGTAGTTGGAAGACACCAATGTGTTAGTATGAGAAAAATGTGTTGCCATCGTAACCATTCATTTTTCTCTCAAAATTAAGCATTTAAGCTATGAAGGTCAAATTTGGTGTGCATGATGCTCTGTAATAAGTACAGTTGTGCAAAATGTCCTTTGTGTTTGTATTGGACGATGCATTGCCATGGTAACCACTTATTTCGGTATTCTCAGTGCCCTCAAGATATCACATACTATAAATAAACACTGGGGGGGGGGGGGGGGGGTTAATCACCTTCAGTGATAGTTCTAGTTTTCATCAATTCATCTTGACATTCTCTCCTTGCTTACAGCATGAATCATCAACCACCACAAGTTCCCTTCAATCAACTGAACCTTCCTCAACCCAAAACATTCCTCGGTCCATAACCAAGAGTCCTTGTCACCTTCCACCAGCTGCAACACCATCTCCATCACCCACTTCACACCAGGACAAGGAAAATGTCCGTAAGGTATGCTTGACATAAACTACAATTGTATTACAATCATTGCTTATCTATGATTGTGTGTAGATAGCCAATCCCCAGTCTGTTTCAACATCACATTGGTTTAGTGCCGTAACAGCCATACCCATTACTGTGGAAGCTAGAAGGTTGCTAGTACAGTTAAACCTCACATAGAGGTCAGATATAACCTCTAGAGGTGTTATAACAGACAAGGTAGTTTTACTTTATAAGTTTGTATTGCTTTTTTATGGTCCTGATATAACAAGAAACCTAATATAAGGTAATTTTCATGGTCCCAAGGACCAGGTTTCACTGATCTAACCACAACTTATGAGCAAAGGTAGCTACCCAGGTGATCAAACATTCAAAATTTCCTATATATTACAGGTAAATCCCATTATAACGAAGTCCCTTCTAAAGAATGACTGCTTACAAATGAAATAAAACTTAAGTCTTGAATCTCTGCATCTGCAAACCAACAGCAAAACAATCCCCATGAAACAAAGTGGCCTATAACAAATTTTCACTCATTACGAACTGATTGTTCTGTCCCGTCTTCATATATTCCTTTGATTTAGAGCTTGCTTATAGGGAAGTCGCAAATTTTCAGTCCTCAAAAGCACCCCACTCCATCATTCTCTCTGATCAACAGACACTTCTTGATACGCAAGCAAAGCCTCGCCTCTTCAGCACAACATTGAGCAACAAGCAAGTTTATGTAATAGCTGAATATATGATGTACATGGTGCATGCATTCGGCAGTTGCGTTGTGTGCGCTGATAAAATTAGGTCACTTGGACTCGGCCACACACTAGCGAAGCCCTTCACTACCAACTATGCCTGTACAAAGCCAGGCATAGTTTATAAACGAGAGACATGACAGAAACGAAGTGTCAATTTTGAAAACTGGAATCACGGTTTATGCTGCGTTTTTGTTGAGAAGTATTGGTTTTCAGTTCTTACATATTTTCCTTCAAAATAAACATTATAGTTCATCATGTATTGTGTACATTTCAACGTCACTGATGAAATGTACATGGTCCATTTGTGTCATATTGTTGATTATACTAGGAATGTATATCACATAATGTTCATATGGTTTGTACATGTAGTATTTGTACATGATATTTGAACTTCATTTAAAATGTAATTTGCCTTTAACAAAGGATTTTTTTGCAGTCCCAAGCAATTCGTTATAACAGGATTTACCTGTACTTAGTTCATTTATCATGCTTTGCATTGCATTTATGATGTAAAAATTGTTGTATATGTTTTTCCAGCGTCCTCTCATCAGTGACCCTGCTGATGTTCAAAAGTATTCTGGAATACTGGTGGACAAGAAGGACCTCTTCAAGGTGGAACAGAAGGCTGTCTCCAAGGGTCCTAATGGAGGACCAGCCTTCCTTCTAAATGCAGTTATTGGGATGGTGTTCACGCGGGAAGAGCTCGCGATGTCTTCTTCCCTGGGCATAAGAACTGCTAAGAAGAAGGTGGCCAACCGGAAGCCACTGAACAAAGTGGCAGTGGAAGCAATTAGAGGTAAGGTCGGTGATGTTTGGCACATTTTCTACCACTCAATTCATTAGAAAACGATTTACAAGCCATTAGACCAATTTCATTTTAGTGAAAGGTCAAGAATATAATACAGTCAAAGTCAGAAGTCGAAGTCATATTCCTCAGGCAATCAGCTAAGTTGATGTTAAAGTGTTCAAATTTAATTCCATGGACTTGCATTGATTAATCCTCTGCATAAATCAAAATATTTTAGTGGAATTATTGTCTACCGTAAGTTAATCAAATTCCTTGGAACTTTTCATGCTTATTTCTAATGGCCACTCATTTACTACACTGTACACATGCAGATCGTATCATTTACATGATTGCATGCATGTCATATTTTGCTGGATGGTCACATGCTGCTGGCATGCATGTGTACATGTACAATTTTTTTTTTTATTTTTTTATTTTTTTACTTTCATGTTGGCCAAGCATTGCATAACTCTGCATGTTTCAGTTTCACGCAGACTCGTAAAACCTTGTCTGAAGTTGCATGACCGAACATCTATTACTGTAACAAGCCTGGTCTGAGAAATATTAATCTTGAATCTTATTTACTGTGTACGCCAGATATTTCGCGAGGTTTTTATTTTCGTGAATTTCGCGAGTCGGGTGCTATTCGCAAAATTAAAGACACGCGAAAATTTGACTCTGATCCCCAATGTGAACGCGACGTACGCGTGTACACTTCTTCATTCAGTACAGGACTTCATGATCGCAAATTAAACACTTGCGAAATCGTCGGGAATTCCCGATTTGCGAAAATTTAGACTCGCGAAATATATGGCGTATACAGTAAATCATTATCAGCTGTGCTTTTCTGAGTGATAAGTATTCACATTTTTGTGGGGTCAAATTAACTCATGAAACTTTGGAAAAATTTTTTTACAGTGTTCATAAAAAGTTTGTGAAAACGGCACTCCATGGCCCTATCGCATGAAAGTTTTAACTGAGAAAAACTCGGGTAAAAACTAAAAAATCTGGTTAGTCTGACTTTGCCATTGGCTTTAACACAGGAAAAGGAATAAAATGTAAAAAAAAAACAAAAACAGTTTTCTCAGGTAAACAATTTTAATTTTTATGCAACAGGGCCCATACGATACATGTAAATCTAGGTTAGGGCATACAACATATAAGGTTTTTTTTCTCATCTCAGATGAGGTATATAATGTAAGAAAGTTTGTACGTATAAATTATACATTCATAATACTCTTTACTTTTTCTGTCTCTTTTCAGAATACATGAAGGCAGTCACTGCCAGGTATGACTGGCCACAAACGACAGAACAGGCATTTAATTTGCGCTTCACCAACAAGTGCTGCAATGCCAGAGCACTGTGTGCCAAAGCCGTTTAATTCAGCACTCATATCCTTTGTGAACTTGATCAGGAAATGGCTGTTTACATTATTCCCCTTGATCGTCAAGCTGCGTTTGATGCTTTAGATTTTGACATTATGCTTGAACATTTTCAGAATATCGGATATGGAATCAATGTTTCAGCACTGAACGGGTTTAATTTGAATTTCAAAAACCGTGGACTCTCATGATAATGAGCACTGATATAATGAGCTTTCATTATAACAAGGTAATTTTTGTGGTCCCAAATTTTAATTCCCCTTTGTATTGTATTGTTTTTGTAACCCTGATATAACAAGGTTTCATTATAAGTAGCATATTTCTCTGGTCCCAAAGACCTCATAACAAGAGTCCTCTGTATCTAGGGAAAAATCATATCACTATTGCTGGTGTTGGCAGTTGACAAGGATATGTCTTAGGGCATTTGATGTATCATAAAATAAATACAGAGGAAACTCTGTATAACGAACACTGCTATAACAAGATATCGGTTACTACGAGGAAATTTTCCCGGTTCCAGATTTCCTTCCACACAAGTCTATGTAAAATGCTACTCTAATAGCAAGATCGGCTATAACGAAATAACTGCTATAATGAGATAAATTGTGTGATTTCCAAACAAGGAAAAATAAAGCCAATCAAACCTGTTATAGCGAGGTTTAAAAGCAAAATGCCTTTGGGTAAAGCTTTACTTTGTCTGTGCTATCATGTTGCGAGATTGTAAAGCTCAATGCGCCAAAAACTGTCTTGTACACACATATTTTCTTCAGTGCACTCTACAGCTAGCACTGCATGTTGTAAGCAGGGACACCTCCCTGTTGTAAGTGTATGTGTGTGTGTGTGTGCGCGCACTGGTACATGCAGAAAATGTGGTGGGACGGCCGTATGTATACAGTCCATGACATCATGAAGTTTAGCAGGTGTGAGGCAATCTGATGCTGTGATTGGCTTTCTATGTAGGGAATTCCCCATCTACACACAAACGCAGTCACAATGTACATACAGAATGTGTCACAAACACACATAGCATTGTGCAGACCGTATTCAAGCTTTCCACACACAACACACACCCATACCATAACCACATACAAATCCACAGTCGATCTTGACACAATCGCAAGCTATATGATAGATTTACAACTTCAAACATCTACAATTAATGAGAAACACATTCTTGATATTGAATTTCATTGGTGAAAAACATCTTACCCATAAAGGTGAGCAATTCCCTCACACACATTACCAAGTTGTCAGTATTGATTGAAAGATGATGGGTAGTCCAACGTGTGCAAATTAATGTCCTTATGTTATGCTTTCTTTTATGCCTACTGATACAACGAGATATCCGCTACAACGAGGAAAATGACTAGGTCCCGACCATCTCGTTATATCGAGTTTCCCCTGTATACCTCTTTGTACGTCTTGGCAAAGACGCTTTACTGCCTGTACGAATGTCATGATGTGTGTATTATATTTACATGTACGTAGTATGTATTCCAACAGCTTACAGCTTTTTACAAAAATGATGCATTAATTATTGTTTAAAAAATGAAATAAATTTATAAGTGATTTTTGACAGTTACAAGTAATGCGTATTTTGCAGAGTAGAAAATTGCCAATAGCAAATTGTGGGTCATTTGAGTTTGCCAATATTCATATGTTGACCAGCTAGTACCAAATAATCACTCGGATTCAGCATAATGGATTCACTCATTAGCTGTCGCAGCCCCTCATATCAATATGATGGTAATGCTCAAAACGATGAAAATTATGATGACATTGTGAATAAAACTCTTTCAAAGTAGCTAAGAGACGTACATCTGAGATGAGATTAAGGTTTAGATGTGCATGATATGTTTTTTTTATGTTTGTTAGAGAATTAAGCATTGCCATGGCAACCAAAATTATACCAAAATCTTGTGGAGTCAACTGCTTCAACAGCATTTGAGCAATTAAGGTGAAATTGGGCATGTATGATCAGTTGTACAGTTGTGCATGACATCCTTAATGTTTGTACATGTTCAAGCATTGCCATAGTAATAATATATATTTGCAAAAATCTTCTGGAACAAAGTACTGTACTTTCACAGTTTGCAAGCAATTGAAATCAGATCTGGTGTACATGAAGGCATTGAGGTATAGATGTTCAAGACATACGTTTTGGGTTTATAGGACAAAGTGTCGCCAAAGTAAGTTTTACCATTTTTTTTTTTCGGAGTTGGATCTGCTGGAGCAGGGTTAAACCTTGATCACCTTCAGTGATGTTCCGCCTTGAAGGGTGGTCTGTCCATCTGTCCGTCCTATTTCTTGTTGCCGCGATATGTAAAGAATGCCTTGATGGATTTTCATCAAACCTGGCTCAGGGATACTCCATTTCTATGAAGATGAGCTGATTAAATTTTGGACCAGATCAGCTGAATTTGTGCTAGATGTATAATAATGTTTCAGACATTTTTTTTTTCATTTTTTTTTTATTTTTATATTGAGCAATACATTGCCAATGCAACTACTGTACATATAAACAGATTTTTGGCTGAGTTTAAAGGCTTAATAACTTAATCCACTTGATCCTGTCAAGGTAATTGGTAAAATTCACTCGTGGCAATATTTAGTGACTGCCAGAGAGGTGGAGGCATCCCATTGGACTAGTTGACTTGCTCTAGTTTTTGCAGAATGTGTGATTAAGAATGAAAATTACATGTTCACTACTGTTAAGTTATTTTGCACAATACATCGCCCTTTTATTGACCGCTTGCAACAGTAAAAAGATCAAATGCAATTACTGTATGTACTTTGATCTGTATGTTTCTGGTATGTACTATAAAAATGATTTATAAGCACATACTAGCTTGTACGTCTTTCAGTTTGGTAATTTTGATTGAAGACTTTTTGTGTATACATGTACACACATGAATGTAGAGTCCAGCAATTTAAAAAATGCCTCACTTCGCAGGACGTGTGAATTGCATACTAGTATATGGCTATAGCTACCAGGCGAGCTTCCCTAACCTTTAAAAATAAAAGGTTAAGGAAGTATCCTTAACCTTTCAGAAGCTACCAAAGGTGAATTTCCCTTTCAGAGATGTTAACCTTCAAATGTTAGAGAACAGCTTCTTAACCTTTGAAATGTTTAGCTCATTTAAATATTTCGCCTCTATATAAGGTTAACTAGCATTTTTTCCCAATTAAGGCTTAGGAGCTTAACATTTAAAGGTTAAGAAGCTAACCTTAACCTTTTTTAATATAACCATTCCTGTTAACCTTTGCTTAACCTTTAAAGGTTAAGCTCATTTAAATAATTCGCTTCTCTGGAAGGTTAGTAAGCATTTTATAAACCTAAACCTTTCAAATTTACCATTATATTTACACATTCCACCTAAGCATAAAGGTTAAAATTAAACATTTGCTTATCATTTTGCAGGTTCTAGCAAATGTTACAGAAAGGTTAACCAAATGTTAGTGATTTGGGTAAGGGAAGGTCTAGGCCATGAGGATAAAGTGGTCGGCCTCGAGATGGCAAAACAACGTACATGTATCTACATCCAACATCATTTCCAGTAAATCGAGGTTGAAGTTTCGCAAACCTACAGCTGTTTTTCTGTTTTCGTTAAACACTTCATATCTTACCCAACCAACAGTATCAGTAATACCGGTACCGTAAATGCAAATTGATTCCACTAAACCCTTTGTTTTTAGAATAATTTGCATTCAACCCATTCCTTCCGCAATTCTCTGAGTGTCTCAAATGCCCCCAAATGAGATTCTTTTTGCCCGTCAACGTTGTGTTTCCGGACACTTAAGTTCACGCGTGAAAACTTAAACGTTTAGATACCCATTTTACATAAAATATGCACCCTTCTTTACCTCAAAAGACTTGATATAGACTCCTCATATACTAGACAACATACTCTGAAAGCAGCGTGAGAATTCCTGGGTGCGTCATTTTCATTACAGACGCACTTACAATATGCGTCCGGTCCCACAACCTGTCCGGTCCCACAACGCTTGGTCATACAGGTTGGTAATCCACCTGTGCGAAAGCAGTCAAGTGGTACATGTATCCCCTTTCCACGGCCAACTACATGTGCTATCAAACAATGAAACTATCAATCGGGCACGAGGTATAAGTAGACCGTGCGCCGATGGGCTCACAAACTCTTTAAACCATGCACCCAAATGGAATGACTGGGGTCAGCGAACACAGAAATCTACTGAGCTCAGCTTTGACTGCTATGTACATGTTCATACGAGTTTTATAGCAGAACAAGCGGAAACTAAATCAGAAAAAAGGTAATTAATACTGTGATTCTATATGCATTTTTCCAACAGCAACAAAACATATGGTGATAGAATAAACTCTTGGCATTTTATCAAACCCATTTTACTGGGCATTATACAACACAAAGAAACATGAATTTAGGCCACGGAAGCAGGCACTCTTGTCTTCATCTTGGGTTCCGCTCTTGTCTTCATCAACCCATTCATTACGGAAACCTGGTATACCAGGTTCCCGTAAGGAACGGGTTAATCAAAACATATGTTGTTTTGCTGTCTCAACATAAACATGCTACTGCCATTGATACAGCAAAACAATTAAACGTAAGTCTCGATCACTGGCGTGCACAGGCTTCTGTAGCTACACACGACGCGCTGCGAATAACTGCGTAAACAAGTAGATGGCAAAACAACGTACCGGTATTGCATGTACATATGTTGCTTAGCAAAGTCCATGCCTGATGTGTGTTGAGCAGGGGCAAGCGTATCACCGCTTGCGTTGTTTTGCCAACAAAATTTGAACAATTCCCACTGGGAGGGAGCATCATATCTAAGTAATGGAATGGGTTCTGATTTCAAGATTTGGTCAAGAGTTAGATTACACTAAAATAAGCTGAAATATGTGACCAAGTCAATTTTCACAAATTTTTGACATACATTGTTTTGCCATCTGAAGGCCGTCGTGGTCTACCCCAGGGGCACAACTTTGACAGCCATGAGACAAAAGTCAGGGACCACCTGAATGCTAATCTGTGATAATCTGTGGTACCATAAACTAATGATAAAATAGGCCTTATTTTCTGGCTTTTAGTGACCATGATATACTTTATTTTTGTGCAAGTATTGTCATTGCCTACACCCCCCCCCCCCCACACACACACACACACATACACACTGAAGCATTCAGTTCCACATGCATGTTTCTGACTTTTCGGGAAAAGGGTTTGGGGAAGAAAAAAAATCCTGAAAAATCATTGAAATAGGGTATCTTTTAGTATTTTTTTCCATAAATATTTCTAATTATGGTTAGTTTCAAACCTCACCAAAAATGTTGAAATAGCTAGGCCAAAGGGTTGTGCGGCTTCTCTGTTTTGGCCCCTGTTCTCCCGAATGTGCTTACTGTGTTTTGCTACAAAGCATGCCAGGCTGTCTATCTTTTTGCAGGACATTCAAAACATATGTGACCCGCTACAACAAAAGGATCCTAAAGTCACTGACGGCCGAACCGAGAAAATCAAGTTTGAAGTCACATCATCAAAATTGGTCAAAACAATAGGATTTCTGTTTTTGGCATGATTTTGTAGTCTAATGTTTTGTCTATCACCTGCCGAAATTTCGAAGCTACATGATCAAAGGAAAGGCAAGAAATCAGCGTTTTTCTGGGCCATGATTTTCCGACTTTCAACGTAACAGAAACGTGTCGGAAGATTTGGATTTAGCACCCCAGCTAGACTCCGCCCCTAGCAACGAGGGAGTAATGTTATTGGTCAGTATGTGGCATCCTAATTACGGATTGGTCGTGCCTAGACCGCTGGCATTAAGCTTGAATGAACACAGCAGAGGTTGCTAGGAGCATGCCAGCCCTTCTATTGTCAAGCGGTGAGCACTGTCTCGCCTCCCCTTGATCATGATAGCGTCGGACAGTAAACTTTGAAGGCGTTTTTCTCGAAACTCTGAGTTCCCCAACCACTTGACATGCGCTAATAAAATCATTGATATCTCCGCAACCAAGTACTTTTATGAGTTGTGCTATATATGAAATTAAAGTAGAAGAGTACAGAAATAATGTCATGCCATTTTCAGAAAATTGTTCTCCCCCAACTTTCGGATCCTTTTGTTGTAGTGGGTCACATATGCACTACATCACACTTTGAAAGCTTCTTTTCCAAAAAACCGGGAGGGGGGGGGGGGGGAGGCATTTTGTGGGCTTCCAAAAGCCTGTGATAAAATCTTAACCGATTTCTGAGTATCTGAAACATGCATAAGGGTATGTGTATGGTTGACTACGGGAGGGGGGGGGGATGTAGTTAAGAATCTCTCTTTCTCATAGTATAGTAAATTACTCCTTTCCTTGTCTCTGCCCCTCTTTCTCCCTCTCTCTCTCTCTCTCTCTCTCACTCTCTGTTATGGAAATAGCGCCACCTGTTGGTGAGCCAAGGTAAGTACAACATCAACATAATACAATTATGGAATCCTGATAATATTCATCTGGATTCATTCAAGATCATAGTGCCTCCATTATTTTTGGAATGTGTAGTAGTTCAGCTGGGAGAGATAACTGCGAGTGATGTTTGAAGATCAATTAATGCATGAAGTAGGCCAGAATGACTCCGGCTTTTTTTTTCTTTTCTTTCTTTTTCGATAAGTATACATGATAACCCATTTCCTTCCCCCCCCCCCCCCCCTTTAAGGCTATCGTATCTTCAAGCTATATGCTTATTTGACAACAGTCTTCTGCATTCACACTCCCAATACATGCGCCATAATTCAGTCAGATCATTTGATTCATTATATCCCAAGTGGTTCCAAATTGACGTCTCCTATTATTCTTTTTCTTCAATTATGTTGGGATGTATACACTGTATGTTTTATTATGTCTTGAAAATGAGAAGAAATGACTGTATTTCATTTGGAGTATATATTCAATGCAGACAATCCCCAATAAATTCATTTGAACTGAACTGAATAATAAGATATGAACAACACAGCAATATGAAATACTCTCCTCCTTCACCTCATTCTTTCTCATCAAATTCTCCCCCTCAGTTATACAGTGTGCTGTTTCTTTCCATGCTTAATACACTACATGTTGGACTGAAAGGAGCAAGAGGGGTGATGGGAAGAAAAAATACAATAGGATGTAATCAACATTTGCAAGGACTCAATTTACTTACAACATACTCATTTGTAAGGGCCCCCCCCCCCCACTTTTTTGCACCTGTACATAGGAATACATAGGGTTTCACCTTTTGGGCCTCCCCCCACCTTTTTTTTACCCCGGAAGTTTGATATCATTTGTATTTTGTATGCCATTGATGGTGAATCTCTGTGTTTCTAACAAACAATGCGACCCGCCACAACAAAAGGATCCGAAAGTCGCTGAGGGCTGAGTCGAGAAAATTGAGTTTGAAGTCAGATCATCAAAATCAGTCAGATCGATCGGATTTCATTTTTGGCCATAATGTTTAAGTCTAGTTAATGTATCATCTATTATTTGCTGAAATTTCGAAGCTAAATGATCAAAGGATAGGTATAAGAAATAAGCATTTTTCCAGGCCATGATTTTCCGTCTTTCAATGGAATAGAAACATGTCCGAAGATTTGGATTTAGCGCCGCAGATAGACTCCTCCCCTAGCAACAAGGGAGTGATCTTATTGGTCAGTGTGTTGCATCCTAGTTACTGATTGGTCGTGCAAAGACCGCTGGTGCTAAGCTTGAATGAACATCGCGGAGGCTGCTAGGAGCATACCTTCTATTGTCAAGAGGTGAAACTGTTTTGCCTCGGCCCTTGATCACAATTGCATCGGAAGGAAAACTTCGAAGGTGATTTTCTCAAAACAGTGATTTCCTAAACCATTCGACATGCGCGAATAAAATCATCGATATCTCCATAACCGAGTATGTTTATGAGTCATGTTGGGTATGAAATAAAAGTTGGAGAGTAAGGGAATGATATCATGCCATCATGCCGACTTCTAGATCCTTTTGTATTAAAAATATTCTTGAATCACAAATCTTGAATCTACAGCTACTCATACCACACAGACAAATTCTGTGTTTATTCATGTTGATGTAGGGCAATAGTCAATCAGTTGCAACAAAAAAAAAAAAATAGACATATTGCCACTTGCATACTGTAAAAGTAAAATTCATACTACGTCGCAACATTCAGCATATTTTCACTTTTCTCGCATAATAAAAGAACACTTGACTTGCCTCTTTCAGGGAGAAGGGGGAATACCACATACATCAGTGACAAGTAGAGGAAATGCGCATTTTTCAAAAAAAAAAAAAATTATATAATTTTGTGAAATTCTCTTTTAACTTATATCGTTCTACGTATGCCGCATCATACACTGTGGTAGTCTTCTCATCCAGCAGTGACTGTGCAGAAACTTCAAAAGTTCATAACTTTTGAAAGGATTGTCCGATTTTACCCAAAACTTTCACTGATGTATTCTACTAATATTGCTGCATTCACTAGATCCACATGCATATGAAAGTGGACTTGTCCTTTAAATGTGAAAAGTTTAATGCACTGCAGATTGTTAGAGATCTTTTTTTCTCCTACCACTCTCACACCCGTATTATATTGAGCTATTAATTGAGACTGTTCCATACTAACGGTTTGTTTTACAAAGAAGAGCTACAGTGAAAGATGAAACAGTACTGTTTCATACTCAGATTACATTCAACGACTCTGATGCTTGAAGGTGGTCTTACCCGCACAATGAGGTTGTAGCCATGGAAACCGACCCACTTGTAGTATGCCTGGATCCACTCGGGGTAGGAGAAGATTTCATGCTCGATGCTTTCATTGACTGCATTCACATACTTGGCAAAGTCCCAGCTGAGATAGGGAGAGAGTACCCCAGTGGGTGATCACAGCAAACAATGTTAACCCTAATAAGGCTGGAGAGGGGATGGACCCCCCCTCCCTCGGCCAGAAAAAAAAAAGGGGGGGAAAAAAGATGCAACAGTTTTGTCTGTCCATGTTGCATGCACTGAAGATCGAGCAATGACTATTGCAAGTACAATCCAAATCAGGGAGATTCTGCACAGCAAGCAGGGAGATATACGCGTGTTGCATGCATTTCAATGGGCGAGAATAATTCTCAAATCAGGGAGATTTTAATATTCTCTTAATCAGATATGAACAGATTTTAAAATTTTCAGGGAGAGTTCTGTAGAGACTTGGCAGTGCTGCTATTGCTGTTTACAGTCTTTGGCACACAGGATCCGGGCGATACAACCGTCACGTCTATGGCCTAAAGTTATTCTGTATGGCCAAGGCTAATACGATGTGCACTATGTCATAATGGCTTTATTCATGAAAAGGACTAAAAGGGTGATATCTCCAGACCATTTGAAAGTCAGTTTTTAAAAACTACACCAAAAAAATGAATAAAATTCTATGAGCAGGACAGTGAAAATAAGATTACTTTCAGATGAAATTAGGAAAGTTAAGAAATGTTAATCTTTTTTTAATTTTTGCAAAAAAAAAATGCAAGCAGGTGATATGAATATGTAAATGAGTAAGGTGATTATGTCATCACCTCAAAAATTTTCCATTGCTTTTGTACACAAACACCATTCCTCCCCATCTCCTGCATTTCAAAATGTTTTGTTCTTTTTTCCACCAAATCATTTGTTTATCCTTAAAAATCATTTTTCATATTTTGTAATTGTTGACACGTATAATCTATGTACATATGTTTTATATGAGAAAAAAAAAGTATTTGCAAGTTCTGTTGGACATGAAAAAATAAATGAATGAAGGAATGAACTCACAAATAATCATATTTTCTGTTATAAGACTATACAACATAATGTTATTCCTGTCTGAATGTATTCAAAATAATGATCAGTCATATATATATATCAGAATATGAGGTTGGGGCATAATTGCATTTGAAAAAAAAAAACACAGGACATTTCAAGATCTTAAATGGTAGGGCAAGTAGTGCACTTATGACTGTTCAAAACTCACTCATTTGTAGGCCTTTAGTCTCATGGACTGTTCAAGAACTGTTTTATAAAAATTAGAAAAACTTTACAATTTCATAATTTCCTTAATTCTTGTCACACTTTGATCAAATTTTCACTGTTGTGCTTGAAAGATTTTAACTCTCACTACTTGTCAGAGTATTGAAATACTAACCTTCAAAGAACAATTCACCACTATTTTACAGTCTATCCTTGTGGTTTATTGCCACTTGGTCTACTATCAGATGGTCTACTTCCCAGTTCGTCCAAGACCACTATGGCTAAACTCACTTGGTCTACTATGAATTTCGTCTAATGCCCATTTGGTCTACTTCTCACTTGGTCTAATGCCCAGTTTGGCTACTTCTTGCTTCATCTAATGACCAGATGGTCTAATTGCAGTCTTGTCTCCTTGGACTTTTTTCCATTTTGTCTAATAAACTGTGAGTATTACGTAAAGTGGGCATAGTCCATCTGGAAGTAGACCAACTGGTAATGAGACAAAGTGGCAATTGGATTAAATGGTCATAAGACAAACTGGTTTAGACAAAACCAGATTGGACCATGTGGGTTGAGACTAAATGCCTATTAGACAAAGTGGGAGAAGACCAAGTGATAGATCACCACCCTTGTAACTCTCTAAATATGAATACAATCACTTAGAAAAATAGTCTTACATGTCCATACAAAATATTCTTATGGTGTTTTTAATTACATACTGAAAGGATAAACTTTGGTGGCATTGCTTACCTGTCTTTCAGGATTTGTGTGTCTGACGGTGGCTCCTGAATGAAGTCACTGTGGTACAATCAAGAAAATATTAGGTGACCATCTGGCTTATCATACAGGGTGTACACACTTGACATAAATCCAATTGATTTATCATATCGAGAATAGTGATATTAGACAATGTAATTGTAATATTTGCATTTGCTTTGTCTGCTCGTATTATTGGTTGATCTCATTGTGCAATAGTTAAGACGAATAAGACTGATTTCTTGCTGTTATACATGTATGTACTTTTCATATTTTTGCACACTGTATCTTGTGTGTATTTTTAATGTATCCATGGCCCTTTGTTTAATACCAATGTCTATAATTTAGCCTGCCATTCAGCTGCAATTGATATTGATCAATAAAACACCTTTGTTCAATTCAATTCAATTCAATTATTGATTTTCTGGGTCGGCCAGATTTTAAGGAAACTTAATTCTTCGTTGGCTGCTTCCCTTCAGCTTTATGTATTCCAAAGTAATGTGTTTTTTTTTCTCTGTGTCTGTCATGATTGTTCATCAATGTCTTTCTCTGTTGTTTGTATGCTGAATAAACAAATTCAATTCAATTCAATTCAAATGAAAGGCATATAGGGCCTACAATCTCTGATGAGCTTTCAAAAATGGGTTAACTTTCCAACATTTTCATCAGAATTTGTCCAGACATTGAAGTGTCCCCCCCCCCCCCCACCTTCTTCAGGTTTTCCCCAAGGCAATAAGACACACAGTGTCTGGCCTTGTCTGCAGAGTCAAAGTCATCTCCATTTATCCAAGTCAGGAGCACAAACTGGAACCATTGCTTATGTACACAGTAATGGTTGTTATCTTTAAATCACTTCTGAAGAAGAAAGAATGTTGCCACAAGCCACAAAAGCAGGAAGCCTCAATTGTGAGCGATTAGAAAACTGCCATCTTCAATTTAGCGGATGACAATGCACCAGTCCTTGAATGCCAAAAGGCATTGTAATTCTTGACGCATGAAAGAGCTCATGTTCACACCTTGTGTGAGAGCAAGGACGATATCCACTGAATTCTGTAAAGGGGAGGCACCTTTACAAAATTAAAGGGGGGAGGGCATGCTACATCCCCCATTTTTTCTTTCTATTTCTCTTGTTTTAACAAAGCATAGGGGGGCATCCGGTGTGCCCCCTCGGGCCCATTATCCGCCACTGAAAACAGCATTACTAGTATTATTGCATGCCATTATGTTTTCTTAATAATGCACAAAGAGTTCCGCAAGTTTTTGTGTTTGCTTTCGCTTTGTTTCTTCAGTTGGAATTATGCCAGAGATACAAAAGCAAACCCATGCTTTTCAATATGGTAGAAAAACAGTGGATCAGACTGAAGAAAAAGGTCAAGTACAGACTCAAAATTTTGAATATTCCTACCCCCTCACCCCCCCCCCCCCCCCCCAACACCAACCAGGTGCCTTGGCTAATTGCCAGTTTGTTATGTGGGCACATACCGGATACTGTACAAGCTGAAATTTGCATGACTTCACAAAGATATTTTGGGGAACATATAGTATACTCCTTGCACAACATTTTTAAATGTTGTTAAAGGTGCATAGTCCCAGTAGTGTAGAGGGTGCTGTTGAATGAAAGTGCCCAGTGCCATGCCGAACTTGACTTTTTCATATTTTCTGAAAGAGCGGGTCTTCTTTTACATTATGCTGAAATTTGGTATAATAAAACGGGCAGGAAAGTGTGTTTTTTTAGCAGTTTATCTCGAACATTTTTGGTAGAATAGTGTGATTAGGTGTGTCTTTAGAATCCCTTTTTCATTTCTGAAAAACCTTGTCCACACTTCATTTTCAACTCTAATAACTTTTGAAAGGATAGTGCTACTACTTTGAAAGTTGGCATTAATTATGGACAGAATGTGTTAATGAGGCATGCTTAATTTCACTTTAATCTGATAGTCCCTTCATTGTTGTTACTCAGGTGGTCTACTTCCTGTTTTTTGTCCCATTCATCTTACATCCAGCACAGTTTGGTAAAGATTAAGCACTTGAATAGACACTGTACTTCAGAGCCTCTTTTCTCAGTCCACACTTTTCCTGAGTTTGTGTTTTCTTTCCAATATTTAGATAGGTTAAAAGATTCCATTTGATTTGAGTTATACATCATTTTAAAGCTTAAAGTCTGCTCTTTCAGAATATGGTCTTACAAAAAATTCATGTCTGGCGACTTTTTGTTTGTTTTGAGGTGCAGGGTCACATATAATCTTTGTTTCTGGTAAGTTGTAAATTATGTATGTCAATATAGATAACATAGACATGAAGGCTACTTAATGAAGTATGCTTCAATGAGTTTGAGGTGATAGACATGAAGGCTAATTAATGAAGTATGCTTCAATGAGTTTGAGGTGACAAAAACAATGTAAAGTACTTATCAAAACTCAATGTGATCGGCATGTTTACTTTGTGTTCACTTTGCTGTTGTGCACCATCCTGGAACAGCCCTGTCGCCTTTTTACAGCCGCTTGGCTTTGTATTGTTATTTTGGCACAGTACAGTGTGGTAGAGTAGACTCTGGGAGTTTTCAAGTGCCTCTCTGGCATGGTTACACCATGGCACAGTACGCTGCAGGAGAATGCTTGAAAGCTCCAATTATTAATTCCTGAACAAAAGAATAAGAACAATCTAACAGACAAAGGTATGTTTCTTTTCAAGAGTACCCGCATATATTATCAACAACATTCAAGTCATTGTAGGGCAATTTGTTAATCAGTTGCAACATTCAAGTTTGTTCTGACAATACAAAGGCTTGGATGTGTTCAAACAAAAGACAAGACATCTTATGTTCAGTATAGGCCTACCTGTCTCTTTCTAGGGCTTTTTGAAGGTCCAGTACTGCCCCTGGTATGGGGGTCCAGGTCTTGATCTCAGGTGAAAATTTCCTGATGAGAGCGTTGAGGTCAGCAGGATCATTCTTTGTGTTCGTTTCACGGATATAGCTATGGAAACGGGACCATAAAGGATTTGAAATATATACATTGTGTATATGCACTGTACAGTATGTCCCCCAAAAATTACAATGGGACCCACCGCAACAACTTACTTTAACTCTTTATGTGCCATGGTGGAAACCCCCTGTGTGCCACCATATTCTGAGACACGAAGGTAGTCATGCTTTGAGAAAGAATTCTGTTTTTCCAATTGTATAACTTCTACAAATTTCTGTTAAGATGGGCATAATAGTAGGCAAAGTTAAAGAGGAATGCCAAGCTTTGTTTCGCTGTAAATTGTATGACGAATCTATTTTCAATGTTTCTTTTGAACGACCAGTTGTTACATTACTCTAAAGGCATGACTTCTGCACATAAAACCTTGACAGAAACTTAGAATGTACGAACAAATCTAGTTGGGAACACCGCTTGATAGTCAATTTCCACATAGAATGCAAGCCCTATAAGAGAGGAACAAAAGCACAAGAAACTCTTTCATTGTGCCGCGAGATTAGCAGTGATTAGCGATTTATCGATCGGTTTTGGCAGCTTTGTTTGTTGAGCAGAATATGCGAAGTTGGCACGCCGTCAACTGAGTCGGACGTGCAAACGTGGCACATAAAGACTCTATGCGGTGAATCAATCCAAATACAATTTCAGGGTATGAAACTACAACTTCTTACCCACATCTTACAGAAAACCCCATCCGATTTGCGTCAGTGGTTAAAACTATTAAGAGAAATCAGGAGTTTGTCGAGCACGTTACGAATCCCTTCCCTCCAATTAACCAAGTTCTGTCCACTGTGTTCACCATTTTGTCACTATTGTATCTTCTCTCATTTCATTTGCATTTGCATTTGACAGAAATTCTAAATTTTCCTCCAATATTTTAAATCTTCATTGATATTTTGGGCTTCAAAGATAATATAGAGATCAAAGGTTTATTTTTGCAACTTAACTCATGTATCTAATTGTGTAAAATTTGTCTTTTGTTCTTATCGTTGTATATAATGGAATCAAGCATTTACGCATGAATGAAAACTTCTTCATTTTCACAATTTTTATTTTCGTGCCTTGGAAGAGAAAAATAAAAGTGTTACTCATGCATAAAGTTCCCCTTTTATTGACTTACCAAGTTGAAAGCTAATTGAATTACCTTTCATTAACATTTAGCCAAAAATTCTATGAGAAATATAAACTTGAAAAAGTCTTTACTTTCTTTTTTGCTGTGTAAATCTTCAGCACATCATATGATACAGCCATTATAGCACAAAACACATAAAATCCACATACATTGAATAAGAATTGCATATCTACCAGATTACAAAACAATTAAGTGAAGTTAACTCTGACTACAATTTCAGAGCATGACCAGGGAAGGTGGCCCGATTATTCACCTGTCGGACGGGTGAGCTTCCACAAAGTACCCAGCAAAGGGACAGTAGATCACGGGGTTGACATCACGTACCACCTGTGTCTTGTAGTACAGCAGCTTCTTGCGTTCGCGCTTGATGAACTGCTCTTTCCACTCCTCTGCAGCGGTTAATACACAACATACAATCATGTAGATATGACAGTGCATTACAAAACCAACAAAAAGGCACCACAGAATAGGAGATTTTTTATTTTGGGATATGAAATTGTTAGATTTGGTGCACACCTGTGAGGTAATTTCATTGAAATTGCATTACAGGTATTCACCAAATCTCATGATTTTATCAATAAACTGGTTGTTTGAGAATAAAATGTGGTCCTTTTTTTAATGCATTTTTTCTTCTTTTTTGTTTTCTTTTTTCTTGCTGCACCTGAAAAAATGGATGCGAGTGTGTGAGCATGAGATGAGGTATTGAGGTATTCGTCTCACACCTCCATGCTCAAGGCTCACCCATCCGCCCCCCCCCCCCTCCCCCCCCCTCCCCCCCCCCTCCCCCCCCCCCCCCTCCCTTTGCACTGGCTTTGCATTTGATATGATTTGTGCTTTCAAGCCAACGAACCACAGAAGGTTTATGAGAAAATGGCAGCTGAAAGCTTTTTTGGGGGGCGGGGAGGGTTGTTTGCTTTTTTTTTTTTGCTTGCCAGCCAATGAAACCCAGAAGTAGCATCAGAAACAAAAACTGCCCCCTCCCTACTTATAAAAATGCAGCCCTAAAATGTACAATGACTTTATGTCATAAATCATGAAAGCCATCTATGAAGAGTAAAACATCAGTGGAAATTGTTTGATTGGGCAACCACACAATTTGGCTCAAAAACTAACCAAATTAGATATCCAACAATGACTCATGTCATATATCATTAAATTTCTTGAAAGTCATTCATAAAGAGCATAACATCATTGGAAATTGTTTGACTGTGCAACATCTGGTGTTACCAAGGAACAAAAGCCAGCTCCCCCCCCCCCCTTCATGATTAACGATGCATGATATTAGATGTGCCTTTACTGCGTCAACAATCTGTTGATGAGTTCTATTTTTGCACAGTTAAAAAGGTAGCCATTAGTAAAAATCATGCAACTTGCATCAGACAAATCATTGATTGATTTTTTTTTTATTAATGGAAAAAGAAAAAAAAATCAAACATTGCCACCATCTCGTACAATGCACTGCCTTGTACTGTTCAGAATTACAGGTCCCTCCAACCAAAAAAAGAAAGAAAGAAAAATATATATATAGAAGCATGGAATTTGACTTAACCCATTGAGGACGGTTTGATTTTGATACAACATGCATTTCCCATACACACTTGTCTGAGTATACTCAGGACTCATCCTCAACAGGTTAATTTGAGGCGAAGGAAATGAGCACATCAGTGTGCATTCAATGAGCTCAGATGAGATGATTTTCTTTTTCTCAATTTTTCTGCCTTTGTTCAAGTGTTTGCAGATATGTGGGTTTCTTTCTGCTGCAATGATACTGATATTTTGATAGTGTATCGGCATGATGCATTTACATTGATTGATTTATTATTTTCTATAACCTGACTGGTATACATGTAATTCATGTTGCAAAATGTTCCATGTATTTTCAAGATATATATCTAAAATACATGTAAACTGCAGGGCACCTTTGGAAAGCAGCTGTGTACAAGTGAGTAAACCAACCATGCAGGATAAAACAGAGAGAACAAATAAAAGGGTAACAAATAAATGAATAAATAAATAACATATTGTCAAACTAGTACCAGTAAGCAAAATGATGTATTACTAGTATATCTGTGTCTCTCTTGGAATCCAGCAACATAACGTCTACATTAATTGGTAAACAACACATTTAAATACCAATGGCCATAATCTGAGTATATTGAATCGTATTATTCTATAGAAAGGGATTCTGAATTATTGATATTTTTTAAGATATCTATTCTCAGGTGAGAACCATAAGGGCACTACCGTGTTCTATGAGTTGAGTGGAAATAAAAACAAAACAATACATTTTCATGACATAAAAAGTTCATCCAGTCAAAAGTGGGAAGATTTACAAGCATTATTCCAAATGTCAGGTGAAATAGTGCACATGTGGTTTTAATTTTGAACATTTTTAATACTGAAAGTGAAAATAATTCAAAACTGACACAGTAACGCAGAGGAGATCCAACTCAACATGATATCAACAACTCAACATGATACCAACAATTCAACATGATACCAACAACTCAACATGATACCAACAACTCAACATCCCCTAATATGGCAATAACGCCCTTTTAGTTCTAAGCCACCGATATGTTACAATTCTTGAAACAATATGTCACCCTGCACCTCAAAACAAACAAAAAGTCGCCAGACATGAATTTTTAGTTAAGACCATATTCTGAAAGAGCAGACTTTAAGCTTTAAAATGATGTATAACACAAATCAAATGGACTCTCCTAACCTATCTAAATATTGGAAAGAAAGCACAAACTCAGGAAAGTGTGAACTGAGAAAAGATGCTCTAAAATACAGTGTCTATATAAGCGCTCAATCTTTACCAAACCGTGCTGGCTGTGCGATGAATGGGACAAAAAAACAGGAAGTAAACCACCAGAGTAACAACAATGAAGGGATTATCAAATTAAACTGAAATTTAGCATGCCCCATTAACACATTCTGTCCATACTTAATATCAACTTTCAAAGCAGTAGCACCATCCTGTCAAAAGTTATTAGAGTTGAAAGTGAAAAGTGTGGACAAGGTTTTTCAGAAATGAAAAAGGGATTCTAAAGACACACCTAATCACACTATTCTACCAAAAAATGTTCGAGATAAACTGCTAAAAAAAACACACTTTCCTGCCCGTTTTATGATACCAAATTTTAGCATAATGTAAAAGAAGGCCCGCTCTTTCAGAAAATAATAAAAAGTCAAGTTCGGCTAGATTGACCCATTTCACTTATTTTCAGTCCTCACGCAAAATCAGTGTGTGCGACTTTATGTTCGTTTTGAGGCGCACGGTCACATATACAAACTTCCTCTTTGTGGTTTGATGAAATTTAAATTGGATAGTTTGTAATTGTGATAAAACAAATGATCAGACTAAGCATTTCAATAGATAATATTTAAAAAATTCAGTTTGCAACATTTGTAAGGCACTGAAGCTGCATACATGAGAGACTCTTGTAAACAGGAGAAGAAAGTTGTGTTTAGACTTTGCATTATCCCTGGAAAACAAAGTTTTTGTGCAATACATTTGTCACAAATGTACACACAAATAGTTATGTACATATGATATAATGTATGATGTACTGTATCCATGGCTGTTTTAATGTGTATGTACACAGGTTGACCAGATTAATGGAGAACATTCTATGTGGTATAGATATAGTACATACAGGCTGACCAGATAAGTGGAGAATTTTCTAGGTGGTATACAATGTAGCTATACAGTACATGCTTGTAGCAGGAAATACATTATAGCTCACTCAATCTAGAATGATTTCACCCATTCCAGAAAGTTCTGGGAAGTGCTTACATGTTTGGCTGAGTAAGGCACTGTCCCTGTAGCCCAATGCGATTGGTAGTTATTCTTGGTAATGATGTTTTGTACATAGTTAGGCAGTGAGTCATCCAGGATTCCTGGAACTTGGACTAGCTAGAATGTGTGGCCCCAGGTTGGAGAGAGTTACAGAATGTGCTAGAAGGGGTGAATAGATAGTACGGTATATAAGCTAGAGAAATTCTGCAGTAGGCAGAGTACCCAACACCTCTGCTCTGAGAGTTACGTCACTTCTGGCTCTGAAGCGATGTGTTATAGTCAGTCCTGTGTTACCTGCTGATCTGTTATGTTTGTGGAGATAAGGCCTGGGAGATATTTTGCCTGCAGAGAATGAATTTGCCTACATTGGAGATAGACTCCATATTTTTCTGTCAGTGGACACTGCTACAGCAAAGCTGTGATGGGCTGGATTCTTAGCTGAACATTATTAAGTGAATCATCATTCAACGCATCAACTGGACGTGGTCGTCATAACGTTTGGACTCTGCACGTTTCGCCGTGAAATATATCGTGGACTTTTCCCCGGATCTATACCATGGACTATCGTAACCTGAGCCTCTGGAGTTACGTCAGAGGAATCATTCATCGGTGCGTCAAGGATCATTCGTCTGTGCATCGAACATCGTATTTGGACACTTTCAAAGGATTATTTAATACGTGTAAGTGATTCCACTACCGATTTATAACTGCTTCTATTGATCATTGTTGTATTGATGTGACGCCGATTACCAGTCTGTACCCACAATATCACTGTTAATAAACCGCCTGAACATCAGTTGATTGTTTCTTTTGTGCGATCATTCTCAGAGTGATTTTGGTCGTAACACATTTTTTTATTAACCCGTTGAGGACAGACTGATTTTGCTACAACACACATTTCCCGTAGACACGTGCCCAAGTACACTCGAAACTTGTCCTCAACAGGTTAATCAATAGGGAGTAAAATACCCTCTGGAAATTCCTGACAGAAGTCCAAGTACAGTTGAACCTCTCTTATCCGGCCTCCCTTTATCCGGATCTCTCTATTATACGGATGCATTCTCGCCGTGATCTTTTTTTTTTATAATTACGGGAGGAAAGGGGGATTCCCAACTCCTTGAGAACTCCTACACAAACACACATGAATTACATATTACTTCTAACATGATTAACATACATTACATCAAATTTCCTTCCAAATTGCTTACCTTCAGACATTTTAACATCCCCAAACATCCCCAAATCATCGCAAGAACATGGACACAAGATTATGCGCTTGAGTCCTCTCACATGTAACAATGAAAAGGTTGCATTATACACATTACTACATGTGGAACTACAATGGGCTACATCAGTACATGTGTATGTATATGCGCATGTATAAAGCATTGAGTCTCCCGTATCTGGCCAAATCCCTTATCCGGATGAGCCCCGGTCCCGACTTGTCTGGATATGAGAGGTTCAACTGTATGAATAGTTATACTACAAACTAAAGTGATTCTGCATGGTTCCTATGTTGTCCTTTGTCATAGCTATTTTACTGTAAAATGGATGAATATGATGGCATATGAATGTAAGTACTCTTTGTGTCTTTGTCTCTAACTCTGAAAGCTTCATTTTCAATATTTAGACTGTAAACTTATCACAAGACAAGGTTCATTTTCAGATCGCATGTTGTGTAATTTTCTCAGCGGTGCATGCGAGACTATATATTACACCATGTGGCTGTGTACCAGAAATAAGAGGCTGTATGACACAGCGGCATTAATACATGTATGGAGATGTATGTTCATGTAAAGCGTGTGTGTGTGTATAAACATGTGTGAATACAATTTTTTTTAATGCACACATGAATAACTAGCTGAAATGCATTTTTTAGCTGCTATTATCTGATTTCCTTTGTGTGTGTGCACAACTGGTGGTACTTGTTCCTTTGTGAAAATGATTTCTATATCACATCCATTTCATGATCAGAGCTCAAAAGCTTTTCAGTTCCACCTCTTCCTCATGTCCCATTATTTGTCTACCCAACTAAAGAAATTTCAAAGAGTTCTTACATTTAAAAAAAAAAATGAGGATAAAATAATGGCACAGCACTGCTTTGGTATTCACATTGCTATTATCTGATTTCCTTTGTGTGTGTGCACAACTGGTGGTACTTGCTCCTTTGTGAAAATGATTTCTATATCACATCCATTTCATGATCAGAGCTCAAAAGCTTTTCAGTTCCACCTCTACCTCATGTCCCATTATTTGTCTACCCAACTAAAGAAATTTCAAAGAGTTCTTACATTTAAAAAAAAAAAATGATGATAAAATAATGGCACAGCACTGCTTTGGTATTCACATTGTGATTCACCTTTTCATGCCCCAAGACACCAAGCTTGATGTGTTTTTTTCATCATTCAGCAGGAATTCTTCTAAACTACACCTAGTTGTACAGTCAACAAGCCCATGCAGATCTCAATGTGCCTTTAGTTACATTTACACACAGTTGCCAAACTTGAAGTTTAGGTCGAAAACTTAACCGTCTATGATTAGCTCCACTCGTGAATTCACGAAGCGGGTTCAAACACGCACCAAAGCTTTAAGATACAACTTACGAGTGAATCTCCCTCAATGATTAGGGCCTATACATTGTACCTGATATGTAGAGTCTTTGCTAGGACCTTAAATGCCCATACAAAATAGTGCAGCCGGAGGTTGACCAAGTTAGAAATCCAGGACCCATTTTCTTATGGTAACTTCATGAAAATCCACATGGTTAGACAAGTCTAAAATGAACTATGAAAATCACTATTAGATAAGTAGTGTTCATGTAAAGCAACAGTGTGTATACCACCCTAACAACATCTGTACATAGCAAACAAGCTAGTCTGATTTTATTCGATGAAATGTTTTCCTTAAAAGCAAAATTACATTGCAAAAATAGGAGATCAATAAAAGGCAAAAAAAATAAGCAAATTTTATAAATATCCATGACTTCTCCATGATATATACCATAATACAATTCTGTTTTTTTCCATGACTTTTCCAGGACTGAAATTTTTTTTTTTCAAAATTCCATGACTTTTCCAGGTTTTCCATAACTGCAGGAAGAAATAAATATATAAAAATTTAAAAAACCCTACTCACCAGTGTACTTGCCACCAAAGAAGTTCATGGGAAAGCCTGAGGCACCCCCAGCGAAGTCACTGAGCATGATGTCCACATCGACTGGAAGACGTCCACCGTTGGGATTGGTACAGTCCACGGTGTTTAGGATCAGGTGACCTGGGATGGGTAGGAGTAGGGGGTGTGGCAGGGGGTGTGGCAGGGGGTGTGGCAGGGGGTGTGGCAGGAGGTATGGTCAAGACAAATGTCAAAGATTAGCAATACACACAAGGGGTCGAATGCATAAAACAAGCAATTGCTTGTAAGCAATTGCTTCAAGCAAAAGCACAAGCTCATCAAGCAGAAGGTCTAGCGCAAGCAATTGCTTAAATCCATATGCATAAACTTTTGCTTGTGCTTATACCTTTTGCTTGTCCCGCACAAGCAATTGCTTGCATTTTCAACAAAAGGGACGTCACGCCTGTGTGAACAAAAGAACATTAAGGAGTGTGGCTGCATGTATTTGAAGGGGCATGTGTGTGCGGAAACATTTCCTGACATAGCAGAAGAGCTATGAAATGACACTCATAAATGCACACACAGAAGCACACACACAAGTTTACACACACATGTATTACTGGCTGATTCCCATCACTGCTTACAGCAGCCCGGATCTTCCAGATCGCACGTGGAGCGGGTCTCTTTGCTCTCCACCAAAGTCAGACGTCTTACCTGTTTTTCATCACATTTTGCGTGCTAAACATTAGACATTCCCGTTGTTGAAATACAAAAGTTTTTTACTCTACTTAAGAGTAATTTCTTGTAGATTTATACCACTCCTTCACAAGTGTGTTTTTTCTTTCATGAATATGAAAATGATACTTAAAAGGGAACGTCCCAGCTAAGCAAAAGCTCAAGCTCATTTTACAGAGCTTGGAAAATCGTAAGCAATTGCTAGCAAGAACTAGCAAAAGGTATGTTTTATGCATACATTTTTAAGCAAATGCCTGGTCTCTAAGCAATTGCTTGCGGGCAGCAAGCAACTGCTTGTGCTTGCTAGCAAAAGCTTCTGCTCGCAAGCAATTCCTTGTTTTTATGCATACGGATTCTAGTAAAAGGCTAGCACAAGCAATTGCTAGCATTTGTGCATTCGGCCCAAGGATGGTTCCGGTATTGAGGGTTCTTAAGTTAGTCAGTTTGTTTGTTTGTTTGTTTGTTTGTTTGTTTTTAATTGGAAATCAAAACATGGAAATTAATAGAGCAAATTAACATTTTAATTCAAATCTTAATCTACACAATATCATGCCTGCATTCAGTGCATTCGTTCATACAAAAAACAAATGTAGCATGTGCCATGGTAATGTGAGCACCTTTTCATCTAAAGACAAAATTTCACACCAAAAAAAAATCATCTACGGACTCGATGCTTATATGGCTCCTTGACAGTAATATATAGTATGAACATCAGATAACCTTGCACCTTCACAAGTGGTTCCCTTTAATCTATATGACCTGCCTATGTGCCTCTTCTTCAAAGACCAGTAATGTCACGTGTTCACTCCCACATAAGCCTGCACTTAACTCTTTATGTGAAATGGCGGAAACCCCCTGTGTGCCACGTTATTTTGAGACACGAAGGTTGTCCTGCTTTGAGAAAGAAGTTTGTTTTTCCAATCTACATAACTTCTACAAATTTCTGTTAAGCTGGACATAATAGTGAGCAAAGTTGAAGAGGAATGCCAAGCTTTGCTTTGATATGAATTGTATGACAAATCTACTTCTATTTATATTTTTAATGACCAGTTGCTACATTACTGTGAAGGCATGACTTTTGCACATGAAACCGTTAGAGAAACATAGAATTTACACGCAAATTTAATTGGGAACACCGCTCAAGAGTCAGTCACCACATAGAATGCAAGCTGTATGTAAAAGAAACAAAAGCGCGAGAAAAGCTTTCATTGTACCGCGGGATAAGGCGATTTATCGATCAGTTTAAGCGGATTACTGCGTTTGAGCAGAATATGCGAAGTTGGCACGCCGTCGACTGAGTTGGACGTGCGAACATGGCACATAAAGAGTTAAAGAATTTCTTTACAGTCACTCTAATTTGATGAAAATGGATTCAACACCTTTTGGTAATGAACTTTACACATGTCTCACATTTCATTCTATCCCAAAACTTTTATACCACAATTTTTTGCAGGGGACAGAATGTGACTGCCCAGCTAAACCCGCAAAATAAAGGCCAAAATTAATTTGCATTTTCTTCATAATCAAGGTCTAAGCTTTGAAATGATTTAGAACATGTTGAAATTGGACCATCCTAACCCATTCCAAAATTGATTGAGATACTAAGGTGCAGTTTCATAGCAAAGGGAGAACAGTGGATTTTAAGACTAGGGTCATACTGTGCAGAAGTATCAAGGAAAATGTATTCCACTTCCCAGTGAAAGCAGTGCCTGTCCAAAAAAAATAAAATGTTCCATAAAAATTGCTTGTATCTTGAATTTGTTTTGTCTTCAGTTGCAAAATTTTGACAGTAGGTAGAGAAAGATTACCCTCTCAGGTATGACAAACTTTAAAAACAGGAGTCAGTACGCCCATTTGACATATTTTGACCCATTACAAAGAATTCTACCCTGCAATGTTTTATGGGTTCTGAGCTAGGCTGTCATTAATCATCATGACAAGATAGCTATATTAACAGTGAACATGAAACTGCATCCGTGTCTCTACTTTGCTTACTATCAGGTAAAAATTTGTGCTGGGTGGCATTTTTTGCCAATTTTGCCCAATATTAAACAAGTGTCAAAAGAAAAGAGTGTAAATCTTTTTGAAATCATTATTTCCTACAGGTATCTTTGATTTCAAAATAGGAATTTAAATTGTATTATCAACATTATAGTTTTTCTTTTTCTCCTTTCTTTTTGTAGTTGTTACAGCTTTGTTAAAAACAGAAGAATACTTACGCACAAATACATACATTTATAATTACTGTAATATCAGAATAATTATCTAGCAAATCAGTTTTAAACTTTTGAAAGGTTTTGGCATTTTGTAAAAACAGAATCTATGTTGTATTATAATTTTTTTGACACTTTATTCTTTCAATGTTTGTGCATGTGTATATTGTTCATGCAGAGCCTCTATGAACAACAGACTTGAATTACTGATGAGCTACCCTGTGAAAATAAGACAAATAAATAGATGAAAAATAAACTTGAAAAAGCTGCAATTCATATCACTGACTTGAAAAAAAAAATTCTATAACTTCTTAATTTGAGGTCCAATTTTGACAGAACTTTAACCATTCTGTTTGTCTCCTTTTCTTCTATTCATCACAGCAACTTGAAAATAGTATGAAAATGTATCGCAATTTCTTTCGAAGGAGAACTCTGCATTGCAAAGTCAGGTGACCAGCCAACCCATTCTACAACAGCCTTGAACTCACCAATAGAGTTATCCTGTGAGTACTTAAACAGCACTTTAATTCATGTTTTTCACAAGAAATTGTCACATACAAAAAAATATCAGACGTCTCAAATGGATTGACAGACAATCTCCTCCACTAAGGCAAATTTGCATGGAATTCGCAAATAAGTACTTGAATATGTAAATCTATGCAGAATGTTTAATATGTTAATAGAAGGTATTTCGGACCACTCTCGGTAAAGCCAAGGTTGGGCTATGTGTGCGAAGGAGCGGCAGTTGGATATCAGGCTGTGAAGGGGGCATCACACGGTGGTGCTGTCTCCCTTAACACCCATTGTATATTATCGTCACTTTGTAACAGTGACAAGGGATGCCATCCCCAGATACCCAAAGATAGTGGTAAGTGAATTGCTTTTAAATTAGTAATTATCATGATATCGAAATCTGTCTGTGATGGAAATAATGCTTTCCAAAGTGAGAGTGACTTGTAATAAATGGTTCGATTATTGTTATTAAAATCAAATGGCCATTGTTTGCAATTGCATGAGTTGGAACACATTAATATATTTCAAGGCAATTTGGACGTTAATTAAGATAATGTGCTCTAGTGCTGTGGCTATTGAGTGATATGATAATTTTAATATTCGAAGGGTTTCCCCAAGGGTTAAAAGGCCGACTGCACAAGGCAGAGACGGGAAGGCGTCCCTCGATTGTCGACCAGCTCCGAGGCAAGGAAGACTGTCGACATGCGCCACTGGGTTCCTGGATGCTGAGGAGACATCGTGAAGACTTATGTTGAGAAAGCGACCACGTGAATGGGACTCGCGACGACTCGCTGCAACACATGAACGCGACTGTACCAGCACCAGTGTATATAATGGGGCCCCATCATCGTCATCCATCACAAACAACCACAAGGTGAATACATTCCAGTCGTTTAAGTTAAAGACTTCATGCAAGAGCCAGAAAGCCGCTGAGCTAATGAAAATTTTATTCATTCTTTTGTCTTTTGGTGCGTGTGTTTTGGTTTTTTTTGCTGTAAGGACAAAAGTCCCCAATCAAGATATTTGAGTTCATGCAATACACATTGGATCCTCTGTTTCATTCTTGTGTAAATTAACAATCTGCCAACAATTCATAAGAGGTTATTTATTTTTTCCTTTTTATTTCCATTATAAAGGATGGAAAATGGGCAAATTCTGTGACATCGGTTTAGATACAAAGCATTCATTACTTGAAAGACTAGCTAAATCTCCACAAATTGAGACACACACTAAATGTACAGTCAACATCGCCCAAGTCGAATCTATTTGGACTGAAGAAATAGCTTTGTCTTTGAAAAAATGTAACTTATCAGGGATTAAAATCATACAATACTGTATACGCTATATATTTCGCGGGGGTTTTATTTTCGCGAATTTTGCGAGTCGGGAGCTATTCGCGAAATCGACAACACGCGAAAATATTACCTTCCAAAATGAATCCCTTGCCTTGATGATACGAACATTTCAGTACTAGTATACCATGTCACGGCATACCGAACAGACCATACTGGCTAAGCTTGTTTACGCACGTCCACGTCTACATGTACTTTCATACAAAAACTGCAGAGAGCCAATCCATTATCGCAAGGGGACCACTCGTCAGAAATCTAGCGCGATGGACTTAACCACTTCAAAAATGTTGAATTCTAACTTACTAGTTCGCAGAGTTTGGTAAGTTTTTTTTCATGCAGTGTATAACTAGTATCATTCTTATTTGCTAGTAAGTTGAAAATTCACACTTTCTTTGCCACTTCATATTTTCTCTGGTCCCCCAATCGCGAATTTAACCACTCGCGAAAATGTGTGACAGCGGCAATTCGCGAAAATTTATGTACGCGAAAATTATAGCGTATACAGTATAAGGAGAAGAGGACTGGAAAAGACCTTTGACTTAGGCAATTACTCGACAATGGCAAGGTCGACTTAAGCAAAGTTGACTGTAGTTGGTTTCCCTGGTTTATCACAGAGTGTTGATACAAGATCCTAGTGGGTGTGTCACTCTCACAGTCAGGGTGAGATGAGTGTACGTGTTCCCTTGAGACTCTGGTCCATTTCAGAAAACTGCTCAATTACAGGATGAGGCAGTGGTGCCTTTTAACAAGTGTGTTTCATCATTTAAGGAATCAAAATGTCAACAAATGGAAATATGGAGGCTATTCTGCGCTCTCTCTTCCTCTCTCTCTCTCCCTCTCTTTCCATCTTCCCTCCCCTTCTTGTTGTATGTATATAAGGTATAACAATATGAATATATAGATATATAAATACATATTGTATACATCCCTGAAGTTATATCTTTTCAGTTGTCATAGCAACACACACACATAACAATACGTCTTTTCAAATCAGAATTTACAGAATCAGTATGTTCATAAATAGATATGGACTGGGCTATTCCAGCTTTTTATCTCCCCACCCCCCTTTCTTGTATGTACAGTATGTGTGCAGATGAATACATTGTTGTCATGGCAACAACTTGCCAGACATACACATAACAATATAAAGTTCATACCTCTTGCGAATGCATAGACTAAAGATCATGATATCTACCATATGTCATATAGTCTCAATCACTCACAGTAATCTTCGGAAGCAATGCACTGCACATGACGTTTGCAACAGACTAGCCAATAAGCCAGTTCAGGGTTCCAGTTTGAGCATGAGCAGAAAAAGGTCACTTGTACTGAGAGACAGGTTGGTTTTTAATTTCAATGAGATAAGCATCTGGATGTTTATTCATAATGTAATCCTTACAACTGATGCCTGCCAATATATTCAAGTGACAGCAAGCCTGGTATTTGGCAATGTTAACCCGTTGAGGACGGCTGATTTTCCTACAACATGCATTTCCCATAGACACCTGCTTCAGTACATACTCGTGACTCGTCCTCAATGGGTTAACAGAATTTTTTTTTATGTATTCAAAACAGCACAATGAAATGGATGCTTCCCAAAGTGTTGATTGACAAACCATTCTGGTCACTTGATCTATGCAGGTTCATTCTTTGTTTGAATACGAGTTCCATAAATTGCTATGTTGGGCAAGCTGACGCATTATGTCGCTTTGAATTGAGTGAAGTGCCTATTATAACAAACTGAGAAAAACGAAAGGTCATTTGTACCCAAGTGCACATGAAGCTATCTCTGAACTGGCTTTAATATTGAGAATGACCGTGCATCCACCTGAAAGAGTGTCCACTGCCTCATCTTTAGAATACCAAGGTGATGATGGGTTGGAAACAGGTGCAGAAACAATGGGACCAGGAGGAGGTTCCATGGCCATGAATGGCTAGGACATCAGACTTAAATTGGTACTCTATAACCTCTATACACTCTTTGTACATGGTACAATTGTATAGTAAAGCTGAAACACAAAAGGTTCATTCTGGAGAGACATATTATAAGCATCTTCTAATTGACCATTTATTGCCCTTCACAGGGTGTAAAAAAAAACAACTCTGGCCATAAATTAGCAATGAACTGCCATGGGTCTCTGATAAATCACCAGTGGTCAACTGATTACCAACAATCAGGTCACAAGCCACATGTAATATGCCTCTAAACACACAGATGCCATGCCCATCAACAATTTCAAGAAATAATTCATACTATGATATCATGTCGCTTGTGGCCACAGGGTTTCCACTCCTGTACACACTTGGCATCTGAAAAGCCCTCAAAAAGACTATTTAAAGATGATATTGTGGGTGTGACCACCTGTTTCAATGGATCCAGGGCAGGCATACAACCTCTCTTGACTCTCCTATACCATGATTCAAGTAGATTGCACTCCCGTTTAAACGAACACGATTATAACGAAATTCCGGTGACAACCCAGTAAAACTTCATGCCACAACATTATCTGCTCTATGATTTTTTTTATTGTTGATTTGTTCGGTCAGAACGAGATTTTAATAATATGAAAGAGAAGTGCCGGTCCCCGAGGACTTTGTTAAAAAGGGAGTACACTGTAGACCATTAATACGCCTGACTCAAAGAAATCAATTCCATTCCAACATCCCACAGAATCAACCATCAGGCAAAACACTTGGCCAAGTTGTTTTAAATCTATTTTGTCATTTGCTGCCTCTCTTTCCTATTCCCTCTTTTCTTCTCCTTCTCTTTTTTTTTTTTTTTTTTTTTTTTGGGGGGGGGGGGGGAGGTTGATGCTCTGCTGGAACACCAAACAGTCACTCAGTCTTATTTAGCATCAGTATTTAAACCCTGCAATAATTTTCAGCCTAAATCTGAAGTTGTTGTCATGCCAACTTTGCATAATATAAGCAGTGAAAACTGCTACATCCTTTCCAAACAGCAATCACCTTGAATACCCTTAGGCATCTGCATTTGGTTACAAGCAAGCAGACAGGCATAGTGGGAGGAAGACAGAGAAAGAGGGAGCGAGAGAGCGTTCCTTAAAAGACAAAAACATCTGCCTTGACTGGAGAACTCATCAACCTGCCACCTTGTATTATGGGGAAAGATCCTTTCTCATGGGTAAATACATGAAGATCAAGGGCGAGTATAGTTCATTGAGACCATTTTCACACGTGTCAAGAAATGTTACTTCAATGCTGAATTTCACTGAAATTAAAATTACAACTCAATTTTTTGTTGTACACAGAACCCAGGAGGGCTTTGCGGAATCTGCAATTTGGGAATTCCAGAGCAAGGCAAGGAAGTGTGGCTTGTTCCAACTTACCATGAATCACTCTTGAGCAATAGGTGCATGGTTTTTCTGCAGAAATGACTGAAAAGCCACTGTAGCTCCACCCAGAAAAAAAAACATGATTCGGAGGTCAATCCGTTCACATGATTGTTCCATGCCGTAATTCTGGAGACTCATCACTAGAAAACACCATTTGAAGTCGACATTTGGAGTACAATCTGATTTTTCATTTCGTATTAACCTCCGCATGCAGTTTGCGCACACACATGGCCAAAATATGCCATTTAAGTCACGATTCTAGTGATGCATCACTAGAATCATGAGTCAAGTGATGCACTATTACAAGAATCAGGATTCAAATAACACACACTCGGTACGTGTGAAAATGACCCACGTTAGCATGTGACCCTAGATCTTAGTAGTAATCATTCCAACACGTTGAGATCTTATCACCCAATCAGAGAGAAGACTCCTGTCAAGTTTGGCTCATGTCTAAATAATCTGTTAACTCTTTATGTGCCACATTCGCATGTCCTACTCAGTCGAGGGCGTGCCACGCAACTTCGCATATTCCGCTCAAACGCACAAACCCGCCCAAACCGATCAATAAATCGCCAAATGTTTCTCGCGCTTCCATTCATCTCCATATATAGTTTGCATTTTATGTTGTGATTGACTAACATTCAAGAGGTGTTCCATACTGAATTTACATGTAAATTCTATCACTGTTTTGTGTGCAAAAGTCATGCCTTTATGGTAATCTAGCCACTAGTCATTTGAAAGAAAAACAAAAATATCATAGATTAGTCATACCATTTACATAAAAGCAAAGCTTGGCATTTTCTCGACAACTTCACTCACTATAATTATGTCCAGCTCAGCAGAAATCAATAGAAGTAACATAGATTTGAATCTCAAAGCATGGCAACGTTGGTGTCTCAGAATAGTGTGGCACACAGGGGGTTTCCACAATGGCACATAAAGAGTTAATCAATAAATCTGAGGCAATGAAAACTATCTCACACATGCCTACTCCCTCAGAGTGACCTACATATTACTTTGACCACCAGTACCTCCTTGCTTTGACCAGCCATGAACAACTTTACGTTGTTTCGTTAGTCAGCATTCAGGGGCTTGTTGCATAAAAGAATCATGGTAACTTTGCCATCCAATGGTAACTACCATGGCAACAATACTCAACAGCCAATCACAATCAAGAATTCCATGGAAGTTACCACTGGATGGCAAAGTTACCATAATTGTAACTTTTATGCAACGGGCCCCAGATGTATAAATTCATAGTATAGCTATACCATTTTAGTATAATTTTTTTTTTGCATATGAACACCCTGTACATCTCAGTACTTACCTTAAACAGGTGTGGATGGAGATGTTAAAAGAAAAGAGCTCTCGATCACCATGAGCACAAATTATTTGCCCTGTCCTTTGCTGTTCCGTGACTCACAGCATGCATTGCTTGAACAATCTGATAATATCCACTCCATCTGAAACTTGTTCCCCTCAAATATAGCTACCAAAAGCAAACTTAAAGCCAAAATATAGTTCTCCAAAAGGCTCAAAATTCATCCTTCACCATTTGGAATTTGCTTGCAATACACTGAAAGACTTTACAGAGCTACCAAGTCTCACGCATTCTGCGTGAGACTCAAGCATTTAGGGCCTGTCTCATGATCTCACGCAGGGTACCCATTTTTCTCACGCATCGGGTGAAGTCTGCAATTTGGGCCAAAAATAAGGAGCATAGCTCAAAGGATTCAAGTGATAGTTGCAATTGAAGGTATATTTCCCTTTTGTCTTTCAAAATTAGTAAAAAATATTCACTTAAGTATGCACCAGATCGCATCATTAAGAGCTAATAATTTAAAAAAGCTCCCTACCATGGGAGGGGTGACACCCTCCTCGTTCGCGTGCGCATGCATGCGCGCGAGCGCCGAAACGCGGAGTCATGAAAATCTCACTCATAAAAGTTTTTTGAACTTGGCATCTCTGACTTTACCATAAAACTTGTCCGGTTGACTCCACATGCCAGAACAATGAGTTGTTTTGGAGGATTTTGAGATCAAGAGTAAAACAATCTTCACCCTGTGCATACGACTTTTATTCCTGAAGAACCATTCAGTAGTGGGTGGGTAGAATGTTATGCAACAATCTGGTAGATCATGCCTTACAAACTATAGCTACAACACTTTTATGTAAAGTAGTTGGAGACTATTACACTTTCATGTTAAAATTCCTTGTAATAAGGACATTGAAAATATCTATCACAATGGCATATTTTGTATATTTTGTGTTTCCCTTGAGTGGTAGCTGTAGACTGGCTTGGATTTGTCTGCATCTACTTCAATTCTTTGGGTGCATTTTTGCTCAATCTTAGGCAGAATCAACATTTTGAAATGCTGATCCAAAACGCTCATTCATAAAGCCACTCACAGGGGTAATGTTAATGTTCTATCTTTTTTTTTTTATTTGAGTTCGAGAAAGAACTGATTTTGCAAACATGCACTGATGAGCATCAATGAAAAACTATAAACCCCTATTGTAGCAAGCTGGTCAACATACACGTGTGTACATGATTCTGCATTTATGGTTCCCCAGTAAGTGTGATTAGAGAGAATCACCCATTTTAACTTGTTGAGGACGAGTCCCGAGGATACTCCGGCAAGTGTCTATGGGAAACGTGTGTTGTAGCAAAATCAGTCTGTCCGCCACGGGTTTTAATGTATACGTGGCTTGCATTTATACTTCTCCAGTAAATCTGATTAGAGAGAATCATCAATTGCAAACACACCTACTCTTCCATTTTGAATTCGTGTTTTGAAACAGTAGGTCCTATCTATACTACAGCGAGTTAAACCACAACCATATTTTGCACTGATCGTGCCTCAAAATAATGATCATGGTCCTAAAATGTTCAAGGCTTATCAAACCATGTAACTTTAGAGAGAGAATTAGGTTTCAAAACGCATTTCGAATGGTGTTTGCGAACGTGGTTTGAAATGCGATTCCCGGGGTGCAGCGTTTATCTATCCATCATACAATCATGTTTCGGGTGTTGTCACTGCGCAGTTGCTTTGCGCTGTTCGAACCAGGAAGTAAAGGTCAACTGCATACCACCGTAGATGCCTCATCATTCACACACAAATAAAAGGTAGAAGGTAGAAAATACAACCGGAAACAGCTGGGAGTTGACCTTGAGATACAAATGTGTTTCAAAACGGCACTGCGTTTATCTGCTTGCAGAAAGGCGATCGTGGTCTCAAATGTGTTTCAAAATAACGGAGTTTCTAAACGCGTTTGTAACATGGTTGCATTTACCTAACCCTGGAAAATGCCTCAAATGCGTTCAGGATGGTGATTCTGCCTCAGAAAATTTTTAGATAAACACACCCTAAAAGGGATAAATGCACCCTTTTCTGACACAGAATCCCTGCTTCTTGATCCCTTTAGGGGTAAAAGAGTCCCAATGAGGAACAGATCCTACTCTTTCCTCCCCCCTCCCCATCCCCAGACCCTACTCTTTCCTACTCCCCCCCCCCCATCCCCGTTGAGGAAAGATGTTTGTCTAAAATCTGCCAGTATATATCAATAGGATCAAGGATGACATCACGAGACAGTTCACAAACGGACACGCAACAGATCATGCCCACTTTATGCCAGACAGAAGAAATTGCATTGAAGGACACGTTAACACAAATATATGCGTGGATTGAGTGAATACAGCAATACTAGTACAGCACATCAGTGAAAGAGCATGGAACATCGGACTTCCCTTCCAGATTTTTTATGAATTTTTAAAGTTTTTGCGCAGCCATTGTTGGATGAGAAGACTATAGTTTGTGATGTCACATATGAACAAATTATACACAGAATATAAAAGGAATATTCATCATGTTTTTACTCTTCTGCATTTAATCAAAGCGCACTTGCCTCTTTCAGAGAGAAGGGGGAATAATATTACCCTTCACATATGTCTGTCACAAGTCTTTCATAAAAAATCTTAAATATTGTGGAATTCTATCTATACTTTTTATATAATTTGACATATTGTAACATCGCAAACTGTAGTTAGACCGGGGGCCCAGACGATTTATTCAGCTGAAAAGGGTCACACTTTTTGATGGTCTCATCATGTTAGGATGTGGCCAAGGGTCAATAAAATGAATTGCTGGCAAGTCACATCCTGTACCGTAAGCCTAGGGGCCACAAAAAGGGGGCCCCAAAAATGCATTTATTCAGCTGAAGGGGGTCACGGACAAAAGTTGGTGGATATTGTTCCTTTGGGTGTACTTATCATGAAAACAGCAATGCCAGCTATTTTATCCTGTACGGGGCCCCAGACAGTAGCCCCAAAGGGCCCCACCCATATGGTGTTATTCAGCTGAAAAGGCCCCCGGTCACGGCTAATTTCTTTTGCAATGGAAGAAGTACCCATCAGAGATATCCAAAACACCAATGCCAGCTATTTTATCCTGTACGAGGCCCCAGACAGTAGCCCCAAAGTGCCCCACCCCCTACACACACACACACACACACACACACACACACACTGATTTTATTCAGCTGAAAAGGGTCACGGCTAACTTCTTTTGCAATGGAAGTAGTACCCATCAGAGATATCCAAAACACCAATGCCAGTTTAATTTTTGGATTAGCGAACCTTTGGAATAATGAACCTTATTTCATTTTCGGATTAATGAACCTTCGGAATAACAAACCTTACCTATGGTATCACATTTTCGGATTAACGAACCTTCGGAATAACGAATCTTCGGAATAACAAACCTTCGGAATAACGAATCTCCGGAATAACGAACCTTCGGAATAATGAACCTTTGGACTAAAGAACCTTTGGAATAACAAACCTTCGGAATAACGAACCTTTGGACTAAAGAACCTTCGGAATAACAAACCTTCAGAATAACAAACTGTAACCGTTTTATAGGGCCTATGGTTCAGAAGCAGCCACCAGAAAGTGGGAGAGTATCTTACCCTGTCCATACTGCAGGCTGGTTTCAGAGTCTTCTCAAGGAGGTTTGAAAGCTCACTAAAAAAAAATGGTCACTTGTCTGTTTTCTACTACTCAGGCTGGTTTCGACCTTACTAGCAAACCCAACTAGCTCTGTTCCCATGGTAACCAAGTTCCCTGCCGATATACACGGCATGGGCTTTCGAATTTCTTGCATAACTGTAAACGTGATTGATCGCGAAAGTGTGCAAGTTGTGCAGCATTCATCAGTGGCAGTCGGTCATGATGACTAGTTAGTTTACGTTACTTGGTGATGACCTTCCGTGATAACTTCCAGGTCGGCAAAAAAAAAGGCAGCTTCTTGAACCCCATAGCATTTATTCTGTAGACGGGGCTCTTCAAGGCTGCTAAAGGAGGCTTTGAAACCACCCCTTGTATGTGATTTCAGAATCTGACCTGATTGAGTCTCCTTTTCTTAATTCTGTCTGTAAATACTGAGCTGAAAGGCTGCTCAGTGCTGCCATATAGGAGGCCTCAGTGCCCCATATTTGCTTAGAATAAATTTGGTATGAGATTTCTTTTAATGGATGTACAGTTAAAGACAGAGAGAGCGAAAAAGCTTGACACAAAAAAACTCCAAAGCATAGACACTCTTGATAGTACCCTGCACAGTAAGGGTTTATGGCAACCCTTGCTGTTATGTCACAAGTTCTCAAACATCGGGGTATGTTGCTGTCATGAGAACAGCAAATTCTGATGACTTTCATCTTTTGACCTCATGACCTTACAGCCAATACTTTTATCTGTCAGCTGTGAACAGGCACAAAGTTAATAAGCAAATATGTGCGGTTATACCAGTTTTTCATCTCTCGCGATAGTAACCCCAGACTGCCAAATAATGTGAACCCCGTGAGAACGGAATGCAGTACCAAATGTAGTTTTGCATCAAGTGTGACTTCTGTTTACTTGAGTCCTTCACAGAAATGGCCAAGAAAAGCTGCAGGGCTTGGTCTTAACCCTTCTGCTGATATGCATATCACAATTGTGAAAGAAAAAATAATATGAAATAAAATAAAATAAAATAAAATCCTAAGTCAGCATAATAACAAAATACATAAAGTGCTAGAGAGACACTGCAGTCTTTTTAAAAGTAGACCAAGGTTAAAGGCATTATTTACCATTTGTAGATGAAAGAAAAACCACGCTTTAGTGCTTCAAAATAGTTTTAAAAATGAAATTTAGGGAAGAGACAACCAATGTAAAAATGTTAATCAGTATAATTAATGTTCGGTATTGTTAACCCTAAAAAGACTGGGGGGGGGGGCTAAAAGGCCCCCCCTCGACATTTCCCGCGATTACTCAGCAACACGCAATGCTCTCGCCGCGATGCTCAATGACTTTTTTTCTTTCGAGTTTCCCGCACATTTTGACACCAAATTTGTGACGCCCGGGGGTACGGTTCTGAAGTTACATAACTTTTTGTACATGCACGTGAGACCGAAAATGGCTCAAAAACGTGATTTTGTGTACAAAGTCAATACAAACTGAGTTTTATCACATGGTTCATATAAATATGCTTATCTTTACTCTCAATGGCTGAAATCAATTTGTTTTAGTAGTATTATGCTTCAAAAAGGGTCTGCCACAAATTTTGCTGAAAAAAAACTACAAAAACAAAAGGTCGAAAAAACAAAGAAATACATAAGAAATTCATAAAACAATAAAATAAATAAGAAATTAATTTTGATACCGAATTTTTTTTCAAGTACATTTGCTAAGAATGCTACAAAGAATATCTAGACCAAAAATGAGCACTTTTGGAGCTTTATTTACTGATTTAGATAAAAAAGTCTGATTTCTCGCATAAATTAGCATAATTAATCAAAATAAAATAAAAAAAGACTATTTTGGAAAATTTAAATATACGATCTTGTAGATTACATCGCACACTACCATTGTGCAAATTTCCGCGGCGATCGCGCGATTCACGGCCGAGATCTTAAGGGGGGGCCCCTTTAGGCCCCCCCCCCCCAGTCTTTCGAGCTACCAAAATAGCCCAGTCTTTTTAGGGTTAAATATACAAAATGTAAATGACAGTTATGATAAAATTGTTTCTAGAATTATCCATCTGCAATTATGGTTTAGTGAGAGAAATAGTGATAATTCATTATGTATTAGGCTCTATTGGAAAATTTTCATATGGTAGGATGTTTTGTGATAAAAGTGACTTACACATATACAACAAATGTGACAATTCAAATGTTTTTTAAATCACTGCTCCCAATGATGAACAATACCTTAAAAGCAAAAGGTTAATGAAGGCATCCTGCCCTTTTCAAGCATACACTCTTTAGATTTAAAAATTTAAAATAATACTTGTATATGGATAGATGAACAAACTAAGACAAAGAAATAAAGCATCTCTCAGACTTCTAGTCAGAAGATGCACAAAAAAACAACCAAACAAACAAACCCTGAACAACCCCATATGCCTCTTGCACCCCAGCGGAATAAATATCTTTCATGAAGCGCATTACTGTATCTATGCAGGGAGGTGATCTACATGGATGTGGCCCAGAGCAGGTGACTGTGTAAAGCTTTTATACAACACCTAAAAAGAATGTAGCTATCCGACTGGTCGATTGTCCATCACATGACACTCAGTTAAAAGTACCATCGCACACTATTTTGTTTGAGCAAAAATGGATAACGCATGTTTACCATCGCACGGCTCTGATGTCACAATAAACAAACATTTGCCACGCGCACTCCACAATCACATGCGGACTTGTGAGTGCATACTTTCGTCACTCATTTTTGTAAACAACTTCAACTGATCAGTTGCGCATACCACGTACATATGTACATACACTTGATGGCTGCCTGTGACTGTGCAGTTACCCATTTGCCATCATCACAAAAATGGTTGCCATTTCTGTGCTAAATTCAAGAGTCTGTGTGGACCACATCGGTTGATGTTCAAGATGTTGTATAAAACAAATAGTGTATTGTCTTTACTTGTGCCATGGAACAAGATTTCTTCGCCTCGTTGAATAGAGCGCCTCTGTCTTTCACCTCGTGCGAAATCTTGTTCCATTGCACTCGTGACCATTAACTATTCGTATATGCTATGCAATACAGGTGTAACAAGCCAAGCCATTTCATTAGCATGTAGTTAAAACAATCCCCAAAACTTTATCTTATTGCAAGAATTCAAAAACAACTCCAAAAAAGAAACACAACTTGCCCTAAACTTTGTAGGAAAGAGGACACTTTGTGTCGACATTTAGTTGCTTTTCTAAAAAAAAAAAAAAAAAACAAGAACAGATATGGAGCATGCTATTGGAAAAGAAAGAGAATAATAATTATATATTCATGTAAAGAAACAGGCACATATTAGCATTAATAAAAAGTTGTGCATGATTGAGAGAGATACACTTTTAGCAGCAACTGAACAATGCTATTAAAGAGATTTTAGATGATTTTAGATGAGCCTATGTTTACCTTTGTAGTCAACAAGGATACATGTGTCCATGTCCGGATGCACACCGTCCATCATGATCATGAATCGAGTGTCTTTGTTGATCTGCAGATAAAAAGAAATATATGTGACCCTGCATCACAAAACCAACAAAAAGTTGCAAGACATGGATTTTTAGTTAAGGGCAGATTCTTAAAGAACAGACTCTGAGCATTAAAATAGTGTATAACTCGATTCAAATGGACTCCCCCAACTTATCTAAATACTACAGAGAAAGCACACGATCTGGAAAAGTGTGAACTGATAAAAGAGGCTCTGAAGCACAGGGTCTATTCAAGCGCTTAAAGGGATAGTACAGTATTGGTGGAGATGAGAATTGGGCTTTTAACTTTTTGCGAGATACCAAGAAAACACTTATGAGATAGTACATAACATACCATTTTAAGAGGAATTCAAAGTTTATTTGATGAAAATCGGGTTTGGAATGACTGAAACATCCAAAAACAAAGTAAAACAAAGCGATCGTAATAAAGTGTGGGTCCCACACTTTCTAAAATCGCTCTTTTTTGGATATCTCAGCCATTTCAAAACCAATTTTCACCAAATAAACGTTGAATTCCTCATAGAATTACATGCTCTTTCATATTTCACGAGAGGTTTCTCCTTATCTCACCAAAAATGTTAGAAACCTGAAATTAGGTCTGAACCAAAACTGTACGATCCCTTTAATCTTTACCAAGCCGTGCTAGCCATGCAATGAAAGGGACAAAACACAGGATGTAAACCACTGGAGCAACAACAATGAAGGGATTATCAGATTAAGCTGAAATTAAGCATGATATGTGCTATTAACACATTCTGTCCATGGTTAATGCCAACTTTCAAAGCAGTAGAATTATCTTTTCAAAAGTAATTAGACTTGAAAGTGAAGAGTGTGTAAAGGCTTTAAAGAAATGAAAAGGGTACTCTGAGACATACATGATCATTCTATTCTCCCACAAAAAAGGGTTGTAGAAAAATTGCTGAATACACACTATCCCATTCTTTTTTGAGTGCTCACGTAAAATCAAGGGGTGCGACTTTTTGTTCGTTTTGTGATGCACGGTCATATATTATATATATTAATAGGACAAAGCACAACAATGTACACTGGTGTGGGGCATTAAAGGACCTGTAACGAGAAAAGTGGCTTGATATTCAGAAATAACTTAAAGGCAAATTTTACATTTTGGAAAGCTTTAATTTAGCCCTGTAAGAATACAAATAATGATGTTTTAGAACATTAAAAAAATCTCTCCCAAGAGAATCACAGATTCAGGTAAATAGAAAATTGTTCTTTTATTATACCACACTTGCCTGTGTAAACCCCCCCCCCCCAAAAAAAAAAAAAAAAAAAAAAAAAGGTGGGGCATGCAATTTTATACATGATTAAAAGGAAAAATCCAACATTTTTTCATGTATGGCTGGTAAAGCTTAATAGCAAGGCACTAAGATGGAATTTACTGCAAGCTATCTTTAGCACATCAATCTTGAAAATTATTTACTCTTGAACAGAAGTTATGTTTGCAAAGTTTTGGAACAGTAACTTCATAGTGGTTTTTGTGTGTGCAATGAAAGCGCTTTTTCAAGTTGCCATACAAATTTAATCTAACATTTTTTCATGTATTGCTGGTAAAACTAGCAAGGCACAAAGGTGATTTATAATCAGTGCATGCTACAATGTATCTATAGCACATCGATCTTGAAAATTGTTTACTCTCGAACAGAAGTCGTGTGTGCAAAGTTTCAGAACTGTTAACTTCATAGCGGTTTGTGTGTGTGCAAGGAAAGTGCGATTTCGAGTTGCCAAACAAGTTTTCCCTTCGTCATTTTCTGGTTGTTGTTGTTTTCTTTTTTTCTCCTTCACTTCTAATTGTCAATATAAATCTAGGTTTGTGCTAATCATAAAGGGCTCTTTTGTCTGAATTTTTACGTACACTTTTTCTAGGTTCCTGTTCCTCCATATATCTTACAAATCATATTTCTTCAAGATATCCAAATGATTTGTATACTGAGTATTGGAGGGCATTTAAACTCTATAATCAAAAATTTTGCTTAAAACCCATTGAGGATGGGCTGATTTTGCTATAACATGCATTCCCCATAGACACCTGCCCAAGTATACTTGGGTCTAGTCTTTAAGGGCTTAAATTACATTACAATTTCCCCCTAACTTTAGACAATATATGTACATTTGTAAAAGAGCAAAGGTCTGTATCACCTGCATATATTTCTTCCAAGAACTCAATTCATTTCTTTATTCTACCTCTTGTTGGAAAATGAGCATTTATATAGTATTACCTAATGACTGGGAATCAAACATACTCACCTTTAGTTAGAAAAAATTTAGTACTCTTCATCTCCCTACTTGTGTGTGATTGATTAAGATTTCAGTGCCACAGGGTCAACTCCCCTGTACCCCTCCACAAATGCAAGGAATTTCCAATGAATATCTTTTCAGCTTCGTCTTTCAATACAAATTCAAGTAAGGAATTTCACGATTTTTTCAGCTTTTTCTTTTCATGTAAATTGAATAGAATAGGTGAAGTGGAAATTCCGACAAACACACACACACATACACACACAAAGAAATGCCTTTAAAAAGGCATTGTGGAAGAACAATGCAACAGGAAGAAATGAATAGACCCCTGGGTGGAAATGAGATTTGGGGGAAATCCCGATATGGAAGGAAAAAAAATAAAATGGCATGGATACAACATTTTCAACTGAATATGGTGGTACGTAATAAAGAAAGAATAGCATAAATACGTGACCATACATCACACAATCAACAAAAGGGCACATGCCCTGATTTTATGTGAGGACTTGAAAAAAGGTGAAACAGGTCACCTTAGAGTTTTTCATATTTTCTGAAAGGCAATTCTTCTTCTAAATTACTCAAAAGTTTGGGATCATATAACAAATGGGAAAGTGTGTTTTCAGCAGTTTTTCACAGACACTTTTTGTAGAATATTGCACCATATGTGAAAGATCTGTCTTTGAGTCCACTTTTCATTCCCTAAAAACTCTTTGCACACTCTTCACTTTAAACTCAAATTACCTTTGAAAATATGATGCTATATAAAATCAAAAGTCGGTATTAGTAATGGATAGAATGTGTATGTTTCATTTCAGCATAATCTGACAATCTCTTCACTGTCTTGCAATGGAGTTTTACATCCTCTTTTTTGTCCCATTCATTGCACAGAGCATGGCTTGGTGAGACTGAGTACTTGAATAGATAGACCCCAAACTTCAAAGCCTCTTTTCTCAGTATGCACTTTCCCAGAGTGTGTGCTTTCTTTCCAATACTTAGGTTATAATAGGAGAGTCCATTTGAGTTGACTTATACATCACTTCAAAGCTTAAAGGCTGCTCTTTCAGAATCTGCCCTTAACAAGCTGAGGACGGTTGATTTTGCGACAACACACATTTCTCATAGACATCTGCCTGAGTATACTCGGTACTCGTCCTCAACGGGTTAACTAAAAATCCATGTCTTGTGACTTTAAGTTGGTCTTGTGGTGCAGGGTCGCATATACAAAATTCAGTCTGAAGAAAACACTGAAATTACTTTACTGTACAGGGCAGGAGTGACAGCAATGTTGCCAAGGATCATAAACACTACACTTGAAAAGATAACATAAATAGTGTACCCGGTAAGTGTCCCTTAGGACCAAAAGACTCAAGCAATTTACTTTGCAAGTTAGCACATGGAAAGCTCTGTCAATTTGTCTGGTTACTGTAATATGTTACTGTACATGGGAATTTATACTGTCCTTGTTTGATTATTTATTGTAATTGAGGTAATTCAAAAAGGCATCATATCATTACTATCAAACTTAGATTATTTACACTTCACATGTCGCCACAATGTGCTGGATTTTGCTTCCTCATTTTGTTTTAAATATGTCATGTCTAATGTAACATTTAGATACCCCCTGTCATTTAAAGTTTGTAAGGACAGACGTTCCAACTAGAGACAAAAATCCTGAAAATACTGAAATTGTTCATAAACAGTTCACATCTCTGATTTACAAGCATATTTCATGTATTTTCTGTTGTTTTTGTGGTTGTTGTTGTTGTTTTTTCTTTCCTTACCTCATGCCAGATGCCAAACTGAAGGACATGAATGTTGTTGAGTCGGACCCCGCTTTGGCTGAGCTTGCAGAAGACAGGCATAGACGTATCACCAACGTAAATGGGAATGTCAGGATTCCTGGCCGACAGAAGCTCTAGCGTGGGATAGCTGGAGAGCAAGGGATGAGGTGACAGCATTACATAGGTCAAGGTCCCTGCACCTTCTTCAAAAAATAAACTCCATGACTACAAGAAAAAAAAATCTTTCCAAGGGGAAACAAGTCGAATAGAGATTTGCTGATTTCCAGATGATATCACAAACCAGAAAAAAAAACAGAATTTTCATGACTTTTCAATGCCTGTCTTGTCACTCTTGAATTCATAAGCATACCAGGTCCGACTTTTTAAACTTTTTTTGATAATTTCCAGGATGTCTTGAGGGTTGCCATGACAACTGGAAACCCCACTGGGTACTTGGCTCCAAACAAGAGAGTGAAGTCACGCTGGTTTCCATCTTACAGCTCTCCCGCTGGTGTTCTTGTTTAATAGGGTGAATCCAATAAAATACAGACAGGGCGACTCATTTGGGCTTTGCTCTGGAAGCTTTGTTGGAACAACACAAATTAATGATCATGATACTCATTTGGCATTCATGCTTTACTTGCTTACTCCCTGGAGTTTTGCAACAATTTTTCACACTGGGATCATTCTCCACTGGATATTTATCTTTTGCAGGAATGCAAGTAAGGAAATTACTGCTCTTTCTTTGCACCCATTGTACTACATGATACCTTCAGATGTTTTAGCAGTTTTGGTCCTATTAAAAAAAAAAAAACTCTCTCCTTTCTCCGTTTCTATTCATACTACTAAATTCCACAAGGTAATTACATTTATCTACCCAGCATTATTTTTTCTGCATCAATTTACACAAATGATCATAGAAATATGCACACGCTTGAAGTTACATAATTACGTAAAAGCCATGGTAATAAGCTACCTGTTTTGCTCATCTGAAGAACTATCTGACAGGACTTCTATCAATCCTAACTTTCACACTTTATTATCCTGATTTTCATCCTGATCATCATTTTCAGCTGACTTTAAGTATGGCTAGAACTGGACATAACTTCAAGGAATTTAGTCAAATTCCACCTTTTGGAACATTTGTGCGTCCATATATTATGCAGCTCTGTATGAGGCACATGAAACAATCGCCCAAGATGCTCCCAATGTAGTCATTGACAGTTTCACTAACAGAAGATTGCATACACTTAAGAGTGGGGTAATTTTATGGCACCAATTCAGAACATGAGATGGAAGGAATACACGACTATGATAAAATATATCTAGGTCCAATTAGGGCCTAGAAGAGGAGGAAGAAGAAATCAACACACACAGATTAAGTGTCAGGTGATTGTAGAGGAACAGGAAACAGAGATAAGTGTCAGGTGACTATGAAGGAGAATCTAAATCAGAGCATTTACCTCCAACTAACTTAAGATGTATGAAAAATTGACAGCTGGGATCATATATCAAAAATACAATGGTTATTAAATATACACTCTTATGTCATGCTTAACTTGGCTTCAATCATTCGTGTTTAATTGAGGAAGTACCATAAAGAATATGCCACAAGTTTCATCAAAGCCGGATCTAAATCTAAAGCTCATGGAATTTATGACTGTCATATTTTTCATGCAACAGTTTGAGTGGCAGCCACATTATGTAAACACACCAACATGATGAGCCCATAGAACAGCAAATCTCCAATTAACCTGTAAGACACTATGCATGTGCAGATCTTCCCTAAACTTCCTCTTTTGATGAGTACCAGAAAAAAAGCAAAAGAATTAACACCTGTCCTTAGTATCAAGTCTCTGTTATGTTAAGATGATTTACAAATAATTGGGGGGGGGGGGAGCATGCAGCTGATATTGACTGAGCCAGAAACATGTTTTTTTTTTAGGATGTCTTAATGGCGGATGGTGTTCCTCATTCTAAAGGTTCATTTAAAAATCTGAAAATGAAATTCAAAGATTTGTTATTCCAAAGGTTCAATAATTCTTGGCTATAGACTGATCTCTAAAATCAAGTCTGTTGATATAGGCCTACATGTATTTAACAGAATGGATACTCTGAAAATAAGAGTATAAGCCTACAGTAAACAAAGTCTTCATAGGAACACTAAAATCATCAAAAGTACAGGTACAAAATTATTTTGCTTAGCAAAAATCATTTCTGATTTTGTTTCTTTTTTAGAAAAGAGACCTGGGGGCCTTGTTTCTGAGTATATCTGAGTACCGCGTGTTCACCTTCTTAAATTCCGGGCACTATTCACAGCTCAAAAAAAAAATCCCTTTATTACCGTCTTTCTATAAAAGTGTCATTAACAACTTGGAAATCAAGTTTCTGAGAAGGCTGGCATGACATGCATGCTCACAGGTCCACCCACACAGGAAATGCCTAAGAAAAAAAGTCTGCAAACTGAAAACATTGTGTGGGAATTTTCATGAAACATGAATCTCGTGAAACCAATGCACACATTCCAGTGAGCCAAAACTATCAGGCCAAGTAAAAAAAAAGGAAGTGGTTTCTCTTCTTGTGTCCATTAGATTTGTCAGGATTTTTGTACTATTTACTTTTTTCAAAATGCCAATATTAAAAATACACAAACTTTGTATTTCTCATCCCCATCTGCATTCTTTTGAATTGCTACTTTGATATTCACTGCTTTTTTGCTGACACAAAAACAAAAATCAGAAATTCATTTCTGTATATAAAATGAATAAGAAATTGTGAGAGCATGACATCATCAACTTGCTGATTTGAATATTCACAACAACTGGTCAAGAAGTGTTTTCTGAACAAAAAAAAGAATGAAATTTAAGAATGTCATAGCTTCCTTATCCAGTTTTGATTATTTTTGCAATGTTTTTTTTCTTTCTTATGTAATTGATGACACTTGGGAGTGGATTTCTTCATTAACATTGGTTTCAAAGATTATGTGGATGCCCAAGCCAGCTATCGCCCTAGGATGCTTAACCCATTTAACCCATTGAGGACGAACTGATTGTGGTATAACACATATTTCCCATAGACATATGCCTGAGTATTCTTGGGACTCGTCTTCAGCGGTTAAACTACACTGACTAGCATCTCACTTCAGATCGGAAAAAGTGGTAGGATATCAAATAGTAAGGACCGGCATCAAAAATTACCTTCCTTCAAAAAGAAACTACTTCCTCTTTTGACTTTACTTGGCATTATGGATTCATTCACTGACATCCATTAAAACACCATTATGAAAACAATACAACGCAACGAATTTTATGATGCCACTTTTATCACTACAAACACACTCACAGTCATATGCATTAAATGTTTCTTTATCATTACAGGGCATCGGTACGCAAATGCACAAGATATGGATTGAGGGAAAGCAACAATGTAGCAGAGTACAACAGTGAGGTTTGAGGATAATTAGATAATCTTGTCAAAAGTTATCTTTTTTTTTTTAAGTTTCAGTGCCAACACTGCTTGTTGAGATGAATATCACAGTTTGAAGTATCACTGGAAAACATCAAAGTAAAGAAAACATAAAGAGAATTCCATTCATTTTCATTTATCAAGCATAATTAAAGAGTACTTGACTTATCTTTTCAGACAGCAGGGAGGATAATATTACCCATAACATGTGTCAGTAACAAGTCAGGAAATGTGTGTTTCCTATGAAAAATGAAATTTTGTGGAATTCATTTCATATTTTTTTATATTGTTGTCCGGCAGTGACATCACAAATTCTTGTAGTCTTCTCACCCAGCAATGGTGGCATCAAAACTTTCAAAAATTTGTAACTTCTGTACAGATGGTCAGATTTTCCTCAAACTTCATTATGTGCCATACTAACACTGCTGCATTCACTCAATCCACATTTTGTGCATTAGAGTACCACTGCCCTTTAATGATAAAGAAACATAATGTGTATGAATGTGTGTGTGTGTATGTGTGTGTGTGTGTGCATGTAGTGATAAAAATGGCATTATGAAATCTGTGGCAATGTCTTGTTTTCATAATGGTGCGTAAATGGCTGTCTGTAATGTACCCATTACGGCAAGTAAAAATAAAAGAACTTAGTTTCTCGTCTGGACTTTCCAATGAAAGTGATGCAGGATGCAGGTCCATTTCCCATGAAGTCCATTCCTCTTCAATGCCATTTGCTTCACATGTTTTCTTTCTCCAGCATGATCAATTTCAATGCAAACAATTTGTCTCCAGGCTGGTATATAGGCCTACCACTTATTGAGCCTCTCAGCAGTTTTATGTTCTTGTACAAATATGTTGGTAGACTGAAAACTAAAACAACATGGGACTCAAATATAACAAAGCGAGGCTCTTGTTATCTTGTGCTGATATAAATGACCCTGACACAGATGAAATGATTCACAGAAGATGGCTGCACTCAATATCATATCCCAAAATGACATTTGAATGTCATTGGAACTATTTTCATGATAAACTGAATTACAATGTACACATCTTCACTTCAGTCTAATGAAAATGATTTTTTTTTCTTAACTGTGCTGCTGAACTGTTTAACTACTTTTAGTTTTAGAATGGATTTGTAACAATGTTACTTCCTCTTTCCTCTGGAGGTCAAAGTTCACAAGGCATTCATGCAAGCAGTCTCAGTGCTATCAAGAGATTTAAATCACTTTAGGTTCAAGATAACTCACACATGATGTGCAAAAGGAATGCTAACCTCGTGAATAGCATTGCAGTATTATGAAAGCCGTAAAGATAGGAACACTTTTTGAAGAAAACAGTATTTTTACTTTTTCTGCAATAGACATGGTATGTAGTTATTACAATTTTTTAAAGAATATATAGTATTAGCCAAAGACACTTGGAAGAATTAAGCATATCCATGATATCGTGGATCTCATTTTGTACATTTATCATGGTCCATTCACCCACTCAGAAATATCTATTCACATTAAAAAAAAGGAAATGCACTAAACATCAAAAGTAGACATGAAAAAAAGACCAAAAGGGCAGGTTCATTGGGAATGGCCAAAATCATGCATGTGTTTCCATATCTTATTGAACAATCTATTCAAATTAATATTATTGGAATGATGCAGTATTCTGAGGCCTTGGTCAAGTATGTAATTAACTTTGTAATCGTATGTAAATCAGGAAGTTCATACAAGATTTTGAGCAACATTAAGGTGCTATATGTATGTAGCACCTTAATGTAAAGCAAAATCAGTATTCTGATGTCTTAAATATTATCTTAAGTTCCTCCTATCAAATCATTATTCCATCCAATCACACCCATTGCTAGACACGGATATCATGATTTGTAGATTAAGCCCCGGATGCGAACTTGCCCAACCCTGCAATTACAACAAAAGAACTATCTGCATATTACAGTCTGTGACTACAACCCTTCACCTGTACACACAAAGTTGTCATCCTCTTTAAGCATATCACACAAATTGATTAAATTCCTTGAATGGGGCCCGTAGGTATAATTACATTTTTGATTGATTTTCACTACTAATCACGCACTCAGAACACCAATTTACCATTATCTCTGTAATTAAGTCCTCTCAGCGGCACATGGGCATTGATAAGTGCAAGTGCACACGACTTTCCTCCCAAAACACTTGTTGTCACGGTCGTTATTGAACCTCATACCTAATTGAGCTCTCAGAATAGGATATCACTTGTTGAGTGCTGATTTAACTCTTGACTAACAATCTCTCAGAATACCACACTCGGGATAAACAACACTTGATATATACAAAAAGAAAAAGATTCATACAAGACCAAGAATCAACAACCAATGATGTTAACCCGTTCCATACGAGAACCTGGTGGCCTGTGTATTAAATCAATGGGGATTTCAGAATTAAGTATGGAACGGGTTAATGAACATCCTACTTAATTGAGCTCTCAGGAAAGGATATCACTTGTTGAGCGCTGATTTAACTCTAATTATTTCTCAGAATACCACACTCAGGATAAACAACACGTGATATAAAAAGAAAAAGATTCATACAAGACCAAGAATCAACAATCATGGTTATTAACCCGTTCCATACGAGAACCTGGTGGCCTGTGTATTAAATCAATGGGGATTTCAGAATTAAGTATGGAACGGGTTAATGAACCTCCTACTTAATTGAGCTCTCCGAAAAGGATATCACTTGTTGAGTGCTAATTTAACTCTAATTATCTCTCAGAATACCACACTCAGGATAAACAACACGTGATATAAACAAAAAGAAAAAGAATCATACAAGACCAAGAATCAACAACCAATGATGTTAACCCGTTCCATACGGAACCTGGTGGCCTGTGTATTAAATCAATGGGGATTTCAGAATTAAGTATGGAACGGGTTAATGAACCTCCTACTTAATTGAGCTCTCAGAAAAGGATATCACTTGTTGAGCGCTGATTTAACTCTAATTATTTCTCAGAATACGACCCTCAGGATAGATAACACTTATATACAAAAAGAAAAAGATTCATACAATAACAAGAATCAACAACCAGTTCTGAATTCTTCAGGAGATAAATCAAAGGTATATTTTGGCTAATTTTTAACTGAAAATGAGAGGAAAATTAGCCTCAAACTTCAATACCCATAACTCTTAGAATGCACATAACAAATTGAAATCAAGAAAATTCCCTAAAAATACAATCTATGAAAATTGATATGGTATCTTAGTTGCAGTGATTTGACGATTCTGAAATTTTGACGTGGAGGTTTACAATTTTACGAAATTGCCAAATTTTTCATAAATATGTTTTTAACATAAACTTTGTCACAGATGTGATTTTTGATGAGTTAGAAGGGTGTAATAATTTGTATTATTAAAAAAACAAATGTTTATAAAATATTGTCATAATTGTTGCTAGAAGTTGAAGGAGTCACTTTATTTACCTGAGGTGGTCTGAGTGGACATGGCTGATATAAATGAAGTCAGCCTTGGACAAGCGGTCAAGCCAGTCAGCAGGAGGTTCATGCATCAGCCACCAGCCTCTGGCAAAGGCTGGACCGGTCAGCCACGGGTCGGTGAACATGATAGTGCCACCCAGATTCAACTCCATGCAGGCATGGGTGAAGTATGTCAGCTGATAAAAACAAATGGAGAGGGTGCAGGTAATAGCAACAATCTGGAGAAGTACACATCAAACAAACAAATACACAGAAACCAACAACAATGCTGAAATCCCTTCCCCTTAAAAGAAAATAAGAAAAATCAATCAATCAATCAATCAATCAATGAAAAAAAAAATCTGCTAAAACTGCTAAAATATTATGCATATCACTCCTGATCTCTCTGATTCAATTTCACAATCTTACACTCATAGGAAAGAAGTTACTTACGAAGCTTGTAATTATGTGTTAGAGGAGCAGGAATTCATGTGAACACTTACACTTTTATGTAAATCTTTATGTGATGTACATCTTTCCTTTAAATACTGGGGGCTGATGAATTATGAATAAGGCCAAGAGAAAATGTACAAGAGGTGAGACAGTGGGTATTTCTTCAAGGGCAAGTCCAAGCTATTTTGCACCAGTAACGCGTGGGACATCACAAGAAGATTTAGCCCTATATTGCACTGTTAAGATTGAAATTTCATATGTTGGGTTGCTTTTGATAACTAGTAGGTATCTTCGTTCAAAACGATAGAAATAATCAGAATCACGCATTCAGTATTCAATTTATGCAAATTTATTCTCAAGTAACGCGTGGGACCACAAAAATTGTCCTTTTTTCTTCTTTTACTTTTATCTCAATTATTGTGAAAATACTTGGTATACTATAAAATCATTACAAACATCTTTTTCTACAGCAATAACTGTACCTTAAACAAAACATTTCAGAAAAAATCATGAAACTGTTTTCTCTCAAGGTCAATTATAGAAAGATAGGTATAGTAACGCGTGGGACATTTTTGTCACTATGAATATTGTGATGTGAATTGCACATTTGCTCAGAGAAACTTTAATTTGGGGTACTAATTATCTAAATAGATGTATTTCTAATAATTTCTTGCAAATTCAAATGATTTAGACCCATCAGAACAATAGATATAATAAAAAACATGAAATGCCTGTGTTATCCTTTATTTTTTGACATTTGACTTTGAATGTGACCTTGAAAATAGCATGTAATGATCTTTTGTGAATTATTTATCCAAAGTGGAACTTTTCACCAAATTTCAAGTCAGAAATCAGAAAATTACAAAAAATCCCGCAATAATGTACACATTTACCATAGAAGACTAAGATTTAGTACACTTCCATTGACTTGTACACAAATCGTCCCACGCGTTACTAAATTTAATTGAAAATTGCAAGTATGACATTTATCTCTTGGATATGATTAGGTCCATTGTGAATTTGGTCTTTTGAAAGTTTCAAGTCAATTAAATCATTAACTTTTATGCAAATGAGAAATAATGACCTAAAAAAGTAACGCGTGGGACATGCTAATTTTGGCCCATCCCTCATTTGCATATTTAATCAGCTGAGAAACTGAAATGTCAAAACTGAAACAGTCATGATAACTTGTTAGTCAGACTTAAGGTCACCATACTTATTTTCATAAAAACTTGTAAAAATTGAAAGATATATTTTAAAATGCAGAATTTTTGAATGTCCCACGCATTACTCTAAATCTTAATTTATGCAGATTAATTAATTTATTGCTGGCTATGCGGAAGGATTTTTACTTTTCTTTTTGAAATTCATGTATTTTAACTTCTTAGCTTTAAAATAATACCAAGTTTATGTAGATTGACCCATTTTGAATTTTCAGTCTTGTGTGATCAAATAGCTTGGACTTGCCCTCAAACATTATTAGGTTTCAGGTTTAAGATTTTGACACTTGCATGCAAATGTTTTTCATGGAAATGCCCCTGCATACCTCAGTGAACTCATCAAGCCATATCATCCTGGTTGTAATCTGCGCTCAACATTTAAAAAAAAAATCTCCACTTTGAAATAAGTGTCAAATCTAAGACATTTGGTGATAGGGCTTTTGGAAAAATGGGACCATCATTATGGAATAACATCCCTCTCAGTGTTAAATGCATTTCATACTTTGATAAATTCAAATCTGTGTTAAAAACTTAATCTTTGATAACTGTTAATTATATGTGAATAGAGAAAAATATTCAAAAGATTTTGTTTCCATTTGTACACGCATAGAGCAGTATTATGCGTTCTGAGAACTGACTGTTATTGACTGTGATACTGCATTGAATTGGCTTCAGCTCAGTGGCAGTGTTGATGACCAGTAATCAGTTGATATGCGAGGTAAAATCCCAGGCTAATTGTAGTTCATTCTTTTTCACTTGGTGTTCAAATTAAGATACACGTCAAGCAAACAATCGTATCAACAGAGAGTAACAGCAACAGGTCACTCAGGCCTATTATCATTTCAAGCACACGCTTACGATATGTGGTCTGAAGCATTTTTCTCCTTGTTAACATTCCCTTTAATCTGGTGTAAATTATCATTGTTGATAATAGATTTGTAAGTTATGTTTGCACTGTATATTCTCTTGTCTGTAATTTTGAAAAATATCATTGATGATGTTATCTTATATTGAAAATGTTTAGAAAAAATACTATTCATGATGTCATTTTGAATCGAAGTGATGAAAAATGCAGAAATAAAACCAAACAAACAACAAAGAAAAACTAGACTGTAAAACTGCATGTTCTTTGGTACAATACATTAATATCATCATTTATGAATACTAATAAATATTGATGAAACACACAAAAAAAATCAATACATTTGATATCACCTTATACATTGTATAAGCAATGGGAAAAAGAGAGAAAAAAATGTACGCCTATATGTAGCAGACTGGGATAAACTTTCAAAGATCAGTTTGGCAAGGAAATATCAGTTTTTCCAACAAGAAGAAGAGAAACATGACGACAAACAGCACATGGCATACTATAAAATTTGCTTAGGACTTCAATATGTTGACTGTTCTACATTCTCAGCTTTGCTTGGAACTTCAATATGTTGACTTTTTTGCATCTCAGATTTCTGTTTTAAACCCTAATGCTTTCACAACTATTGAGTATATAGACTTGAGAAAAGGCGGTGAATGAAAATCAAAACTAATCAATCAAAATTTGGGTCAAAAACTGATTGGAACTGTTGATAAATGATACTGGAGATACAGGACCAGATGTCTTAAAATGAAACAGACTGACAAATTCTCACAAAGAAATAGCTTACATGAGGGGATTGTATTGACTCTAACTTTAAAACTACAAACACTGAAAGGTGACAAAATTTCAGCACGACTTAATCCCAACTGAAAATTTGAGCCAGACTTTTGTCTTCAAGTGCATAACATGCTTTTAACTGTAAGTGTGCTTCGTTTGCAGAATGATAAATATGTCTAGAAAACTATATGGTCAATGAATAGAGATTAGCTAATCCCCCTAATCCCTATTCTATAGCCATGGCCTCCCCTGTTGGTCACATGAATGTCTGAGAAAAAACTTGGCAAGCGAAGCTTTAATATTGTCAGGAGAAAGGGGTAAATCCTTACCATATTTACCTCGATATCAGAGCAATGGTGTCTTGACTGAAAACATCTCTAACATGGGATTTAATTAGTGTAACTAACTCAAATTGAAAATATTGAATTACTTTGACAAACATAAGCAATAAAAACAGAGCTACAGATGTAATCAGTAGGAAAAAAAAGGTTGAAAGATGAGTTACGTATTCAAAACGACCACTTTTTCATAAAAACAGAAGAGTATGAAGAAAAACAGCCATTGGCATCAGGTAACACCTGTCATTCGAATATATAGGACTGGTTAATATTGATTTTCTCCATTCTCAAATATCAGCTTGAGAGTAAAAAAAAAAAAAACTATTAATACCTTCAGACTTCCAGACTTGAGAAAGGATGGAGAATGTAAACCAAAACTAACTGATCTCAAACTTGGGTTAAAAGCTAATTGGAACAGTGAATCAATGATACTGGCTACCTAACAGAGAGAGCTACATGTACAGTACCAGATGTCATACAATACTAACAGACTGAGGAATTCTCATCATTAAGTCAGAGTCTCGTTTTCTCTGAATTACACGCCCCTTGACTGTTGCCTTCAGCCCATCCATTGCTTTTTTCCCTCTTTCTCTTTGAACAGTAATGTACAGTATGTCATCCTTCCCCTCCCCCCCCCCCCCCAAAAAAAAGAAGAAAAATACGATCAGATTTCCACATCAAAAACTTTCAATATAACAAAACTGTCCAAATGATATTTCAGGGTCTAAAGACATAACATCTTACCACTATTACCAGTACCTATATATAGCAAAAAACCCCATTCAATTTGGTTAAGTGGTCACAGAGAAATATGGATCGTTGTAAAGCATGCCATGGGTTTATTTCTTCCGAGTTTACTGCTTGGATGCTCTTGGAACTACATATTGGTGTGTGAACACAATGGACAGAACTTTGAGGGAAGGGATTCCTGATATGCTCTACAAAGATCCTCATTTCTCTTTGACCACTGAAGCAAATTGGATGGGGTTTTCTGAAAGATGTGGGTAATAAGTTATAGTTCTATACACTGAAATAGTTGGATTGATTAACTATTTTTACAGTTATCATTGCAGAGGGTCCTGGACATAGTAATTTTTTTTTTTGAGGGGAGGGGGGGGGGACGGGGACATACGGTGTAGGATTGTGAAAGACTCATATTCATGGAATTCTGTAGGTCTACTCATTAAAGGAGCATATCTTCCAAGTTTTACACCCAATGAAGACCGACACCTTACTATCTGAGATTTAAAGGCATTATTTAACATTTGCACATGAAACAAAAACCCAGCAATAGCACTTTAAAATAGTTCTTAAAAATATGAGTTATGGATAGAAACAACCACTGTAAAAATTTGAATCAGTAAAATCAATGTTAAGTATTCTATTGTTAAATGTAAAAAATGTGAACAATTAGTTTTAATAAAAATGTTTCCAGACTAAACTGTCTACAGTTACAGTTTATCGAGAAAAATACTGATATCTCCTTATATTTTAGGCTTTACTGCGAAATGTTTATATGGTAGGATGATTTGTGATACAGGTGACCTACATGTATGCATCAAATTTTTATGTGACCTCGAACATTTTTAAAATCACTGCTCCCAAAGGTAAAAGGGACCTTTAATATGCCTGAGTCTGTACCATTGTCATGTTGGTTTCTATAAAGTGTAGACCTTTATTCAGACAAAGAAAATACCGTACATCTTATGCTTTCTAACAAAGTGGAGCCATGTCTTGCGACATTTATTCAACATTGAAAGAATTTTATTTGAATAATATGCAGATTTTGAGTTGATTTGTCAGAATCTGGAAAATTTTTCAGGAATAATTTTCCCATTTGACCCATCCAATATGTAATCATGATGCAGAGTCAACAATTATTGATACACGATTTAATACTGATTTAATTTCCTTCACTTGTTACTGACATACATCAAGGGTGATGTCATTCCCCTTGCCTTCTGAAACATGAAAGTCAGGTGCTCTTTCATTATGTCAGAAAACGGAAAATATGTTAAATTCTCTTTCTCCTATATTTGTTTATTTTGGAAGCAGAATTATCAAAAAGCCTGTACTTGGCAAAACTAAAGTAAAGTGATCTTAAAATAAGCAACATACCATGAGGGTCCTACTCAAGAAAGAAAAAAAAATCAATCAAAGTTGATGTGTCTGTCTCAAATTGACCTGATATGTTAACCCATTGAGGACGAGTCCCGAGTATACTTGGGCAGGCGTTTATGGGAAATGTGTGTTGTAGCAAAGTCAGTCCGTCCTCAATGGGCTAAGGCACATGTGATTCTGAATAGTGCTATGACATGAAAGGTTTCCTAAGTCCATGTTATCAGGCTCAATTTTGTACACAATTGAACGGTTTAATTGCAAAACTAGTTCACTCCATTCTTGTTGAGATATCTGTGATTAAAGCTGCTAAATAACTAAGAAAATGAGAAGTTCAGGATATTCTGATCATAACTCCACAAATCTTCGTTGTTATATTACAAGTGAGGTGTTACTGGAATGGTTCTATTTTGCCTTAAACAGTAACAGACTTCAAATGTTGACAAATGACATTTAATCTATTTTCAAAAAAAAAAGGGAAACTCTTTAATTTGACTAAATGTTTGCAAAGTTATTTGGCCCAGGAGGGTCTTGCAATATTTTCAGGACACATCAGTGAAGTTTGAAGTATCATCGAACAAAGTCATTCAAAAATTATCATTCTTGTTTAACTTTCAGTATTAAAACAACTACCATACAATCCCTTGCAGAGAATGTGTACACTTCATAAAAAAATCACATTTTGTGGAATTCTCTCTATTTGGTGTAGATATTGTCCTGCAGTGATGTCTCACAGTGTTATAGCCTTCCCATCCAGCAATGGCAGTCAGTGAAACTTTAAAATCTTCCAAAGAAATAGTCAAATTTTCCTCACATTGATGTATTCTACAAGTAATATTGCAGGATTCAGTCAATACCCATATACAGTCAAACCTGCCTTGGAAGCCACCTATTTATAGTGGCCACCTGCCATATAACACTGCCACTAAAATCCCCCCCCCCCCCCCCCCCCCCCCCGCGGAAAGCTGTGTTAGGTTAAAGACCCTGTGTATAGCAGCCACCTGCCTATAGCAGCATGCAACTTTTCTTGTCTCCCTTGAGTGACCACAATAGACAAAGCTGACTGTATATTTGAGTATTATTCCCCTTTAAAGGGGAAATCCAGTCCAAAAACAAGTTAGTCTGATAAAAAAAAGGAAACAGAGTGTGGTTGGAAATGACAAATTCAAGCATTGTCAAGTTTTCCCAAAATTCCCTTACAAACCACATGAATCCTCCACATGGCTACAGGTTAGTCCAAGAGGTGAAAAGTGCTGAAATTACACAGCAAAACATGACAATCCCTTGATTTTCCACAATTCTCAACAATCCACTTGCATCATCAGTTTTGCTGCAATTTCAGCAAAACTTGGTGAGTGCATCTAGGAGGGTACTTACTTCAGGAGTACTGATATCAGCAGAACAAGTTTTGCTGTAATTACAGCAAATCTCTTGGACCATCACACATGCTCAGGAAACATGATGTATGTGCAGGTCATGCAGACCAAATTTTGCTGTAATTTCAGCAAAATTATATAGGCCTTTGGACAGATGCTGGAGTGCATATTGTAGGACCTAATCATGTTTATGATTTTTTTTTTTATTATGCATATGTCATGGTTTGTTGAAATTGACAATATTAGTATGTAAATCCTCACCTTATTGTCAACTAAATGCGATGACTTTGTCTCATATGATGGATTTCAAACATGTTTAGGCTTTCACTCTCCATGATATAGCTGACAGAAGTAAGACAAGTCACTCATCAACTCAATTTTTTGTCTTTCATTCTATTTCCTCTTTACTCCACAAAGCATATCTCAGTACATCTATCAACAGATACCAAATAATTGTAAATGATATAGTAAGATTTGTGTTTATTGTTGAAATACATTTCTTTATTTCCATTTTTTTTTTGGGGGGGGGGGTGTTACAGTTTGGTACTTGATATGTAGCGTTTGTAATACAAATGGGAATTCATACAAGAAAAAGAAAAATGCTTTATCAGAAAAGAAGAATACTGACAGTTAAATCTAGGGCAATATACATGTACATTTACAGACAGAAGTCATGCAAAATACTAGTATGCTGCATGTGCTTTCTCGTCATTTCAAAAACACTGCAATCATTATGGCATCTTGGATATGAATTGCTCAGATGATACAAACTTAGGATAAATAAAAGACATACACAATTTCATTCAAAATAATTTATTCATATTGTTAACTTTTAAATAGCTTCAATGACTAACAGTCAGGCCTTATGAATAATAATTGTTCAAATTTTATGAAACTGCTCCTATTGATTGATTGAACAGATAAAACAAAATAAAAAAATACCTCACAAAAGTTTCCTTCTGAGAAAGGTGGTTAGTCTTTCTAAATAGAGATAATTAGCTGTTTTTATACTTTCACATGATTATGAGGCTTACTCAACAAACTTATAGAAAAACAATAAAACACAAAAGGGACCGACTCAAAAACAAATCAAAATGGAGGAAAATGGATACTTTTTCTTTCTTTCAAAATATTTGATGAGCTTTGCAAATGATTTCTTTGCTCTTTCTCATATTTTAAGTGTTTGTATTCATTTTATTCATTTATTTATCTATTTTTGCATGTAAAAATTCATGAAATTATTAATTAAGTCCCCAACATCAGGGACAATTTAAGGCATGGAGGTGCCAGTGACCCTGTAGAAATATTATTTTACTCACCTTTAAAACACCTGTAAGTTCACTCATCTACATAACATAGCGGTCACGTGTGCCAAATTTCAACCTAAATGCTCAAGACTTAGGGAGGTTTCCACAGTATTTTTGCACGATTTCCATTGAAAATATTATGCTGTTACCATTGGGCATCACATTGTTCAACAATGACCAAAGATCGAGTTTGCACATCTGTGTAGCATGGCAGTCATATGTGCCAAATTTAAATCTAAATGCTCAAAGACTGAGGGAGTAAGCTGAATCCACAATATTTTGTATGCTTTATAGGGAAAAAATGTTGTTACCATAGTAACACATACTTCAACAATGACAAAAGATTAAATTTGCACATTTTTGTACTACAGCAGTCACATGTGCCAAATTTCAAGCTAAATGCTCCAAGACTAGGGAAGTTAACTGTTTCCACAGTATTTTCGTAGGACTTTTATTCAAGATATGCTGTTACCGTGGCAATTCATTGTTCAACAATGGCAAAAAAATTAAGTTTGCACATCCACATTTTGTACATACCAGAGTGGTCACATGGGCCAAATTTCAAGCTAAATGCTAAAAGACTGAGGGAGTTGGCTGAATCCACAGTATTTTTGTATGCTTTTTAATGAAAAAAATGTTGTTAGCATGGCAACGCATAGCTCAACAATGATGAAAGATTCAAGTTTGCATATATCTACGTACTATAGTGGTCACATATGCAAAATTTCAAGCCAAGTGCTCAAAGACTGAGGAAGTTGACTGAATCCACAGTAATTTTGGATGATTTTCATTCAAAATATGCTGTTACCATGGCAATGCATCATTCAACAATAACCAAAGATAAAGTTTTCACATCTATCATAGCAGTCACATGGGCTAAATTTCAAACTAAATGCTCAAAGATTTAGGGAGGTAGCTAAAAAGCATATAAAGGTATGCTTTTCAGTGAAAAAAATGCTGTTACCAAGGCAACGTATTGATAAACGTCTAGATAGAAGATGTGTTCTGCACTTCTGCACAGTAGTCGTCACATATGTGCCAAAATTCAAGTCAAGTACTCCAAAAACACAGGGAGTTAGGTTAATCCACTTTTTTTTGGTATGATTGGTACAAAAACTGCTGTTGCCATGGCAACATATTTGTTCACATATACATCAATGGCATCTTGCACAACTACACCTTACATTGACGGCATCTTTTATCCCAAATTTGAACTGAATTGCTGTACAAGTGATAGAATAGTTTGATCAACCACAATGTATAAGATTTTGTCAAAATTTGCTGTTGCCATGACAATGCATTATGCAACTCTAACAAAAAGCGTTTGCACATCTTCCTTTGAAAGTGAACATACATGCCAAATTTGGGGTCAATTACTCAAAAAATGAAAGAGTAGTTCCATCCACAACATTCTGTATTTTATTTTTAATTTGCTGTTGTTATGGCAATGCACCAGGCGATACCAATGAAGAAAGTGTCTTGCACATCTTCTTTTGATAGGAGTTACACATGCCACATTTGGGGTTAATTGCTCAAAAAATGAGAGTAGTTCAATCAATAATTTATAAAGAAAATTTGCCATTGTCATGGCAACGCATTATGCGATACTAACAAAAACGGTGTCTTGTACCTTTGTATCTCCATGGGTCAAAATAGTCTAGGACCCTGTTTAATCAAAAGATAAAATTGATTTTAAATTGCTGCCACAGACTTATGATAGAAGTCAATTTTGCAATCAATTCTAACTCTTCATAATACGAGACCAAGTACAGTTAGGATTTAAGGCATGGCGTTAGAAATCGCTGTTTCATGTTCACAAAAAGTTTTATGTCTGGTTTCGATGACACTTGTGCAGTCTGGTAATTTTCATCTTTATTTCCTTTTTTTTTTTATTTCTATTTGCGCATCCCTGTGTCTTAACCATCATAATTATATCACCTGTCCTTAATAAGAAGGGATAGCAAAAAGTAATTACCATCACAAAGATACCAGTACACATCTTCCCCAGAGAGTGGCTGGCGATACAATGAGACACGAGTCCATTGTATTCCTATCTGCGCGGCAAACCCAGTTTGGCACATGCTTTAAATATTTTGAGTGGCAGCATCGAACATCTGGCAAAGGATATAAGATGGTTGTGACTCCATTCTTTTTAACCTCCTTGGATTTATATATCACACTTTGTATCATTCTGTGATAAGGCAAATATTAAGGACATGTCCACCTTCATGTACATAAGGATTGAGAGAATGCAGCAGTATTAGTAGAACACAAAGTTTGAGAAAAATCAGACAATCCATTTAAAAGTTATGATATTTTTTAAGTATCTGCACAGTCACTGCTGGATGTGAAGACTGCTACAGTGTTGGTGTATGATGTCACTTGCATACAACGATTGAAGGAAAATAAAAAAGAGAATTTCACAAAACTTGACTTTTTTAATAAAGTGTGCTTTTCTTCGACCTGTTACTGAAGTATGATAAGGGTAATATTATTCCCCCTGTCTTCTGACAGAGAGAAGTTGAGTGTTCTTGTGTTATGCGAAAAAAATGGGAATATGTTGAATTTTCTTTAGTCTTTCTTTATATCGTTGTACACATGTGACATCATAAGCTATCGTTTTTTCATCGAGCTGTGGCTGAGCAGAAACTTCAAAATTCATAACTTTTGAACGGATTGTCCGATTTTCCTCCAACTCTCACTGTTATGTTCTACTTATTTTATTTTGCTGCATTCACTCAACCCATATGTCCATATAGATTTTTTAACTCTTATGTTATAATGATCTGTACTACCCTAAATCATGTGGCACACTAGTATGCATTCTGTATTAACTGATGCATCTGTTAAACTACCAGATACTTGAAGGTGCGACCATTATGCCCCTGGATTTACATCAAACTTTGGACTGATGCTGCTTGTTGGTGATGTTGCGTGAAGCTGGAATCCATCAAACTGATACCCTAGAAATGAAATGAACAAATGAGAAGAGTTAAAATTTGTACTGAGGAGAGTTCTGCAAAAACTGCAGCATGTATTCTTTCACAAAGCAACAGTATGCTGCTCTGTAAAGCTTACAATAATGTACTGCAACATATTTTTACATTAATTTTCATTTTCATTTTCTTCCCTTAAAGCTTAACATTGCTCTGATGCCAGAGACTAAACAAAGTTGTAAACAAGCAAAATACAAAATGCGTGCTCCTTCGATTCCTAATTGTATGAGAAGTTTTCTACAAGTATCCTTAATTAATTACAATATTATTTCTATTCAAATCTTTAAGTCCTACACAATAATGGTAAGTCTACCACAGATCACATATTAGTGCCTTGTTGCACTGTTTTGTAACATTTGCTATTAAGCAGGAATTCCATTCCAGGTTCAAGCTGATTTTAGAGCTTGTAAACCTGGCAAAGGATGTGAATGAAAAACTAGCAAACTTCAACATTCACATTTTTAATAGTTTCCAAATGATTGCAAAACCTAAGCAGGGGATTGAAAGCATTGTGAAATATTTGTGGGTGTCCATTTTTAGTTTTTGATTTAAAATAAAACAACAAAAATAGGACAATTTCTTGTGCACTTGCACATTTGTTCATGATCTGCTCATAATTTGCTCTGAAAAAGGGTGTTAAAGCCTTGTCATATGTGTACATGTATAACCTTCACAAGACGTGCATAATGCTCTGGAAATCTTTGTGAACTTCCATATGGAACTCAACAGTTTTTTAGAATATCTCACGTATGTTAATAGCAAAATCTGTGAAGTTTTTCTGGTCATTTACAACATATCTGCAAATTATTCGCATACCTTTTGAGGCATATACCTCCGCCAAGGGAGGAGGTTATGTTTTCATTACCGTTGGTTTGTTACGTAGTTAGTTTGTCCATGCGCAAAATAACTCAAAAAGTAGTTAACGGATTGGGATTGGGATTAATGGATTAACTTGCAGGAAAGGTTGAGAACGACACAAGTAATAAACAATTAACTTTTTGTAGTGATCCAAGAATTTTGGGGGAATTTATAAAGGATTTTTGATATTTTGGCGGGAAGGGTCAATGAACTTGGGAGTTCAGGCTGCGCATATTTGAGGTTTGCATGCAGGCACTTTAGTGCGCACTCTAATCTCTGCTAGGGCGAGGCGCGCCGCACATCTGAGGGTTTACGGCGTTACAAAAGCTTACTATATTGTGAAATCGGGCGATTTTTCAGAGGACGGAAATCACTGATCTCTGTGGAAGAGCAAGATCACGGTGGAAAGTAGCTGCTTGATGGAGGTCTGCGCTCTCAGAGTGCTTTTCTACTTACAAATGTTTAGCTGTGTGTTACTCATGATGAGAATTATTTTCAGTGCCATTGTTGCAACAAATAAAAAAAAAGAAAGTGAAAATTTCAGAATGTTGGACTTTGCCTTTTTTTGACATTTACATCCTTTGCAAATGGTTCACATGCTCAGTAAAATCAGCCTGTATAGTATGATAAGAGTAAAAACTCGGGAGGACAACAGTGTAAATTTTTTTTATCAGAATTAGATAAATAATGAAATAGGGAAGTTATGAAATTGTGAAGTTTTGTTAATTTTTGCAGAACAGTTTTCAAACATTTGAAAGCAGAACTGTTGACTGCAGAACAGTTTTTATACATTTTCATACATGTATTTGACATGAATATATGCAAATGAGTGAGCTGATGTTGCCATACCCTTACAATTCTCTATTGATCATGGGGGGGGGGGGGGGACTTTTTGGCCCCACTTCAGATCTCATTTGTGGATCACGTGATCCTCGCAAAAATTTGCACTAAGGTAGAGGCCAAAGTAATCTACAAGACTGTATAGTTCGATTTTTCACATTTTGATTCATGTATCTTATATTAATAAATGCTATCATTAAATTTATGCAATTTTTTTTACACACAAATAAATTTTTTCTTAGGTGATCATACTATTTTCAATATTCGTAACAATGATATTGAAGCAAAAATTTGGCTTAATAATTACTTCTTTCGAATTTTATTGTGTATTGAATGTCTTATGTATTTCTTTGTTGTTGTTTTTTTTTGTCAAAATTTGTCGCAAAAACTTTTTAAAGCAAAGTTATGTGATACTTGAAAGTAAAAAGTTATAGAATGTTGCAATGAGAGCATCATGCGTTGTGGAATGATCATGCGAAATGTCAAGGGGGGCCAAAATGCCTCCCCCCGGTGGGAATAGGATTAAAATGCCATTCATTCCATATTTTTCATCTCATTTTGATAACAACAGGAAAAAAAAATCAATGTTATGCTAAATAGATTGTACTCTTTTTTCAAACTACATTTTAACTGCATTTCTGTGTAATAGAATACAGTAGCACTCTTTATCAATGCATTGGAAATGCAGATCTTCATTATTATCCATTCAATCCATTTGAATTCACCCCCCCCCCCCAATACTTTTGAATGAAGAAAAGCTGAGTCTGGGAGACAAATATAATCTAACTTCATGTAGGTGTTGAAAGTGATACGCTCCATCATTGAGGCTTGTGCATACTATATATTTCCAAATCATTCAAAAATTCATACAAGTTCATTACTCAACCTGGAAATTGAATGGATAGGAACACATTGCATTGTAATTCAATAACAAATTTAACTAGAGAAGCACTCTAAGAGCGCAGACCTCCACCAAGCATGCAGCCCTTTTCCATCACTGATCTTGTTCTTCCATAGAGATAACTGGGACCTGTTGCATAAAAGTTACAATGATGATAACTTTGCCATACAATGGTAACTTCAATGGAATTCTTGATTGTGATTGGCTGTTGAGTATTATTGCCATGGTGGTTACCATTGGATGGCAAAGTTATCACCACTGTAACTTTTATGCAACGGGCCCCCGATTTCCACCCATACGTACTCATAGCATGCTGAAGTATTTATAGTATGCTGAAAGTCGCCCAATTTCACAATATAGAAGCTTTTGTAACGTCTTAAACCCTCAGATGTGCGGTGCACCGCGCCCTAGCAGAAACTAGAGCACACGCTTTAGTGCATACATGCAAACCTCAAATACGCGCAGCCTGAACTCTCAAGTTCATTGACCCCACCTGCCAAAATATCAAAATCCTTCATAAATTTTCAAAAATTCTCGGATCACTACCAAAAGTTAATTGTTTGTTACTCGTGTCATTCTCAACCTTTCCTGCAAGTTTCATCCCAATCCGTTCACTACTTATTGAGTTATTTTGCACACGGACAAACTGATGAACGAACTAACAAACAAACCAACTGTAATGAAAACATAACCTCCCCCTTTGGTGGAGGTAACAAGGTACAATACAATGTGTGTGATTCTGCATGCAAACAAAACTAGTTCAAAGGGGTATGCAAAAAGTAACATGTCAGCTAACAACATTAACATTCTTGCTTCATTCAGATAGAAATACTGTTGCCTGACACTGATAAAAGCAACACATTTATCATTCACTATTACTGTGGTCTCACCTGATGGGCCTTTGCAGTTTGAGCAGACAGCAGCCAAATACCTCCCTACATAGCATGTTCAGTACTATGAAGCATTCCAGAAAGTTTGGTCTTGTTCCATGAGCTAATGAAAGAGAGCTGAATATACACTGTACATCTATATGGAACTGGAAGGAGACTGGTGTTTGCACAATCAGGGTTAAATCAAACTTCCCTCCTGCCTCAGCTATTGTCCTTGAAGTTGGCAAGTTTGTTTGATCTTGGCTTAAACTGCACAGAATGAACCTGACTGTACTTGCTAAGACTGATGTACAAAGAAAATGAAAACAGCATATTCATGGAGTAGCTATATTCACAACATGTAGCCATCAAAAGTACAGGCATCTGGTATGATTGCTTCACAAACCGGTCCGTTAGAAGGCAACAGTGCAAAATGTAGCGTGCACACATATGTCATGCAACTAGTCATCGTGGAATATATCGCTAGAGATGATTGAAATCTTATGTAACAACTGAAATGCAGTCAAACCAATCAGGAAAGAATGTTTATGATGTAGAAATAAAAGCCTGTAGATATTTGCTTAATGTACTCAAGTAGTTTAGATTCATATTTCTCACAGTAAAAGACTATTCCTAGTGGAGTCTATGGAAAAAATATGTGTTTATCTTTACTACCATGACATTTACAAGAAAATGACCATAATTATGATATGGTTGGTGCTAAGGTAAGCTTTCAGATATTAATAAGGAATATTATCCATGACCACACTAATGATGATCAAGCAATTTAAATTTCAAGCAATGTAATCATCTTAAGTCATGTTTTCTCATTATATACCTGTGTATGTACTCATGTCAGCACGTTTTTACGTCTTGTCATCATTGACAGCAGGCCTTAGTTGGGTATAATTTGGAGGGATTTATACATATATGTACCAATAGTATATCAACTAATTATTTTGATACAAGACAAGCTTATAGACATGTTCTCTTGATATCTTTTGAGCCAAATCTATATGGGCACTTTCACAGTAAACACTAGTACTACGGGGATGTCCCTTTATTTTCCACAATGCATTACCCCAATATCATACAAACTTTTTGTAGAACACTTGAATGAGAGATAACTTTGTCCCAAAATTGCTTCAAAGAAGCAATGTAGTAAAATCAGTTTTGCCAATAAAATAAAAATTTTGGCGTAACACACGCAGATACATATGAAGATCAAATAATGAATGCTCATTGAAACTTTGCTGTTGCAGAGCTACCAAGTCTCACGCATTGTGAGTGAGACTCAAACATTTCTGGTCTGTCTCACGATCTCATGCATGACACCCATCTTTCTCACGCATTGGGAGCATAGCTTAAAGGATTAAAGTGAGAGCTGCAAGTGAAGGCATATTTACCTTTTGTATTTCAAAATAAATAAAAAATAGTCACTTAAGTATGGACCAGCTAAAAATTGAAAAAGCTCCCTACTGTGGGAGGGCGGACACCCTCCTTCAACATCCTTCCCTTGCTCAGTCGCTTCGCTCCCTTGCTCATGCACATGCGCGCTCCCTGAGATGCTGAGTCATGAAATTCTCACTCATAAAATTTCTTTGAACTTGGCATCTATGCTGTTGTTCAACTGAATAGCCTATCATTGGTTAGAAAAGATAGCAGCCCTACTTTTCTATTGAAAGTTGCATTTTATAGCTGAAGTTTTCACAGAAGTGTACAGTGTGTGCAACATAGACTAACAAAAATGCTATAAAGAATAGTTTGGTATGTCCAAGGTAATTTTGTTAAACTTAGTTTAGAAATGCTATAAAACACAATTTTCAACAGATTTTTGGAGCTGTTTAGAAATGTTCTATTCTATATTACATCATTTACTAGGACAACAACAAAGTTTCAAGGAACATTTATTATTCTTTTGTATATTTTTCATATATTATCTAAGTAACACTTTAGGGTGATATAGTTGGAAACTAATTGTCCTCTTGCACAAGGCAGGTGAGACACATGCCTCACCTCCCTGCTCATTATAAAACACACACAACACAGAATGCAAGAGAGTTCCCTTCACTGTAACAACACTTTTCACATGTACACCTTTAATACATGTAGGCCTATCCAACATAGTGTATTATGAAGTACATGTTGACTGTTTGGATTAGCTGAGGCCAGGCCTTGCATTTTAGGTGTAGTTGCTTCAACAGGAAAATGTTTGCATCCTTAAAGGGATTGTTTATGGAGGAGCTAATCCCTGTGTAACTACACAGTAGGCCTTTCTACTTGAACTTGGATGAAGACTGTGCAAGTTGAACTTGATACACTGTATGTAGTCAAATGCATAGCAGCCAAACTGGGCAGACGACACTTTGTAGTACAATCCTGTTCCCACATACACATGTAGCTACAAGTACAGAGTATTGGTTATGTGGAGTTGTGACTTTGAAGACAAATTTACTGGAGAAAATACCTCATTCTGGCCTGCCAAAATTGACAGTGAAGTACTGGTTGTGGCACTACCTCATGCCTGCGTTAGCAGATATGGAAATCTGTATACTTCGTTTTCTTTGAGATGTATGTCACTCAACAAGACATATTGCTACTCATCAATTAACCAGGATACTATGGCAATACTGTATTGCTGACGAAGAAGATATCATGGTGACATGGAAGCCGTCAGTTGTACAGTTCATCTCATTCACACAGAATGAGCATGAGCAGTTGGTACAATGGTGTCAAGAGCAGGATGGGACTTTAGAGGAACCATGGCTAATGGTGTTTCACTGGATGATACTGGAATGATACTTTCATCAGACTGGCAGTAAAAATTTGTAAAGAATTTCCAAATGCAAAGGTTTGAAATTTCTGTTGGATTCTGGAATTGAGTGTTAGAATCCAAAAAGGTGCTGGTTGTGACTTGGCGACATGACTACTGGCAGATCTGATATGGAATAAAAGTAGTGGTCCCATAACATCTAGTGGACACACTATCTTGCTGATCATGTGCATTGTGATCATCTGGAATATATATAAATATGTGACCTATAGACCTTTGAGAACATGGTGTTGGAACCGCTGGATGAGGAGTCTACTAGAGGCTATGATGTCATGTGTGGACAACAATAAAGAAAATATAAAGGGAATTACACAAAAACTCACTTTTCTAGCATAATGAAAGAGCACTTGACTAAACGCTTTCAGGAAGCAACGGAGAATAATTACTACCCTTAATATAATGTATATACATGCTTTAATATACATGTATCAGTAACAAGTTGATAGAACAAGTAATTTTCATGAGAAATGACTTTTTTGTGGAATTCCCTTTACAGTTTCTTCATATTGTTGTCCATGCATGACATCATATCCTCTAGTAGTCTCCTCATCCAGGGGTTCCAACACCAAAAATTTTAAAAACTCATCACTCGCACCAGATTTTCTGATTTTCCTCAAACTTTCACTGATGTGTTCTACAAGTGTTGCTGCTTTCACTCAATCCACATTTCTTGTTGGGTTTTGGTTTCCTTTAAGTCTCTTTTAATACATTCAGGAGTCTTTTCCAAATACAATTATTTTCAACACATAAATGACCGAAAAAAAAGTGTGCAAGGAAAGACCCCCACCTGCATGGTGTTCACTGTGCATCTGCAGCGGTCCAACAGATTTGCTGTAATTACAGCAAAACTTGTTCTGCTGATATCAGTACTCCAGAAGTACCCTCCTAGATGCACTTACCAAGTTTTGCTGAAATTACAGCAAAAGTGTTGATGCAAATGGAGTGTTGAGAATTGTGGAAAATCAAGGGGATTGTCATGATTTGCTGTGTAAGTTCAGCACTTTTTACCTCTTGGACTAAACTGTGGCCATGTGGAGGATTCATGTGGTTTTTAAGGGAATTTTGGGAAAACTTGACAATGCTTGAATTTGTCATTTCCAACCACACTCTGTTAGGAGTAGAATCTTGAAAATTAAATAAGAAAAATAAGCAAGATATGAAATTTTGAAATTTTGCTTATTTCAGCAAAACAGTTCTTGTACAGTGGATATGCAAATGAGTGAGCTGACCATGCCATAACCTCACAATTTTTCATTGATCGTTTCCAAAATGTGACAAAAATTCAGTGTTTCTGTCATTGAAATCTAAAATATAATGTTATTCCTGGTTGAATAACTTCAGAATAGTGATCAGTTACAGATATCAAGATTTGAGCCTCAGGCATATTTGTATTTGAATGAAAAACTGGAAATGTCAAAATTTTATGTCCAAACTATAGGTATATGGCAAGTTGGAAGGGTATGACATGCTCACTTTGCCATTTGCATATTCATATTGACTGTTCAAGAACTGTTTCCTGAAAAATTAGTGAAACTTCAAAACGTCATAACCTTATTTTTCACCAAATTCCAATCAACATTTTACCATTGAACTCGTAACATTTTACTCTATCCTATAAGACTAACTTATATTTAGACTGCATTTCCCCATTAATAAAGCCGGCGAGACAAGAATGAACAAAAGCAGACATGAATTTAACAAAACTTCTGTTCTTGAATAGCACTTTGGCGGCATTTTGATATTCCCCATGATGGCACTTGACATCAAAAGTAATCTTAAGCAGATCGCCACTTCATGGTCAAGACCAGATAGTTAAGGGTAGATCACGAGTCTGGTGTTTCCTATAAAACTTGGAATTGATATGTAAATATTCTCAAAAGAGGTAGGCAGCATGTTTTATGTAAAGCATAATTGACTTCTCTATCAAGTCATTCTCATCACAAAGGTATTCCAGCAAAATCCAAATGACTAGAGCTCTTTGATGATGTCAGGGTACAGTGCATGCATGTTCACATAAAGTAAAACAGTATAGAGATCTTTTTGTTGACACAAATGGGTGTGATTGAATAACAAAACCATTCAATTCATTTCATAATACCTTATCAAAATATCTTCAATTCCATTCTATTCCCTTCATTTCAAGCTGGTTTAACAAAATACTACAAAATAGCGATTTGATTTTAATGCAAAATCTTCAGTTCAATTCAATTCAATTCAATTCAATTCAATTCAATTCAATTCAATTTAATCTAATTCAATTCAATTCAATTCAATTCAACTCAATGCAGTTCAATTCAATTTGGTTTATCAAAATACTTCCACGCCAGCCAAGAGGCTGAATTGTGGAGGAGCAATGCAAATCTTCATGTTTGAAACATTCACATCATTGTGCACAGTATACAAACAAATTGCAAATGAATCTAAAACATGATTACAAGCAGCAAGTCCAGTATATATACCAAGAACACTTAAAATCAATTTAAAAGAGTAAAATCAAATGACATTATCTTTAGAAAAATAGCCCCAGGTTGCAAGTTAATTAAAAAAAAATATTTGAGATTGTGTTAAAATCAAGGAAGATTTTGTAAAGTACTATGTGTACTCACACCATGTAATACCTTGTTTAACTCTTCATGTCCCATGGTGGAAACCCCCTTTGTGCCACATTATGCTTAGACACTAATGGTTTGATTCTTTGAGAAAACATTCTGTGTTTCACGTCTATGTAACTTAGAGATTTCTGTTGATCTGGACAAATAGTGAGTAAAGTTGTAGAGAAAATGCCAAGCTTTGCTTTGATGTATTATTGTATGATAAATATATGATCGTTTTTCTTTCACATGACCAGTACGTAGCTTCATTACTGCAAAGGCATGACTCTTGCACACAAAACAGCGACAGAAACTTAGAAATTACTCTCAAATCCAGTAGAAAACACCTCTTGATATTCAATCATTACATGAAATGCGAGCTATATGTGAGAGGAACGGAAGTGCGAGAAACACTTTCACTGTACCACGGCATTATTTGGCGATTTATCGATCGGATTGGTGCGTTTGAGCAGAATATGTAAAGTTGGCACACCCTCGACTGAGTCAGACGTGCGAACATGGCACATAAAGAGTTAAAGTCCCCTTTACCCGGAGAACCTCTGGAGGACATGCTAGATGTAAAAGCATGGTAGAACTGATTCAGAAGTACCCCAGCGTGGGTGAGAGAGACCCCCTTTTTAGAGTTTCTAGGGGGGGGCTCCCAGGCCCCCCTCCAGATCTCTGCCGTCGACTGCGCGATCGCGACGAAAATTGGCACACACATTGCCTATGATGTAATTTAAAGTACCATGAAGTTAATTATTTCAAAAATTATCATTTACACCAAATTATGCTAATTTATGCATAATGATGCATGAAATCAGACAATTTGGTATAAATCACTAAATAAAACTGAAAACAGGCACATTTTTTGTGTAAATATTCTTTTTAGTGTCCTTAGCAAATGTAAGAGAAATAAATTGCGCAATCAGAAAAAATAAACTTTATTTCCTAAGTATTTTATTGTTTTTTGAATTTCTTATGTATTTCTGTTTTTTCGTCTTTATGTGTTTCATTGTTTTTTTCAATGAAATTCGTCCGCAACATTGTTCCAAACAAGAAAATATGTTGATTTTAATCAATAAAACCCCAAAATAATCATGCTTTTATGAAATTTGCCTGTAAACACAGTTTGTATTGAAATTGTACACGAATTCACGTTTTTGACCTATTTTTGGTCTGACATGCACGTGCATATTTATGCGCAACTTCGGAACCGCGCGCCCGGGCATTGCAAATTTGGTGTCAAAAGATACGGGAGACTCGGAAGAAAAAAGTCATGAAACGTCGCGGTGATAGCTTCTCGCAATAGCGATACATCGCGCGAAACGTCGAGGGGGGGGGCCTCGGAGGCCCCCCGGCCTAGTTAGGGTAAAGCCCCTTTTACACTTGTGTTTCTTAAGCCCTTACTACTTTCTCTGACCCAGGACTATCGTTAATCCCATACCAATTTTTTCAGCTTTTTACACTTGCCAATACATCCCGTACTATGGTCTTGTCCCGGGCTAGAGAGAAACCTGACCTTTTTACACTCGTATAATTAGTCCAGTACTTTGTGTGGTTCAGGCTTCGTCTCCGTCACTTAGCCCCGGATTATTTCTTCGTTCTGTTTACACTCGCTTGCTTGGCATCGCAATTGCAGGGTTAGCACCGCAATTGTGGTGCTAACCCTGCTTTTTTGCAGGGCCAGAGAGTACAGGATTATCGTGGGGCTAGCCCACTTTGGCAAAAACAAGTGTAAACAGAAAGTGGGCTAAGGAAAGTCCAATACCAACGGTGGGGCTAAGCCCCCCGCCCCCGCCCTTGGCTCCACCGTTGGACTAAGCAAACATTTGCAAGTGTAAAAAGCCCTTTAGAGTCCCAGGTATCTGAGGTAAACATGCATGATCTTTGGAAGTTGTGCTGTATTTGAGAAGGACTCTTAAAGGGTCAATCCAGTCTAAATATGTTAGTTTGATAAAAAAAGAGTAATATATTACGAGTTCAATGGTAAAATTTTGATCAAAATTGGGTAAGAAATAAGGAAGTTTGACATTTTGAGGTTTCACTGATTTTTCAGGAAACAAATCTGGTCATTATGAATATGCAAATAGCAAAGTGAGCTAGCATGTTATCCTCTCACAACTTGCCATACAGTTTGTACATAAAATTTTGAAATTTCCAGTTTTACATTCAAATGCAATTATGCCCACAAGGCTCAAAATCCTATTGATCATTATTCTGAAATTGGTTAACCAGGAATAACATCATGTTTCAGACTTCTATGACAGAAACATTCATTTGAATTTTCATTATTTTCTGTACACGATCAATGGAAATTTGTGATGTTATGACATAGTAAACTCATTCATTTGCATATTCATATCCACTGTACACTGGACTGGATTTTCCCCTTTAAACAGAGTACAAAAAGGTCACTCATGCACCTTAACTTCACCAGGACGGAGGGGCTCCTTTGCTCTGGCATCAGTCTCCCAGGGCTGGGGAGGTCTCAGCTCCACTAGCGCCATGTTCCCATCATCATCCACTTCGGGAACTTGGCAAAAAGGAAAAACAGAAATAATCTGAAGTCAGCCCTCAATGTCCCCATGCACTTGATCAAACCTCAAAAACTTCTGCACTCATAATGGTAAAATATGTTAATAATTTGTTGTTTCTTGCAAACAAGTACACACACAAACAAACTGCACCAAAACATATATACAGAGACACACAAAAAGGAGTAATGTTCATTATTCTGAAGGTTCGTTATTCCCAATCATGTAAATTCCCTATACCTAGACGTTCCTTCATCCAGAAATGAAATAGGGTGTGTTAATTCCCAAATTAAAAGTTGTATACCTACAGAATTACAAACCTTATTTATCTGTAGGATTGATGAACCTTTGAAATAACAAGCAACTCATAGAAGTAGCAAAATATACGTTCACAGACAATAAAAGAAAAAGTAAAATATGACAAGCAAAATTTACAATTCAAAATTCAAAATCAAACTCCAATCAAAAGTATAAAAGAAGTTAACAGAGTATTTTTGTACAACAGTTTTTGAACAGTTGAATATGAATACTGAAATGTAAATGAATTCAATGAGCAATGAATGTCATCACCTCACAATTTTCCATTAATACACAATAAATGGTGACAATTCAATACTTCTTAGATAAAAGTATAAAACATAATTAATGTTATTCCTGCCTGCATAACTTCAAAATAATGATCAGTCAGATATAACAGGATTTGAGACTGGGTCATAATTACATTTTAAATCTAAAAACTGGAAATTTCATGATTCTACATGCATGTAGGCCTACATACTGTATCTTAACAAAGTGTGAGGGAATGATATCAACAATTTACTATTTGCCTATTCATATTGACTGTTCAAGAACTGTTTCCTGAAAATTAGCTAAACTTCACAATTTCATAACTTCCTAAATTTTCATCCAATTCTAACCAAACTTTCACTGTTGTGCTTGTAAGATATTACTCTTTCTCTTTAGTCTAACGGTACATTTCATTTGTCTCTGATATGCCTTTCACAGGAAAATCAAACATGAGGTTTTGGAGGTGATGGACTGGAAGAACTTCAATGACTTCTATATACTGAGATGGAGTTTATGATATGCTTATAAATCTATGACTAATTCACAGTGACCTATGCTTGACATGCAAACTCTTGAAGGAAAGCAGTACCAATATATGACGAGTTTGTTTGCAAAAACCGATAAGTCCATTTTTGAAGATTTTGAAGTATGGTCTATGTCATAAAGTACAAAATAATACCTTTTAAATGATATATTGGTCACTACATATAAAGGTATATTTTTGAAGTTATGGCCAAAAGAAGCACAAATTTTCTTATTATTCTCCTTGTTTTTCTTGACCTTTAATCGCAAATATCTCCATTTGGCAAATATGGACTTATCGGTTTTTGCGAACAAGCTCTTCATATGTTTAGTATATTCAAGAATGGAAAAAAAAATAATACATAAAACTGAATAAAACTTCAAAGAAGTATTGGAAATAAAGGTACATTGTACCAAATACTTTACAAACAACATTAGATAACAATGTGTTCTCCGCTGCTTTGTCAAAAAAAAAAATTAGGAAAACTTTTACAAAACTTGTGGCAACTACGGCAGCAGATGGGAGCAATGCAACTGATATTAATTGACTGCACAGGATGCAATTACAGTCAGCTAACAGTGAGTCAATGATTATAATGAAATATTGATCACAAGAATGAGAACAACACATGAACAAAGAGAGGGTTTGGCGACTCATTCAATAAGTATGTAATATTCACAAGAGGGAAAAGTAAATGAAAGTACAGCTGTACTTAACAATCATGCCATCAGATTGGAAAATACAAACTGATGGGGTTTAATTTTGATTGAGATAAACTGAAGCACCTGCTCATAATTGTGACTCTGCATCTCAAAACAAATAAAAAGTTGCCAGACAGATTTTTAGTTACGGGGAGATTCAGAAAGAGCTAAGCTTTAAAATGATGTATAGAACTCAATTCAAATGGACTCCCCTAAAAATCTAAATACTGGAAAGAAAGCACACACTCTGGAAAAGTGTGAACTGAGAAAAGAGGCTCTGAAGTACAGGGTCTATTAGCCCGTTGAGGACGGTTTGATTTTGCTACAACACGCACTTCCCATAGACACCTGCCCGAGTATAAAATCCTCAGGACTTGTCCTCAACGGATTAAAGCACTTAATCTTTACCAAGCAATGCTAGTTGTGTGATGAAAGGGACAAAACACAGGATGTAAACCACCAGAGCAACAACAATGAAGGGATTATCAGATTAAAACTGAAATTGAGCATGCTGTACTAACACATTCTGTCCATGATTACTGCCAACTTTCAAAGTAGTAGCATTTATCCTTTCAAAAGTTATTAGACTTGAAAGTGAAGAGTGTGTAAAGGATTTCAAGAAATGAAAAGGGGACTCTGAGACATACCCGATCATTCTACTCTCAACCCCCCCCCCCCAAAAAAAAAAAAGCATTGTAGAAAAACTGCTGAAAACACACTTCCCATTTATGTGATGATCCCAAACTAAAGAATAATGTAGAAGGATAGCTCTTTCAGAAAATATGAAAAACTCCAGACTGACCCAGTTGCCCCATTTCACCTTTTTTGAGTCCTCACTTAAAATCAAGGGGTGCGACTTTTTGTTGGTTTTGTGATGCACGGTCACATATGACAGTGTTACAGTGAATTTGTTTGTTTCCATAGATCTGGTTGATCCATCAAATGCAGAGAGATTTGTCAGACATTGGATGGAAATTTAGGAAACAAAGACATTCCTTCAAAAGTTCATGAATTTGTACAGTTTAATGCCTTGCTCTCTCTACATATGGGGATTCCAGAACTTGTGATCAAAGTAGTCAAATGATATTCCAAAATTATCAAAAAGATTTCACAATGTTATGACCAAAAAAAAAGTAGTATGCACTGTCTTGACTTGTTACAGTAATAGCTGTTAAAGTCAAGAGCCTTCCGGGAAGAGCTAGATTAAGCCTTCCTTTGGTGTAGACCAAAAAAAAAAAAGGAATTTGGGTCAAATTCTGTATGTTTTCTCTTGATATCATTGTACTATTGTGACAGCACAAAGTCATACTAAGAAATCCTATAATACTGTTACTTATCAAAAACTTAACCTAAAATTCATCTACAAGTACTAAGAAGAAAATTCAGTAAACCTATGACAAAATGCAGCATTGAATATCAATTAAAAAAGAAAAATCAGTCGCAGTGACAACTTGTATGAAGCCATATTCAGCAGCAATCTAGTATTTATTGTCAGATAATGCATCACATTTCAAGGCCTACATCAAAAACAAATCTGATGATTTTAGATGAATATCTTTCACTTGTCCTATTTACATTTAAGGTCTCATTCTGATTTATGCAGATGCAGGCTATGTTTCTTGTATAAATATGAACTTCAAAATGCAACATTTTCCTTGTTGGAAATAATAATTACAAAAATAATTGAACTCTTTGGCTACAGTGAATGAAATATCAATCATTCTTAAATCAAGAGAAATCATCGGTGACATTACCACTTTGAGGTTGTGATTTATTCTCAAAACAATATCAGCTAAGTAAAGCAAACACGCAGCAATCCTGAAGTGATATTTCCCCAGCATGCCGAGCAAGCCTTGCCCCAGCTCAGGCCAGCCACATTTAATAAAACTCTGACCTCATTCACTCCGGACTGGGGATTCCTCATCATTCCAATCAAGCAGTGCTCAAAGCGGCAAGCTAGAGCTATATACTCTGTATTGTCGGGAATGAAATTGAAGTGGACTGATTAAGAATGCCACAGATGAAATGTGTCCAGCTGTATGATCCACTTACTCAGTTCTTCTTGCCTGAAGCTGTCGGGGGGATTAGTGTATCTCATCGTCTTGGTGTCCAGTTTCCAGCCATGCTTTGTACATTTTATTACACTGGATATGGAAAAAACAGAGAGCATATCATATATCAACACTTCCCTGTGTGACACCATAACAATAGCAATGGTGAAAGTGAAGTGAAAATCATATTGGAAACTACTTTAATAGTAGGTGAATTTCACACCTTAGCCCTAACCAGGCCGGGCTTTTTGGCCTGTTCTGCGGCCGGGGGAGGGTTGATTCACCCCCCCCCCCCCTAATTAATATGCATGAAATCATAAATTTAGTTGGTTGCATACATGCATCATGATCATGAACACAATACATGGAGTCTTGATTCTTGCTCACCCAACTCACAGTTTAGGTACACAATGTATGTGGAGGTACAATCACACATTTGTGTGGAGATTTCAAATTTTGAAGAAAAGAAGAAAAAGTGGAAACTTTTGAATGTTCAGACATTAAATCAGTCTGTCTGTCTTTTTACCTGTTATCACAGTTCATGGACCCATTTCATAAAACAAATAATGCACATATACACATGTCTAAATTTGTGATGTTGGTGAAAATGAAGAGCTCATAATCTCTGGTACTCACAATGTCAAGCACCATGCCATTACGGTCTTTGTTAGCACTACATCTTCACTTTAATGCACTCTCTTTGCATTTATTATTTGAATATCAGCATACCCATTTCACTTTACTATGATGCTAAATTCAGACAGGTGACAAATCAATGAATAGTGAAATTTATGTCATCATCATAATATTTGCCCACTGATGTCAGCCTCATCATATCATTGATTTGCAAGGACATATCTTTTTTCTTCCTTGAAATCTGACCCAACCATTATGGACAGCGTCATCCACTGTTAATAAAATTCAATTCCATGCAGTATATATACTGTCAGCCCTTACTAAAGCATGCTATCAGTCATACAGCAACATGTCTGCTCATAGATTGAGAACAAAGCAGAAATTGACTCAAGATTGAAAACAACTTGAAAAATCTATTAAAATGGTTTCAAAATTATGGAGTATTGGCACGAAAAGTCTTTTACGTGATATTGATTCTCCATTTAAGGAGGTTTTCTATGTCTTCTGAAGCTGTATATGTACTAATATATGAAGGTCAAATAAGAAATGTTTCTTGAAAATTTGTTTCTTTTCAACTGAATGGCCTGATATTGATTAGAACAAGGAAATAACAGCCATTAAATTCTACTGAACATTGTGTGACAAATATGTGATCCCTCAATGGCAATGTAGAGTAAGAAATAAGTGGCCCCCACATGTACCCCAGTCACGACTGCAGCATGTGAATACATGATGATATAGCTCAGTATATACCTACTATACCTACGAGTATGGCAGATAGTAGTCGACCCAATAAATGACAAGAAATAAGAATTGAGCAAACACATGTCATTAAAATGCACAAACACATAAAAGTCATTCATAGAATTTATGCTCAATAAATTCTGTCAAAGCCGTCATAATTTATATTTCTTGGTTTTCTCTTCTCAGGAGTCACAACCGTACTACTGTAAAGCGAGGAATTTTCGCGTGCATTTTAATTTCGCGAATTTCGTGAGCACCAAAATTCGCGAAATTAAAATGCACGCGAAAGTTTTTGTCTACACTTCATGCATTGAACGCCAGTGGCAATTCGCGAAAATTTCATGCCACGAAAAAGGCTGTCGGCTCCAATTCGCGAAAATTTCATGCCGCAAATATATCATGTTTTACAGTATATCATTGGTTTGTGCCACAGGGATCATAATAGTTTTGGTTGAGACCTAACTTCAGGATTCTAACATTTCTTCTTTTTTTTGGAGATATTAATGAGAAATCTCTTATGAAATGTGAAATAGCGTGTACTTCTGAGAAGGATTCAATGTTTATTTGATGAAAATTGGTTTTGAAATAGCTGAGATATCCAAAACAGAGCAATCCTACTAAAAGGTGGGACCCATCTTTTATTATGATCACTTTGTTTTAATTTGTTTTTGTATGTCTCAGCTATTCCAAAATATATTTTCATCAAATAAACTTGGAATTCCTCTTAGAATGGTATGATCTGTACTATTCCACAAGTGGTTATGTGGTATCTCGCAAAAAGGTAAAAAACCCAATCTTCAGTTCCACCAATATTATACCATTCCTTTAAAGGGAAAAACATATTCAAAAATAACCCCCCCCCCCCCCCCTTCTAAATGATCTCCCTAATTTCTGATGGGCAGGGTTGTGGAATAAAGAAAGGCATACTAGAGAGATCAGTTACAGAAAAGAATTTAATCTGAAAAGTGGCCAGTAAAAGGGGACTCACCAGTACTGCATAGGGTAGTAATTTGATTGAAGAAGAGAAAAAGATCACTTCATACAAAAGATAATTCAATTATGTTGCAGCCCACGATAGCCATATTCATAAGTCATTAAAACACCATGAGGTGGTAAAATTATCAAGGACAGAAAAAAAAAAGGTCAGTTAGAGTTCAACTCTGAAAATAAAAACGATAACACACAAAAAAACCCCTATGTAGTCATGTAATCAGTGCGAGAGAAGCATGTTATTTTTGTATGTGGCAAGTGTACATGAGGATGAGACAAAATTAATTGTCATTGGAGTACGTGGAAGGTGAAAAAAGTCAGATAGGCGTGGTTTGTTCTTGAAAAGGAGAAAGGAAGTATTAATTTCTTTTGTGGTTGTATAGGTGGGGAATGAGGAGTTCAATTAAAGGGCTAAGTTGCAGGGGAAAAAAGATGAGACACGAGAAGGTCAAGTTCTATCTAGAGTGTCTAGACAGGATGTAGGCCAAACTGATGTAGACTCACCACTTTCCAGTATCTTCAATATCCTTGATGAAGGTCCCACCTTGATGTTTGCACTTGTTCCTGCACGCCCTATACTCCTCCTTCCCTGGTTCTTTGTAGATGACATACTTCTCGTTTTCTGAGCGGTTCACCAGATTGACACCATCTTTGAGTGTCAGTGTCTCCTCGTAGGGGAGCTTTAATACTGTCACATGCTCTTGTTCCATCAGGTTCTTTTAGTGGTGCTGATCCCTAATCTGAATTTCCTCTGCTCGTATCAACAGTCCTGGAATAGAAGAAACAAAATTGAATATGCAAAAAAAAAAATGTACCTTGAGTAGTTCACTGACAAAATCAATGAAATTAACCTGTTCAATACTGAATTCTGAAATGCCCATCAATATGCACATCATCAGGTTCCCGTACGGAGGAGGTTAAGTGCTCAGAGAGTCATCTTACCTGTATTCAGAAATTGTTTGAATATTTACCAATGTCATGTGGAGAAATAAGTGAACAGGAATTTTAGGGTGTAGCCATTTTTCAAACATTTTTCTTAAATTTGCCTCAGAAAATTTGACTCGGCCTCCAGAGTAGATATTATTCTATCCTTGAAAATAGCATTATATAAATAGTGATATAATGAACATCATAAAGCAGGAACAGAAACAGTGGTTCCATCAAAATACCATACGTCCAAAATTTAAACAAAATTACGACGGGACCCTCCACAATGATAACTCTCAAAATAGTGAATCAATCCAAATACAATTCCAGGGTATGACACTATAACTGATTACCCACATCTCAGAGAAAACATCATCTGTTTTGCTTCAGTGGTCAGAGAGAAATGAGGAATTTTGTAGAGAATGTCAGGCAGCAGATGTCAGGAATCCTTTCCCTCCAAGTTCTGTTCATTGTGCTCAAACATTATGCAGTTCCAAGAGCATCCGAGTGCTAAACTTGGAAGAATCAGACCCATAACATGCTTTACAATGATCCACATATCTCTGTGACCACTCATCCAAACTGAATGGGTTTTATTTCTGCATAATATAGAGCCCATGTTATATATTAAGACCTTGACGTAGCATTCACACAGTTAAATCATATTGGAAGTTATCAATGCAAACATTTTATTGTAATTTGGGGGGGGGGGGGGTTGGGGGACATACTGTACAGTGATGCTGCCCTCAAATGCACACCAGTGCACTTCTCAGCTATTGTGCTTTCACTAAATTGCATCTAGACAGTGATACACCTGCTCCTCACAAATATCAATAATAAGCCAGGGAGGTGGAAGTAACTCCAATAGTCAAATTAACTCTGATAGTCAAATTAACTCCAATAGTCAAATTAACTCTGATAGTCAAATTAACTCCAATAGTCAAATTAACTCCAATAGTCAAATTAACTCTGATAGTCAAATTAGCTTCCTTTGTGCGAATGAATTATGATGCACAGTTCGATACAGTCAAGAATGTGGATTACATACAGTATGCTCCAGCTTCTCCACTGTGAGCAATATGATGGTGCATGCAATCGCTAACTTAACCTCACGAAAGGAAGATCAATACACTAGAGTATTAATACTACATAATATATGACTATGATCTATACATTTTCCAATTTACAATTAGGGGGTTCACACCAGGGATGCCAAGTTCAAATTTTTTTTATGAGTGAGATTTTCATGACTCGGCATCTCGGCGAGCGAATGTGTGTGCGAGCGAGGGTGTGGGAGGGGTTCTTCCCCCAGCCCTGCCTCCCACGGCCTCCCACGGTAGGGAGCTTTTTCAATTTTTAGCTCATAATGGTGCGATCAGGTGCATTTTAAGCGACTATTTTTTACTTATTTTGAAAGACAAAAAGGAAAATTTACCTTCAATTGCAACTATCACTTTAATTTTTTGAGGTATGCTCATTATTATAGGCCCAAGTTGCAGACTTCGCCCGATGCGTGAGAAAAATGGGAGCCATGCGTGAGATCGTGAGACGGCCCCTAAATGCTTGGGTCTCACGCAGAATGCATGAGACTTGGTAGCTCTGTCACACTGCAGCGTGGGAGTGACATTTTGATCATGAGATCAAAATAAAAGTGACATTTGGACCGGGATCCATATCTCACTAATTTGACTGTAAGGAGAAGAAAAAGAATGGCACCTGGCAAGCTCAAAAAATAAAAATCACAATTATGATCTAAATCTTACTTTTACTGTGATTTTTCCCAAATAATGATGATACTTAGTCCAATTGGAATAGTGATTTGAACATCAATGTTTTAAAGCCCACAGTCCTTCCACATGATCAGTGGGTTATTGTAATTTGTGGCATTGTGTGAACGCCTCCCAAAAGAGAGATAATTGATGTTTTGATCACAATTATTAGGTAGAATTTCTGACGTGTTTTAACAGTGATTCGAAAAGTGAGAACACGATCACGGATTGTGATCCAAATCTACTTCCTTGTCTGCCATTGGAACACACCTTTAAAATACATGTATATTGTGTTACTTTCTAAGGTCCCGAAAATACACAATGACTGCACTACAAAAGCTCCGTGTTTCACATCATTGTTGGATATCACTCAACACCCACAGCTGGTGATGCAGAAATGATTATGAACGACATAGAATACTGGGAAATCCATTTCATATACTTAACACAGACAAAAACAACAACACGCAAGCTCAAGAATAGTATATTTAAAGGGACAGTTGTGGCCATTTAAAGGAACTATATGATGCAAATGCATGTTGACTTGTACTGATTCATGATACCCTCAATATCACTTATGAGACCAAACGACTATCTAAATATGCATCATATGTTTCATAATAATATGTTTCCTTTTTTTTTATTATTATTAGCATATATGACCTAAAAAAAAACAACTTTCAAACCAAGACTCTGCTGGTGACATCATCTGTCAATAATTTCAAACACAAGACAGTGGAATGCACCTTCAATAGCCTGAGCAAAGCTTTCAGGTTTCTGTTTCTAAATCATTATAAACAAAAGACACTGCAGGGATTCAATGGATATCAGTAACAAATAATGATGCTGATGTTTCCATTGAGTTCTTATGCACACAAAATTTAATTTTTTAGGAAAAGTATGCATATTCTCTAAACTTGCTACTGACATATGTTGAAGGTAATATCATTTCCCTTCCTTTCTGAAAAAAAAAAAGTCAAGTGCTCTTTCATTGTGCTGGAAAAAATGAAAATAAATGGATTTTTCTGGATGTTTTGTCTATATTGTTTTCCATTTATTACTCTCTAAAAAAAATCGAGTGAAAATTTTCACTCTAAAAAGAGTGAATACAAAAAAGAGTGAATTTCGAGTGAAATTGGAGTGAATTTTGAGTGAAAATGCTCATTTTCACTCATTTTGGAGTGACGTCAGGGATCACTCCAAAATCTTCGAGTGATCCCTGACGTCACTCCAAAATGAGTGAAAATGAGCATTTTCACTCAAAATTCACTCCAATTTCACTCGAAATTCACTCTTTTTTGTATTCACTCTTTTTAGAGTGAAAATTTTCACTCGATTTTTTTTAGAGAGTATGTGACGTCACAATCTGTAATAGTTGTATCATCCACTGTTGGTGGCAACAAAACTTTGAAACTTTGTAACTTATGAACAGATTGTCCAATTTTCCTCAAACTTTCACTGATTGCTGTTTTCACTCCATCCACATCCTTATTTCTTTTACATTCCCCATATCATGAAATTTTCTTACCTGTGTGGTATCATCCTTGCTGAGAAAGGGCAAACTTTTTGCAGGGGTAGAATAACCAATACTTTGGCCTCTTTTCACACTATAAAACTGTTTAAAATCATACTCATTCGGTCCAACAAGACCTCTTCGATTATCATCACAAAATCTTTTGTCAGTCTATCTTATAAACATGTATAATCACAATGGTAACTGATCCTTTACATTATCAGCTCCCACTCTTTTCGAACTCACTACCCTGTTCAATAAGGAGCATATCTTTCCTTGATTCCCAGTGTCCAGAAGACACTGAAAACCTACTTTTCAAGCATTGATGATTGTATATGTTATGTCAAGTGCATAGGGAATTAATGGTAATACTATGCTAATCATTATTATTATTATTATTATTGTTATTATTATTGTTATTATCATTATTATTGTTATTATCATTATTATTATTAATATCATTATCATTATTATTATCATTATTATTATTATTATTATTGTTGTTGTTATCATTGTTATTATCATTATCATTATTATTATTATTATTATTATTATTATTATTATTATTATTATCATCATCATTATCAATATCATCATCAGCAAAATCATCCTCTGAGGTGCTACTCTTACCACCTTAGAATCATTAGTGCAACTTCAGTCTCTCCTTGTCTTGATACATTTTGTTGACTATGTTGAAAGTTTTTTCCAAAATGGCTTCCAGGGCATGCATATGGGGTGATGTTTTATTGCATAAGACATGTCATGCTATTGGGGGCTGCAGCGCCTGGTTATGCCAAGGAATCTAGGCCTACATATTCACAGACATGTTTATGATAAGACTTGCTAGTATGTGGATAAGCCTACCATGGACTAGGAAGCCTGGCCCAACTGGAATATATTCAAGAAGCCCTGTTTAAGGATAATACAGTTTTGGTTGAGATGGGGTTTGAGGTTTCCAACATTTTTTGATGATGATCTATTTCTTTTTTTAGATATAAGAAACCTCTTATGAAATATGAAAGAGCATCTGATTCTAAGAGGAATTCAAAGTCTATTTGATGAAATTTGGTGTTGAAAAGACTGAGACATGCGAAACAAAGCAATCCTAATACGTAAAAGGTGGGACCCATCTTTTATTAGGATAATTGCTTTGTTTTACTTTGTGTTTGGATATCTCGGCCACTTCAAAACCGATTTTCAGCAAATAAACTTTGAATTCCTCTTAGAATTGTATGCTTTTTAAAATTCCATAAAGTGCTGAAATTCTAAGTATCTCACAAAAAGTTAAAAGCAGAATTCTTGCCTCAACCAGTAGTATACCATCCCTTTTTAAAGCATTGTGTGAAGCTTTGTCTCTGATCTCTGTAAAAGTATACAAACGGCCAAAGAGCTAGCCACAGATCCCCACAATAGAGGCATCACATATCATGATCTTTGTGTGAGAATGGAGCTCGGTGGGAAATAAGTTTCTATTTTAGTCATGATGTCATGTCTGCATCCCAGTCATTTTTATTTTTCTTCGATCAGGTTGAGAATGTGCTATTGTGTGAGTTTGTTCGACGATAACGATAACATGCTCACACTCGAGTCATATTGCAGCTCATTAGACTTGGTTGTCTGTAAGGAGCCAACAGGATGCACAAAATATTAATACAATTATGTATTTCCACATTACATAAAGCAATTTAAAGTTTCTAAGCTAACAATTTTCTTCAGGACCGCAAAACATTCGACAGGATTTCTATGGGTGAATGAATACAAATATATGCCTTCAGAATTTCTGATTTTGGCAAATAACAATGACAGGATCTAGTTGTTAGCTTACCTTTTCATATTGATGAATAGCCAGCATAATAACTTACTGTCTTGTACGAAAATGTCAAAAACATTTCAGCTGAACTATGAAACAGATCATTGACTTTTCAATATTAAAAGCACCGAAGCTCCATGGCATGGGAGGGGATATTATCACCAACATTCTTCCCACAGGCCATCAATGCACTTTGATATTAGATTTACTCTCTAAAAAAAATCGAGTGAAAATTTTCACTCTTAAAGTAGTGAATACAAAAAAGAGTGAATTTTGAGTGAAATTGGGGTGAATTTTGAGTGAAAATTTTCATTTTCACTCGTTTTAGAGTGACGTCAGGGATCACTCCAAAATCTTCGAGTGATCCCTGAGGTCACTCCAAAATGAGTGAAAATGAACATTTTCACTCGAAATTCACTACAATTTCACTCGAAATTCACTCTTTTTTGTATTCACAACTTTAAGAGTGACAATTTTCACTCGATTTTTTTTAGAGAGTAGAGAACCACAAAATACACTTGTAACTACAGAATTCAGTTTGTTTGGTGCTTTCCTTGCAACTTGAGTAATTAACCATGTCTCATCTTACTTTTATTATTTAAAATTTCCCATTATGATTCCACAAAAGAGTGTGCAAGGGACCAATGAATTTCGATTCTAAAGAATTCCATGCTCCCTCATGTGAGAGGGAGCATCCCTTCCCCCTGCTCATTTGCTGTGCTGAGATATAAGATTTTCAAATGATTTAACCAGTAACTGCAAAGATCACACAACAATTACAGAATTCAGTCTGTGCTTGGTGTTTTTTTTTCTTTTAAATTCACTTCAAATAAGTAACTGACATCTCACCATACTTTTTCGTTTGAAAATTTCCAAAATATACAACTGAGTGTGCACCGCATCGTTGAATTTCAATTCCAAATAAAACACAAAAGATTCTTCGTGGGGAAGGGGCTACCTTCTCTTAAACCCTCCTACTACTCAGCTGATACAAGCCCTCCCTTACCCATTTATCCCCAAGAAGGAACATATTCTTGATTCCCCACCCCACTCCCCCCACCCCCAAAATTGAACATTATATAGATGACGACTGGCGGGGGAGGGAACATACCGAATGTTCCACCCGAAGGGTTTGAAATGCTATTGAGGGAGGTTATAAGTCCCGAGACGAAGTCGAGGGACTTATAGCCTCCCGAAATAGCATTTCAAACCCTGAGGGTGGAACGTTTGGTACATGTTCCCGACAACAAAAGTCATCATCTGTTATATCATATGGGTTAGTCAAATACGTCAACGTTAACCACCGCACCAGCACAACGCACTCGATCGCTCGTGTCGCTCAATCGCGCATGCAGAGCCAAGGTTAATTCACTGTGAGCGCGAGGTCCCAGGCCTTCTGTCATTTGTTACGTGAAAATGTTTTCCCATGGGAGAACATTCACAAGAATGTTCGCCCATGGGCGAACATAACGAATGTACCTCCATCACGTGACTGTGTTCAGCCAATCACTTACCGGTATTTGACTAACCCATTTAATATAATAGTGATATGCTGCAATGCCTCACCCAGGCCCTATATCTGCTCTGTCACTTCGTTTTCTCAAAAATGTCTAAGTATAGAAATTCCAAATTTTGACCCCCTGCTCTCCCCTAATAAATCCAAGTAAGCGACTTGATTTATCTACTTTTCTCTCCCTTTATTTGTTTTACTATTATCTTTTAATTTAGCATTCATCTTTTTCTTTGACATTTTTGGGTACTTTCTATTGCTCTCTCGATCTCTACTAATTATGTCCTAGTTTGCTAAATCTCTATTAGTGTCTTCCATTTTTTTTTCATTGTGTAAAACTATTTATATCTTCTTTTCTTAAATTTATTAATGTTATTTCTTAGTTTTTTCTATATTCTATTCTCTTTCATTTTGTATCCGTCCTTTGTATTTCATTCAATTCAATTCAATTCAATTCAATTCAATTCAATTCAATTCAATTCAATATTTCATTCTCTACATCCTCCTTCCTTTTTTCTTCTATTTCATTTTGTCTCTTTGCAATGTATTTCTTTGGTGATTTATCTCTTCCTGTGTTAATTTCTTCTTTATTTATTGGAGTTTGAGTTTCAGTTTATTTATTTATAACAACATAAATGTACAAGAAAATTTCAATACATGATGGTAATTCAACACTACACTTTTGTGTTAACATCAACATTAATACATAGCCACATATTAGTCTAAACAATCTCAGAAACATATCAAATACATAATGAATAAATTATTATGTACCGGTAATCTAAAACTATTTATCAAAACAAGCTTCATTGAACATACAATTGGTGGTATATAATGTACACAATGAGTTTGCTGAAGAACCATGAGATAGCACAAGTGCAGGAGTTGATCCTTTAACACATATTGCATACTGAAAAAATAAATATGGATCAAAATGCTTTACCTTTTTCTTTTTCTCCATCTCTAACACTACATCCTGCTCCCTTTCCTTCATAACCTGTTTACATTCATTTACCTATTTATCATTTTAATCAGTTATTCTCTTGTACCCTATAGAGTAGCCCTATACACTCCATGGTATAAATATTGTTTTTCTATTACTCTTCCTCTATGATTTAGGGGAGACTGGGGTAATTGTGGCCCCGGGGTAATTATGGCCCCTCAACATAAAATGTATAATTAAACCATCTTCTATCTGTTGAAAAAGCCTATAGCTGTAGTATGTGGAAGGTCACTTCTTACCACTATTATGCTCCAACAAGCATTCATTTAGCAATTAGCATCTTGATAGGAGGACCTGTTTTGTCAGCATGTCAAAATCACTGAGTAAAAAGTGCACTCTTCACTTCAGAAAGGTAAGCGTCACATCTTCTATTCATTTCCAAATTCTTTTTCATAATGTTAATTTATAATAATAGGCCTTGTCTGAAGTGATTATAAAACGAATCATACAAAATTGTATCTATTCTTATAACAAAGGGCCATTGTTTGAGACATGTGCTTTGGGGTAATTGTGCCCACCCCCCCCCCCCCCCCCCCCATAGCTATGAACATCTCTGGATAATGCAAGGAAGATCGAAGATTTAGTTTAAAATCACAATTAGCATGGTTCATTACTGGGATTTATCAAATGAGCATACAGTGTAATCATAGTATGATCATTGCAACTTTGTTTGGGATATTTTCAGGAGAAGGACTCCATCTCCCAAGGTCATCGTGCCACAAAATTCAAGACCAAACCTCAACAAATGATAGGCTCTGACTTACACTTTTTATATTAACATGAAGATATGACAGATGCAACTAATACTACAAAAGTGAATAAAAATGGGGCTGCAAAGCCTGTAAAGCCTTTGGAGTCATTGGTTTTGTAAATCAGTCATATGTTGTGGAATAAACTTTAAATAATTCACTGTTTATGTATCACATTTAGACCATTGACTTCCTTTGTCCAGCGTATCAGGACAAATTGTGAATTAGATGAAGTTGGATGAACTTGACTCTCTACATTAATTTAAATGGATAACTTGTAGAAAGGCTTGCTATGATTCGGAAATCATTCCTCTACATGCTCTCATGTAGTTCACAGTGCATTACTCTCACTTTATGAATTATCTAATTTGTTATATCTGTATATAAAAGGGGGCCACAAATACCCCAACCCAAGGGGAAATTATGGCCCCACAAGATCATTAACTTAATTGTAATTAATATGCAAACTAACAGTTTCAGGTTTATACTTTCTTTTGGATATTGTAGGTACATACACTGACTGTATATTTACATAATTAGAATATTATTGAACTTTTTATTTAATGGTATCAATAAAAAATATGAAAAAGGGGGCCACACTTACCCCAGTCTCCCCAAACCATTTGATGTGATAGTCCCTTTTGTTGAGCAGCTCCCTTTGCCAGAGCTTATTTGAGAACTTCTATATAAACCCTTTCTGTCTCAATGAGTCAAATTTGTACAAATTTCACACATAACCTATGATCAAGAAATCAACATGACACACAGAGGGTTATACAACACAAACACACACAAACACACACAAACACACATATGCACAAACACTTTTGGCTCCTCAAAAAATATAGAAATAAATCAGGGCAAAAAAAAGCAATAACAAAAGAAAATTATCACAACACTAAATCATGACCCTTTCCAGGGAGCAGGGGGGGGGGGGGGGGGGGGGGATTGACCTTTGTTTCTCCCTCCCCTCCCCCTTAAAGGGCCCCTGAAATCCAAACCTGAAATCAAAACCTACGACCTCCTGATCACCAGGTTCAAATCCTGCTCGAGTATGTACGCCCATGATTTTTTATCTTGGCTACTACTAAACACTGATCAATTCAGTGCTTATTTACGTCGATGTAGGGCAATTTGTCAATCAGTTGCAATGAAAACATCTTGACGGAAGAAATTCATGAATTTGAATAACATTCCATATATTTTTAACGATTTTTTTCTTCTATTTTTCTAACAGATTACTTGGGAACGCCCTCAAAAAATCCTTCCAAACCAATATTCCTCTTGTGATCTCATCTTTCAATCGCTCAATCTCTCAATCGCCTAACAAAAGACATTGGAATGCACCTTCCCCTTGACTCAGCATAACTTGCATGTTTCTGTGATATTAATGTGACCGATAAAAGACATGGCGAGGGAACATGCAAGTTATGCCAAGTCAAGGGGAAGGTGCATTCCAATGTCTTTTGTTAAACATTTCAGTACTTTATAAGTTTTTGTCCAGCACAGCAAGATTTATGAAAAAGAATAGTGCTCAACGGTCTAATTACAGGAAAATTATTCTCATTTTCTGGAGAGTTTTTGTGTATGCGGATGTAGATCTTTATTAGATTACCATTATCAGATCTACCTATAAATAATTGTCATATTGTATATAAACCTTTATATTTTTCATGGGTTTGTAAATATCATTCAAAATTTAAACATTTTCCCAAATCCTGTCATGATTCATAAATCTGCCGCAGCGGTAATATCACTGCCTTAAGCCAGGGTTACACCGGAACCGACTTCTCCTGAATAAATTTGGACCGATTCTACCCAAATATGGCCTGAATCGGATGGATTCGGTGGATTCGGAACCTATTCATCTCTGGTTCGGGGAGCTCCCCGAATCAGAGAAGGTTAGGTTCCAAATAGGTCCCGAATCGGAGTAGAATCGCCAAGAATTGACCCAAACCAATTTTGGCCATCCCGCCGATTGCCAACCCGAATAGTGGCCAGAATCGAGCCAAATGTGGCCTGAAAGCTCCAATTACAGCCGAATAGAGCCGAATGACGACCCGAATGTCGACCCGAATCGGGACAAATATGGCAAAATGCGCCAAATACGCCATCGAATTTCTCTCGTCGGGTGCTACAGGGGGAATAAAGCAGAGGCCTCCCTGCATGCGCATAGCCAATCTGGCTGTATTCGTGAGGCTATTCGGGTCATTCTGGCCGCTCATTCGACCTATTCGGCTGCTATTTGGCCGTATTCTGGCCTATATGGCTCACTTGCCTGTATTGTGCTCTGTATTCGGGTAACGATTCAGATGGATTCGGGGAGGTATTCGGGGTATTCTCGGCAGATTCGGCTCTATTTGTGATATTCGGGTCTATTCGGCTGGATGATTCAGGCCGTTACTCCCCTTATGATACGAATAGGCCCGAATCTGCCCAGAATGCCTCCCCAAATCCAACCGAATTCCACCCGAATACATCCCGAATGAAATTTGTTGGGGGCCACATTCGGGAGTATTTTTGAAGGTTTTCGGCTGGTTTTGAACATTTCAAAATGAGCCGAATCTCTCCATGAATGATCCATAATCCCTATCAAATTTTCGCCCATTCGGGGAAGGAGGAAAGAATGCTCCCAAATCTACCCAAATACACATATTCGGGTGGATTCGGAGCTGATTCAGTTCCGGTTGAAAACCTCGGTGATGGTGGCAGCATGCAGCCCTGCCATGTAATGATCGTGGTACTGCAGCCTCGTGCTTGACAAAAACAACATGATCCTTCTCTATTTTTGATGGATTTTCAACTCTGCATTGTGAAGCTACTCTGAACAATACTTGAGTCAACTTGGCTATCAATATTGTTTCGTTTTCTGCTCCTAAATGGCACGTAGCAGTACATATATCATCTCTGTATTGAGAGTAGAAGTATTCTTTCTTGAGAATGTGAGAGTCCTGACAAGGACTGTGAACCAGACGCGACAGCAAGGAGATTGAAGAGAGAGGGCTTAGTTTGCTCTCGCTTCTGGTTCACAGTCCTTATCAGGACTCTTCTCATGAAAGAATACTTCTATTCTCAAGAAAGAATACTTCTACTCTCCATCTTGCTTCTTCTTTCTCACTTCCCCCTCTTCCATTATCTACTATCTCCTCTTCCAACAGTCCTTTTCAGGACTACCACATGGTGAACCGTAAACCTAATCTCCATTATTGACACAACCATGCAAACTCTACCTTGTAGAGATATAGTTTGTTTTTCATGGCATTGTGTTATGTGTATTCAAATGTTGTAATCATATGTGTTGGAAATGAAATGAAACGAAAATGAAATGAGGGATCGGTTGTTAGCACGAGGGCTTTACATATATCTCCATTGTGGTTACTGCTGTTGCAGGCTTTCAAGTGGGATAATGAAAAAAGGTAGGAATAAAGTTGGAACAGAATCTCTAAAAAAAAATAGTATGAAAAAGTTGGACATGAGAGGGAAAAGGTAGGGCATTAGAGAAAAAAGTAGGAATATATCACATGAGCAGGCTCTTTGGAGCAGCTTTCAACGATACTCACCAGAACTCTTGATGGTATATTATGTAATATTAAGTTGTACTCACAACCCTGCTGCCTCAGCCTCACTTTTGCTCCTGGGACAGCCTGAAAAATACAACAAAGGCAGACATTTGTTAGAACAATGTCAGGAAACAAAAATAAATGCATGTTCAACAGTACAGGCAATACGAATCTTGATTACTTTCTACAACACTTGCATAAAAAAAGACATCATTCTGTGATTGACATAAACACCTAACATATATCATCCCACAAAATATGACATAAACATTCCATGACATGTAAGTTATACACTAACGCTAAAGGTATGTTATACACTTCCTCTTAAAAGATGACATCTTTTATCTACATTCATTTGAATGTTTTGAAGTTGTGAAGATATGTGTTTCATTTCAAAATGTGAAAAAGATTGGAAATAAGGATTTTTTAAATAAGCTATTAAAAAAATGACACTTTGATCTACATTTATTTGAAGTTGTGAAGATATGCGTTTCATTTCAAAGTGTAAAGAAGACTGGAAATAACAATGTTTGACAAAGCTATTCAAGTGATGCTCAAGACAAGGGTAGCATATGCTTTCAAGTTCCAGCTGAATGACCATGAGATAAGCAAGAAACTAACTTTCCAAAAAACCTTCAATTTCAAATATATGTAAACACTTAACATGTGTTCAAACATTTCAAAATAACAGTATGATTTAAACTACTTACATGTAGCGCTCAGTATTAGTCTCTGAGAGCACGTGCTATCATATTACATTTGTACATTATCACTTGTGCAGGCAAGACATGCATGAAGAATGGTTTGTCTCATGACAGTGAGGCCTTACGAAGTGAAATCATATCTACCAATGCATTGACATCTTTATTTTGCAAATTCTGGCCCACGACAAATCTACACACTCAAATACTGTGAGTATACGGCAGTGTCCACCACTAAATTTCCAGTTATGTAGATTATCCTGGTAAAATCAAATAATACAGATGGAAACATAAGGCAAGCTCAATTTGAAACACTTTAACCAATAGAAAACATCCAAAAAGAGAGGAAAAAAGAGCAAATACTTTACATTTCAGTATCAATCAGGGAAATGTAGTATTGTTGCATGCAGAGCAACAGAAGACAAATATGACCAAATGACTCCACTTCACAAGACATGAAGAGTATACATCTGGTTTTGTTTTATTACTGTCTGCAGTCTTACTGCTCTATAGTAGTAAAAATGACAATTTTTCGATAATTTTCTGTAGATAAAAAATGAATCAGTTTTCATTCTTTGTTGTTTTGTAGATGCTAGATTACATGTATTCTTGAATCAACTTACATTTTGTATTAACTAATTTAGAAAGAGTTGTAGAAAATTATCATTCTGTATTTTCCAATGATTTTCTGTTTGCAATTTTTGCCAAATTCACAGGAGATAGTTAATAATTCTTAACATTCAACTTCTTTTCAGCTCATCATGACCCTTTTTGTGGAAGACACATACAGCCATTTGATCTTTTCAGGAGGTTTCTCCATTTTGCAATTATTCCAGGCACTTTTAAGCTCAGTCAATATTCCTGAAATCCAACTTCTTCATATAATTTTGAGAAATATCCTTCAGCCTTTGAAATTTTACATGGTTGAGATTTTGCTTTTCATTCTCCAGATATTTTGCTGGCTCAGTATTTCAGCTAGTCAATTTTATAAACTACTTTTTGCAAGATCTGGGGAATAAACAGTGACTGTCATAATTATCATTTAAGTCTTCGCCAGCTTCTCTGATTTCTCAGCAAATTCCAATTAACTAACTTTTTTGCTGTTTGAGAGAAAACACACTCAAGATGATTTGTATTTCCTGATCTGCAGTTCCTATTTTTTCTTAAATATAGTGCATTTGCCTCAAATGCCATTTCATTTTTATACTTTCCATTGTTCTTTTGGCTTTCACCTTAGACTTACAGTTTTGTATGTGTTGACACATTTGACATACACTATACCCATTCACTATTTTCTTTTTTAAGAAGTTTCTCTGTCTCACATTTTACCAAGACTCTTTGAAATGGTTCAATATTTCAACTTTGCTCTTATTTTATTTCCATCATCACAAAGAAAAGAAAAGAAAAAGTTGACATAATCCAAAGTGATACAATATTTTTTTTTCATTTCTCTTACACTCGTCCGATAAAGGATTTTTTTTTCAATACAATATAAATTATACACGAATGATGTCGTAAAAAAGAAACAGTGCACTTTGTCATGGCAACAAAAATAGTAAATAATCACAATGATGGAAAACAGTGTTCCACTAAAAAAGCCACGCTTGTAAAACGTGGAACACTGGAACAAAACAACAACAGCACCAATTTGTTATACCAATAAGACATATTCATTTTAAATTCTTCTATATACTATTGTACATTTTACTCATTGATATAATGATGTTGATGAACAATACTTACTAGGATTTTAGGATGCAAACGTATAAACCATTTGTGGCACAGACACTATGGGGCCAGGTGTGCCAAGAAAATTGAACTGAAAGGAAGATATGCAATCGGCCACAAAAAAACATAACGACAACAACAACAACAATAATACAATACACAGAAACAACAGAATTTGAGGAAATGCACTCAGACAGATACTGGACAACGAAGAACGAGGAAAAAGGAGCAGGGAAGAATAGAGAAGGAAAAGGAGAGGGATGGAAAAGGTCTGTGGACACACTACAAAATCTCAAGGAAAAGTGAAACATGACGGGTTTTTTCATTGAACAGAATTAACTGGTATATTTAGAAAACAAATATTTTTTGAGTTTATACCTAAATGTAATTAACTTCACAGATTCTTTTAGATCATTATCTAAGCTATTCCAAAATCTGGGTCCGGTATAAACAAATGTATTTTGAGTGTGCACAGTTCTAACTAAGGGAAGATGAAATTCTTTAGATTGTCTAGTGGGATAGTTATGTACGTGGCTGTTACGGTGAAATAAAGAATAAAATATTTTGGGTAGATGATTGCAGTTGTAATTAAACATAAATTGACCAAGTTGAAACAAATACAACTCTTTTATTTTCAGAATTTTGTGCTCAAGGAAAAGCTTGTCAGTATGTGCTCGGATATGAAGGTTAAAAACGATTCTGAGCGCCATCTTTTGCAGAAGAAAAAGTTTATCTAACAATGTCGAATATGTATTCCCCCAAGCAAGAATTCCGTAATTCAAGTACGGCGATACCAAACTTGAATAAAGCGTAATCAAAGCCGAAGAAGGAAGATAATATTTCAATCTATTCATTATGCCTATGTTACGTGCAATTACTTTACAAATATTGTTTATGTGACACTTCCATGATAACTTATTATCAACACAAACACCTAAGAATTTAATAGACGAAACCTCTTCTAGGGGATTAGTGTCAAATATAACATTACCTGGTAATCTATCTAAAGAATTACTGAAAAACATATACTTTGTCTTCTCAATATTCAGTGACAATTTATTTGCATATATCCATTGTGAGACATTCTTCAATTCATCATTCACTGTACTAATCAAAGTATTAGGGTCAGGGTGGGAATAAAAAAGATTGGAATCATCCGCGAATAATATGAAAGAGAGTTTATCTGAAGATCTATAAAAATCATTAATGTAAACTATAAATAACAGTGGGCCTAACAAACTTCCTTGCGGAACACCACATTCTATTTTCTTCATAGAAGAATCAAAACTGTTCACATGTACATATTGAAATCTGTCAGATAAATAACTCGTAAACCATTGCAAGGCTTTTCCGCGAATACCATAATGGGATAACTTAGAAAGAAGTATACCGTGATTAATCGTATCAAAAGCCTTTGAGAAGTCCAGGAAGATGCCTATTGTATGCGAGAATGTATCAAGTGCATGTGTAATCTTTTCCACAAAGGTAAGTAAAGCGTGGGTGGTGTTGTGATTTTCTCTGAATCCAAATTGAAAATTCGTAAATATATTACTCATATTGAAAAATTTTACAGTTCGGATATATACTATTCTTTCCAAAATTTTAGAAATTGAAGTTAATAACGATATTGGTATGTCTATATATTTTGGGTATGTCACTTCAAATGATTCATCAGATTTTAACCGCTTTCGTTAAGAGATTTCTGTTCTACCATTTTCTGGCATCTCATTCAAACTAGCTAGGTAATAAAAAGATGTTCAGCCTTATCAACTAAAATTTGCAAGATCTGTGGAATAAAAAGACATCATGGCTTCTAATTCTTCTGCAAGTTGTTTCCTACAAACATAACAAACTGTTCTTGGCGGTTCAACTTAACACATTCACATATCTGCTCTTATTTGTGGAATATGCATTCATTACCATTCCTGAATGTTTTTTTTTTTACGCACTCTTGATGGCTTTTCTTTATATATTCTTGATAGTTCTGTAGGTGTCTTCAGGAAGTGGACTTAAACGTCTCATGGTTTCAACTTCAATCAATCTTGCAACGATATTGAAATGCAACATTGTTTCTGTGTTTGTTTTCCATGAAGTTCCTCAATTTCCTACTTTCTTCTAAGTTCTTCGATGTACTATATGTCTTGCTAATGAAACAAGTTAACCTCTTAAACAATACGTGTAAGATGTAACAAGCCATCAACTTTTAAGATTGTCCATAAAGAGGTTTCTCCTCTCCTATTAGCCTTTGATTATGATAGAGGATGTAATGTCAAAGAATTTTGATGTTCCATACGGGGTGCCTCAAGGGTCACGCATTGGGCCCCTCCTTTTTACACTTTATACAAGTAATCTGATCAAGGGTATTCAATGTTGTTTCCCAAATATTTCTTGTCATTGTTATGCTGACGATACACAGTTGTATATTTCATTCAGTCCTGATGGTGAACAACACATTGATAGTATTTCAAACTTAGAATCCTGTATATGTTATGTCCGTTCTTGGATGTCCAAACATAAGTTAATGCTTAATGATGGAAAGACTGAGTTTCTTGTTGTTGGGACACCAAGACAAGTAGCAAAGCTGGATATTAGTAAGATATCAGTTGGAGATTTGGAAGTTAAACCATCGAGCTCTGTGAAAAACCTGGGTGTATGGCTTGATTCTCTTTTAAACATGGAGAAGCATATATCAACCACATGCAAGTCTGCTTTTTATAAAATTATGTTGCATAACTTGCGTCACATTCGTAGTATATTTGAGCCAGGAAGACGCTGAAACTCTTGTTCACGCATTCATTAGCAATAGGCTTGATTATTGTAATGGGCTATTGTTTGGTTTACCAGATTCACAGATAACCAAGCTTCAGCGTGTGCAGAATGCATGTGCAAGACTTGTGTCCAGTTCGTCAAAATTTTCACATATTACACCTGTTTTGAAGAAGTTACATTGGTTGCCAGTAAGACAGAGAATTGTATTTAAAATTTTGATACTTGTTTATAAAGTATTGCATGGTCAAGCACCTGGTTATTTATCAGAATTGATATCAATGAAATCACAACTCATATTCTCATAATTTACAAAGTACACAGGATAAGTTGCTTCTAAAGCAATCTCGCTTAAAAACGAAAGTAACTATACGGGATTGTGCCTTCAGCTGTGCTGCTCCAAAACTTTGGAATAAATTACCTGAGAAACTGAGGAAGGCATCATCACTTGTTGTTTTCAAATCTTTATTGAAGACTTATCTTTTTTCAGAAGCCTTTGATTAATTTGTTATTTATTTTTCGTGTGTCTAATCAGTGACAGGAGCTCTGTTACATCACAGCGCAGTAGAGTATATTTACATAGTAGCTGTGCTATACAAATTTGTCTAATTGATTAATTAATTTATCTTTCAAGATGGCTAATTTCTGTTCTCACTCCTTGTTAACAATTTGTCGGATCTGTTAATGAAACATCTATTCTTGTTCATCTGATTTTTCAGATACTAACTTTCCTCAGCTGTTTAACTTCAGATGAAATAAGGAAGATTTCTAGTAGTCATATCTGGGTGCACGTCAAGAGACCGACACCCACGAGTCATACAGCCCACGAGTCATACGGCTAGCTCACAAGTCATACAGCCCATGAGTTTGACACTAAGCTAACAAGGCCCACGAGACCGACACATTAAGCCCTGTGTTGTATCTGTCGAACTCGTGGGCTGCTATTATGTAGTGTCGAACTCATGGGCTTTATTTGCCTAGTGTCGAACTGTATGACTCATGGACCTGTATGACTCATGGACCTGTTTTCAATGTCGAATTTGTGGGCTGTTTAACTGGTGGGTGTCGGTCTAGTGGGATGACCCCGTCGTATCTACCACCTGCCCATGATTCAAATGGATATCACAAGTCATATGTCTCAATCAGTGTCAAACCCCTAAGACTTCAAAGTTTTAGCAATTAACAAATTTGGCAACTTACATTTTCTTTTCTTGAACTCTTGCCAAAAGATCAAACTGATTTTGATTTAGCCTCAGCACAATATGCAAGTTTCAAGCAAATGGGTCCCTACCAATCCATGCTTTCTTGGGCATTACTCATCCTCACGTCACCCAGATCTAGTTTCTGTGGCAAAAAACTTACTTTCATATTAAGTTTGTTATATTGCAATCATTGTATACCGATACTGTATTATTGAAGGATTTCAGGCAAAGGGGATCTGAAGGTGTTATTTCTTGTTTTGATATGACCCTTGCGATTTACGAGGTAAATTATATTTCAGCACAGGAAATTTCTGGTTTCTGAGGATTTGCATGGCAGCACATTCATGAGACAAGATATGCTTGAACTCTATGTGACATTTACATTAAAACTGGCTGTAGGTGGCATTTTGCCCTCAATTGTATTCATTAGAAGTCACATGTCAAATCTTACTTTTAAGTGTATGGCAAGCTTACCTGGTATTTTTGAGTGATGATGAGAGCTGGTTGAGCACTACTCCAAGTCCTAGCCTAGGCTGCAATATCAGTTGGGTCAATCACATCTGCACAGGAGCAAAAGCTGAGGCTGGCAGCAGTCTTGTGGTTGATTTCTCTGTCTCATCCCTCTTTTATGTTGAAGAGGCTCTCCCCACCAGTAAGAATCTGCAACTAGAGTCTACCCTAGTCATTTCTGAATATCAACTATTCATAAAGTAGTAGCCTTGCACAATCTTTTTTTTTGGGGGGGGGCGGGGTTTTTAACCACAAGAAAAGTAGGAACAAGGCAAGTACCTAAGTGTGGCTCGCCCATTGGCGTAGAAGAAATTAATATTTTCTAACTCCCGGAAGTTCATTAACCCCACCTATGACCTTTGACCTTGTGGTGACCTTCAACTTCCCGAGGGACATTTACCAGCCAAGTTTGGTCACAAACAGACATAGGGATCAAAAGTTGAGCCATAATCGAAATGCGCCTAAAAACTTAACATTGGGCCCTAAAAGTTTGTTGACCACTGTCTGTGATCTTTGACCTTGTGAAGACCTTCGACTCCCAAAGGAACACATCTACCATCCAAGTTTGGTCACAAACGGACCCATGGGAACAAAAGTTGGGAGCCATAATCGAAACAAGCCATAAAAACTTAACATTGGGCCCTAAAAGTTTGTTGACCCCTGCCAATTACCTTTGACCTTGTGATGACCTTCAACTCCCCAAGAGACATCTACCATCCAAGTTCGGTAACAAACGGACATATGGGAACAAAAGTTATGAGCCATAATCGAAACGCGCCGTAAAAACTGAACATTGGGCCTCATAAAGTTCATTGATCCCTGCCTGTGAACTTTGACATTGAGGTGTACTTGAGGTGTACATGTTTGGTATAATGTGTAACTTTGCATAACCACTCTTCCTTCCAAGTTTGATTGAAATTGAAGTCCTCAGTAGAGAGTTATTCAAGTTTTTGTAGCGTTACGGGCGGACGACGGACGGGCGGACGACGGACGGGCGGACGACGGACGGACGGACGACGGATGGTCAGACGCCGCAGGCGATCCCTTAGTCTCCCCGCACCTGCGGTGGGCTCGACGAAAAGTAGGATTTTAAGCAAAAAAAGTAGAAAAAGAAGGGACAGCAGTAAAAATAAAAAATAAAAAATAGGAAAAAGTAGGAAAAGTAAGATCACTTGAAAGCCTGTTACTGGGCCAGCAAACTTAGGGTTTTGGTTGTTGTTTTGGGTTTTTTTTTTTTTTGGCAAACGTGGACACATAACAATTAGCGCGATCAGCAGCGTGATGCTTAAACCCAGGAAATCGTGCTCTTATTTCTGAATTAACGCGCTCATGTGCCCCGCCGTGACGTGTGAACGGTCAACCAAAATAAACTCATTTTTATTTCATTATTATCCCATCATTCAAAGCAAAAGTCATAACAGCGTGCGCTCCCCACCACTGTGAGGCACAAGAACAATAGCTTTATCGATTTATCGATCGGCAATTAGCGGGTTATTTGTTTACGTGTGAACGGTTAAAAAAAAAAAAATCGAGTTTCGGAGCGCGCTCGGTAACCCGCTACGAGTGAACGCGGCTACAACAATCTTTAGCCTGCTAAGAAAGACAGCGGCATCGAACCCCGAACATCACAGGCACAAATGCTTCTGTATTTGGAATTCTTTTGTGCATCAATAGAAAAGTGGCAGCTGTTTGAATAATCACAGCCAATTGGAACTTCACTTCTTAAATCTTTGATCAAGGCCCCGTTTCATAAAAGATGTTAGGATGGCAACTTTTGCTGGAATGACAACTGCCCATGGCAACAGCCAATCAGGAAGCTGGATTCTTGTCATTACCATGACAATTGTCATTCCAGCAAGAGTTGTTACCATATCAACTTTTTATAAAATGGGGCCCAGATCTCTCAAATTGGCGCTCTACTTTGAATTCACATTACGTGCATGGCCGTCGCCACGTTTTCAAAGTGGGGGAGGGCCCACTTTATATTTCTGTTGCCACTTCCGGGTTTCATCAGCTGACAAGCAAAATGAAAAAAAAACAAACAAAGTGGGTGGGCCGAGCCCCCGAGCCTACCACCCCCCCCCCCCCCCCCCCCCGGTTCCGCCGGCCCTTAACGTATATCAAACATCGCGCTATTTCGTGACGGGCTCAATTTCTCGAATCAGGATTTATACATCGAAACATCGAGTTGGTTTACAAAGGCCTATAGTCTACGCCCTGATGTCTATTTGTTTTAGCTCAACATTTTAATTACTACACCTTTATTTTGGGATTAACAGGACTGTTCATACTTGATCAATGAACCTAATAACATTTTTGCATGAAGAACGTCTTTTTATTTTTGATATCGGCCGAAGAAACTTTCAGAATATCGGGCCTTGGGAAAAACGAACCCTTGGAATTCTCAACCTTCGAAATGACAAGCTGTGTAAACGTAAGAACGGAGGTTTTCTTTTTATTACCCTCATCTTTAATCACCCGTTTTTGTCCACTCAGAGCAAGATTTATGAAAATGAACAGTTCCCGACGGTCTACTTACGGGGAATTATTCTCATTTTCTGTAAAGTTTTTCTGTTCGCGGATGTATAGATCTTTATTAGACTACTACCATTAACAGTCATGTTGTGTATAAACCCTTGTATTTTTCATGGCTTCGTAAATATCATTCGAATATTTTAACATTTTCCTGTACCCGGTCATGATTCATATATCTGCCGCAGAGGTTAATATCACTGCCTAATATGCATTTATGTGCCGATGTGCAAAGCACGTGCTTGTACCACAAACATGCTAAAATAGTTTTTTCTAACTTTTAACGCCATGCCTTAACGATACGGAGATGATTTATGTACCGCTATGTGCAATTTAGGAGCAGAAAACGAAACAATATTACTAGCCAAGTTGACTTAAGTATTGTTCAGAGAACTGAACGATGCAGAGTTGAAAATCCATCAAATATCGAGAAGGATCATGTAGTTTTGAAGCACGAGGCCGCACGAAGATGTAACATAATCATTACATGCAGTACTGTATGTTGATCGAGTACACATTAAGTAGCTGTCACCACCTCCTTGCTCACACCTGGCAAGCATGGAAAAAAGCACGTGTAAATCTGCACGCACCATCCCCGTGATCGCAGGGTCGCTTGAAATATGAAATACTTCCTTTATTCGCCATCATAAAGACTATAGAAATATAGTTTGTTTTTCATGGTATTGTGTAACTTGTATTCAAATGTTGTAATCATGTGTGTTGGAAATGAAATAAAACGAAAATAAAATTATTAGGGATCGGTTGTAAGCACGTGGGCTTTCTAAATATCTCCATTGTGGTTACTGCTGGCGTTTTCCGTAACTCGATCTTTCTCTCTTCAAATAAGCAGGAGTATAATTGAAATTTCCACTGGGAAAGCATGATGAATTGAGTATTCTCGATACGATGTAGCATGAATTGAATATCTGTATGTCGTGTTCATAATCATGTATGCTTAAAAAGGAAATCCACACCAAAAATAAATAAACTTCAAAGGAAAAAATGAAATATTCCCTACAGAATGACACAACAAATGACAAAAATAGGATAAGAACTGAGTAAGATATGACATTTGAAATTTCACACTTTTGTCCGAAAAACATTTTTGACCAGTCCTTATGAATATTCAGATGAGCGAGTTGAAGATGTCACACCCACACAATTTTTCATGTCAGTTATACAAGTGTAATTATATGAAATTTGGGGAAAATGTTATTTTTAGCTAAAAGCAAGTAAAAACATGTTCCCTTTGTTAAACCAAGATATATATAAGTAAACATTTAATCTTTTTTTTTCTATTTTTGAGTGGTTTTAAGACAGTTTTACATTTATACGGCTGAAATAAGAGATTTTTGCCATTTCTGTAAATGAAATGAAAAAGAAATTGTGAGGGCATGACATCGTCAATTTGAAAGGACTGGTCAAGAAATGTCTTCCGAGAAAAATGTGAAATATCAAAATATCACGTCTTCTCCATTATTTCTAATCCGATTTTTGTCATTTTTGTATCGTTCTGTATGGAATATTTTTCTCTTTCTTTTGGAGCTTATTCTTTTTTTAAGGATGGATTTCCTCTTTCACATGCCTGCATATCAGTTGTTGTATACTGCATATTATGTGCTTAAGATATCACCATTTTTCTCAATAAACCATAACTTTACACGGTTTATTCTCGAAACAATTTTTATTATAACTTTCGTTCACATTTTGTATATTTAACAGTACTTAACATTGATGACACTGATTAACAATTTTACACTGGGTGTGGAATTATCCTTAACTCACATTTCAGAACTATTCTGGAGCACTAAAGCTGGGTTTGGTTTCATCTGCAAATGGTAAAATGACTAACTTGCACGTACTCGGAACAGAAACTCCCCTATTAATTGTAAAGCACGATCACGCGATCATGACAAAAACTACGTAAAACACTCTAATAGTATACATCATGTACAAGCAAAGGAGAGAGAGAGAGAGGAGAAATAAAAAAAGCAACTGGACGAAAAGTTGAAATCTCGCGTGCCGACGCGAAATTCCACTAACTTTCGTTTAGGGATCGTTACACGGAAGGTAATTCCAAGGAGGTACTATAGGCGAGCCTAGTACCTCCTTGGTATTACTACAGAGATATTAAACGAATCTATTCACATCCCCCCCCCCCCCTGTTGCTCACAAAACTTTTTTTTCAATGCAACCAAAACACAAACAAACAAAACAAACAATATAAACAATGTACAAATAACCAGCCTATAGCAATAAGAAGGGTTCAGTTAAAACAAGTCACCTTTAACTATTCTGCCATAATGAAATAACAAAAATACACAAAACTTGCCACATCGGCAGCTAATCACGCGGTCATTGCGCATTTTTTTCAATGCAACCAAACACAAACAAACAAAACAAACAATATAAACAATGTACAAATAACCAGCCTATAGCAATAAGAAGGGTTCAGTTAAAACAAGTCACCTTAAACTATTCTGCCATAATGAAATAACAAAAATACACAAAACTTGCCACATCGGCAGCTAATCACGCGGTCATTGCGCAATGTATTATGTAACATCTTGGACCTCGTTTACAAAGGCTCGGCCGCGGCTCGGCCGCGGCCAAGTCCATCTTCATTTCAGTGTAAACGCGCAAAAGGTCAAATGCGAGGCCGAAATTGGCCTCGCTTTTGGCCACGCTCTGATGGACCCCGTTTACAGTGCGGGGCTGGGCCGAGCCGCGGCCGAGCTGCGGCCGAGCCCAGCCTCAATTGCGAGGCCGGGTCCCGCAATTTTGTCCGTTTACACTGCCGGGCTCGGCCGCGCTTTTGATTCAAACCTTTGGCGCTCTGCTTGTAAACAAACGCAATTTGGTATTGTCTGGTTTTCAGACCCTTTGCCGACTGAATTCCGTGGCGACGAAGTCGCCGTTCGGGTAAAGGCCTTTGCTGAAGGGAAAAAATCCTTTGCAGGACAAAACCACCTTAAACTATATAGTTTTCGACGTTGAGGAGGTTAATATCCTGAATAGCGAAAAAGTACAGGCAGTAAATCTATAACTTTCAGGACCTGCGGAACAGGGGGAAGATGCAGTCCCTTCCTCACCCCACTTTTTTGGGGACTTGAAAATTACGAAAAATGATAAATAAAAAACAAACCAAAATAGTAACGCCAGTAGTGACCTTAAAGGAAAAGTTCACCTTTATATACATGTCGATTGAGATTATGCAGCAAGAACAAATCAGTGAAAGTTTGAGGATAATCGGATATTAAATCCGTTTAAAAGTCATGAATTACAAAGTTTCTGTGTAGTCATTTCTGGATGAGAAGACTACTACAGTCTATGATGCCACGTGAGTAAAAAAAGGTATAAGGAAAGTATAGAGAATTATACAAAAATTTCATTTCATGAAAAATACACATTCCCTCAGCTTGTAACCAGTATAGTTTAACACAAGTACGTAAAGGGTAACATGACTCCTCCTGCCTTCGGAAATAGGCAAGTCATGTGCTATTTTATTATGCGAGAAAAGTGCAAGTATAATGTTGATTTTTCCTAATATTTTCTTCATATCTTTCTGCACATATGATATTACAAGCTGTATATAGCAGTCTTCACATCCAGCGATCCCGGGTCTAAAACTTCAAAAATTCATAATTTTTGAACGCACTGTCCGATTTTTTATTTATTTATTTATTCATGTTTTCTTTTAAAAATAATACAGGGTAGGCACATTCAGCTTGCTAACTGCTTTACAATGGCGCCCTGTATATACACAAAATAAAACAACAAATACATTTGTAGTAACATGATTCACACAATATTACAGATCAATGACATAAGCAAACGATAGAAATCAACTTAACTACACTTCTGTTACATGTATACATAAAAAATAAGGTCTTAACAATTTAGAAAAGGGAAGAGTATAACCACAAACAAAACAAAGAAAAAAGTCTAGTGGGTGTGACAATGTAAAAAAAAAAGAAAAAAAAGAGGTCTTATTGGATTCATTGGAAGACAAAAGTTAAAGCATGCGGATAAATCTTAAACAATTTGTTTTGAATATAGTCAGTGACGAAGACAGTTGTACTTCAATGGGAAGTTTGTTGAAAAGAGAGCTACCGGTGTACGAAAAGGAACGTTTCTTATATTCGTTTTTCGGGTATAATTGATAGAGTGCAATTCTTAGAGTATCGTGTTTTGTAATAATTAGCTGCATAAGAAGTGATTAGAGGATTTAAATAAGTAGGTACCAGATTATGACGGATTTTGAAGGTGAGTATGCAATATTGTAACTTGATTCTTTCAACCGAGAGCCAGTTTAAAGTGGTGAGCAGAGAGCACTGAGGAGTATAACAATCAACATTAAGTACTAAGCGCGCATATCTATTCTGCATTCTTTGTAATTTTTGCACATTAGTCTTAGAACAACTACCCCATGCCGTACAACAATAATCAATATGTGGCAATATAAAAGCAAAATATAGATTAATCAACATTTTTGGGGGTAACATGCGACGGATGTATCCTATTGCTCGAGATATCTTTCCACGTACATGCAGTATATGATCATTCCACAATAATTGGGAATCTAATATAACTCCCAAATATTTAACAGTATCAATGGTTTCTAATACAATATCATTATACATTATTACAGGTACTTTATTTCTCAATTTTCTTTTCGGATCATAAAAACATTACCTTAGTTTTCTCAGAATGCAATATCAAATCATTACATTTCAACCATCGTGTAAGCAAATCAAAATCATTTTGAAGAATTTTTTGAATTTGTAAAAAATTGAGTCCATTAGTAAACACTGCAGTATCGTCCGCATATAAGGACAATTTACTAGAAGCATTAAATTTCAAACTGCAAATATCATTAAAATACAAACAAAAAATCAGAGGACCAAGGATGGACCCCTGGGGTACCCCCGATTTCATAACTACACATCACTTGTATATTCATTTACAGATACACACTGCAATCTTTCATGAAAATAACATATAAACCAATCATACTCTCGACTTGAAATACCAGAATATGTCATTTTTTTCAAGAATCTTACTATGGGGAATTACATCGAACGCTTTTTTCAAGTCCAAAAATATCGCCCCTGTAAGATGTCCCCTGTTCATATTTTCTAACAAAAAATCAACTATGCCCGGTTACGCACGTTGCGGTCGAATGTGATGGCCTAAATCCAAACTGTTGTGAAGATAATAATTTATTTTCATTTAGATAAGTGTACAACTGTTCATGTACTGTTTTTTTTTTTCTAAAATTTTTGATAAAATGGTAAGTATCGATATTGGTCGAAAATTATTGATGTCATATGTTCCACCTTTATGTACTGGTGTAATTCGAGCTTTTTAAAATTCTGCCGGAATTTGAGATGTTTGTAATGAGCGATTGAATATAAAAGTTATCTGTTCACAAATACAACCAGCTGACAATTTTAACAGTTTTGGGTGTAGGCCATCAATACCCATAGCTTTTTTGCAATCAATGTTAAGCAGTTCAATTTTTACAAATTCAACAGATATTTCTTTGAATTGGAACTCTGTACTTACTTGAGCCAAAGATTCCATAGTGTTAACACTTGTATCTGGGGACTTGGTGTTGTTGTTAAATCTTTCAGACACATTATTAGAAGCTTCATTAAGAATATTCACTACCGTATTACTATCATTAACTACTTCATCATTTACAAGGAGCTTGAGCTCTGTTTCACTTCTTTTATTTGGCAAGAGATTCCGTAAAATCTTCCAAATTCTATGAACATCATTGCCACACGATGAAAATGCTTCTTTATAATAACCTTTTTTAAACGTTTATTCAAATTATCAGCTCTATTTCGATAAAACTCAACTTTTTGCCAGTCAGATTCGAATCAGTTTTTCTGAACTTTTTCTGCAGAAATCACGTTCACGGGCCAGCTTTATATATTCTTCTGTTATCCCAGTTTGTTTCCTCTAACTGAGATAATCGGAGCGTGTTTATTGCTCAATGAGCTAAACATAGATTTGAACATATCCCATAATTCTTGAACGGATTTTTCTCCCGAGTACAAGGAACTCCAGTCCAGGTCATTTAAGTCTTTGTTGAACATCTCTTCATCAAAGAAACGAAACGATCTAATTTTGCTGATCTTGGTGAAAAGGGACGGCTTCTACCTTGAATAACTGAAAAAATCAAAGAGTGATCACTGAAGCCAATACACTGTACGCCTGACTTAACGATTTTCATTGAGTGCGAAGTAAGTATCTAGTCTATCAGAGACTTACTACGAGGTGTTACTCTGGTTGGTTCTTCGATGATTTGTCTCATTTGTGTAGTGGCACAAAACTCTAAAATATTCTTTGATAAACTATTTTTCGTGCTCATATCACAATTGAAATCTCCCAATATCATGACGTTATTTGACAAGGATAATACCTTGTCAACTGACTCTTCGAGAGCGGCAAAAAAAATGACTTGTGTCATTTTTCTTTCTGTAAAGAATACTGATATATATAATGAACTGCTATTTTCGCGCTTTATTTCCAACCATAATATTTCACTCTCGCTTCGTTCTAAGTCATTTCTTCGTACATATGAAAATTTGCTGTTGACATAACACCCAACTCCTCCACCATGACTATTTCTATCCAGTCTCTCAAAATTGAATCCATCTATTGAGACCATGTCGTTTGTAATATCATCATGTAACCAAGTCTCGGAGATACCGAATATATCATAAGGGTTTTCGATCAAAAATTGTTTCAGATCCATTTTCAAACTCCTTATATTCAAATGAGCAATTCTAATACCCTTTATATTCGGGAAATCAGAAATACAATATAATTCTCTGTCCGAGTTTATTTGAGTATCCGTTGAAAGGTAAGTAGACGAATCAAACTGAACACGACTGTCAAATTCTTCACCCCAAAAGGGTAAGTACTGTAAAGTACATTTTGGGCATTGCCAGTTTTCAAATAATACTTTAACATCATCATATTTTTTACGAGTAACATGTCCGCAAGAGATATGAATCCATTGGTCACAATTAGTACCGGTACAACATAATGCTTTCTGGTTTTTGCTCACATTTTTTGAGCAGCAAGAACAAGCGTACGAAGCCATTATAGAAGGAAATGGCAATGTACAATCATAGTAATCATTGCATAACGTGGGGGGAAAGGGCTCAGGCACTAACGTAGTGCCCGTAGGTCATTGTGATCACGGATCCCTCGTGTGATCGTCTTCCCTCCGGAGGCACCAACGAGCGCAACAACGCGGCCATCAGAGGTCCATGCTGTGAGGACTTTATCGTGGGCCTGAGTATCGGTGAGTAGTTGCTTATTTCTCTTTGTTAGGCCTTCGTAGATAGCGATTCCAGTTTGTTTTTTTTTCAGTTTCAGTCTCTCGGTGAGTATACTGTTTTCTTTGTTTGGTAGGATACGAACTTCACTATAGTATTATGGGTCTATATTTTTGTTGCTGTGACTTCCCGTTCTTGCATTTGTACTCTGTTTTGTCTCCGTTCCCTCTGCTTTGTTTCGTACATCCTTCGTTCCGACTCGACGACTTCGATCTATCTCAGATTTCTGTAGGTCTATCCCAAGTTTCTCTTTCGCGATGTGGCAAGATCTCTGAAGTATTCTCTCCCCTTGACTCCGGTATGCCGAAGAAGCGCACGCAGTTTCTTCGTAAATATTGTTCGAGGTCATTATGTATGTCTGTTGTAGATGGATGATCTCCTCATTCTTTCTGTCTAGCTTCGACGACAGGGCAGCAACCTCTTTCAAAGAATTACTTTCTGCAGACTTTTCAAGATCCATGATGCGGCTTTCCTGTCGTTCAATTGTCTCGTGCAATGAGGCAAGTCCACTCCTGATAGCTTCTTTCACTACGTCCTGAATGGACGTAAGGAATGCTTTGTTCGTGCTCAGCTTTGTAGCCACCAAGTCGACCGAAGCCTCGTTAATGGTTAATGGCGCCTTCTCCCTTGTAGTCGGCGCCATTTTGGTAGAAATGACGTGACACACGAACAAAATTTCATGAAAGTTACGATGGAACTAATGGCGTTCAAAAATCATATCGGGCGTAGCACAGGGCCACTCGAGACACATACTTCCGGTCATCTCAGAGCATACTATGTCTATGATGCTCTAATGTTCACACACACGAAACCAAATGCCTGCTAGCAATAAGTATAGTTAGTATATTGTTTTATTGGGATAGTGGAAGATTGCTAGATTTCGATATTTGTGTAGAGGGCAACGAGTGTTCCAAACAAGAGCAAGACCACACAACAGTTTGTTTTCCTGCAGCTCGAGTGAAATGAAAGTTGAACTTCTGAGCTATTTCAAACAAAATGCCATATCACGGTATGAAGATGAACTTATGCATTAAAAGTGTAATGGAACTGGGGCGTCCAAGAATGTATCAGCGGGTGTCCAGGGCCACTCAGAACACATCCTTCTTGTCACCAAAAAAACACACTGTAAAGTTCCAATGTTCCCAGAATAGAATCCATTTTAGTCTTCTAAAGTCATCGTTAGTTTATATCACTATTTCACAGTGACAGATGTGAACTTTTCCTGAATTTTCTTGATGTTTTCCTGATATCGGTGGACATGAGCGTGTTCGTATATCCATAAAGGTTGTCGACCACGAACTATTTTACTTAAACTTTCACCAATGTGTCCTAGTAATGCTGCTGCAGTCTCTCAATCCACATGTTTCTGAAGAAGGACTTATCCTTTAAACTTATTGAATTTTGGAGGGGCATCGCCGCCATTTAGCGGGGCTTCATGGCCTTGGCCCCATGGTCTTGGCCATCGTGTACTGTGCAACCAAAATGTTCGCTGCAGAAAACTTCGCCAATCGCCGCTCGTGGTCAGTGCTTTGTGTAGACAAAACATTTCCCGTGCAATTTACTTTCGTGAATCCTAGCTCCTCGCGAAAGTTTCATGCGCTCAACAATTATTAATCTTATTTTATTTCATTTTTTTATTTTTTTATTTTTTTTATTTTTTTTTTATTTTTTTTTTAACAGTTATACTGTTGCCAGCAGTCACCGTCACGTTCCGGTCACTATACAGATGTAGATAGATTTTATTATCATGTTATTATCACTGTTGTTGTTATTAACATTATTATCATTATCATCATCATCATTATTACTGTTTTTATCATCATTGTCATTATTATTCTTATCATTATCATTGTATATTACTATTACTATCATTATCATTTCACGTCGCGATAATTTTGTCCGGCGTATAGCGTGTGTGAACTGTAGCAAGTACATTGTAAACCCGATTTTGGACCGCGATATGTAGCAACCAATGAATCCTACAAAGTCAATGAGACCCTTTCCATTCAGCAGTCATGTTTCCATTGATTTTACTTCGTCCAACAGTGAGTTTAAAGGCGAAATCCAGTCTAAAATATGTTAGTCTAATAAGAAAAACTGGTTCAACTGGTAAAATTTTGATCGAAATCGGATGAAAAATAAGGAAGTTATGACATTTTGGAGTTTCGCTAATTTTCCAGGAAACAGTTCTTGAACGGTCAATAGTAATATGCAAAAAGTGAGCATGTCATCCCCTAACAACTTGCCATATAGTTTGCACATAAAATTTTGAAATTTCCAGTTTTGTCATCCAAACGCAATAATGCCCGAGGCTCAAGTCCTATAATATAGTATATCTAACTTCTCACAATACTGAAGTTACGTATAACCAGGAATAACATCATGTTTCAGACTTAAATGACAATAACATTGAATTTTCGTCATTTCTTGCACACAATCAACGGAAAATTGTGAGGTTAGGACATGTCAGCTCAGTCATTTGCATATTCATATCCACTGTGCAAGAACTGTTTGCAGAAATTGGCAAAACTTCAAAATTTCATAACTTCCTTGTTTTTCATCCGATTTTAGTCACATTTTTACCGTTGAACTCGTAAGGTTTTAATCTCTTTAATCAGACGAATTAACTTATTTTCGGACTGTACAATGTATTTCCCCTTTAAGGGGATCGTGGATCCGTGCGGCCCACAAATGATTTTGAAAATAATATCTGCCTCATTATAACACAGCGTCGACTGGTGCATTGTTGTTGTTCTTGTTGTTGGTTGGAAAATAATGTGTGAGGAGAATGTCACTACCTTCTCACAGTTATCTACAATGTAGCATAACGATACTTATCGTTTGTTAGCTCGTGTCACATTAAATTAGTGACTGAAGAGCTGTTGAGTTTCGATTTAAATTTTCTGGGAATGCCCGCATATTTGCCCCATTTGAAAAAAAAAAAATGACTAACTATAACAGAGTAAAAAGAATACGCAGAAAAAAAAAATTTTTTGAATGATAAAGGAATAGGAGGTAGAACAAAGGATGGGTATTTATTGGGGGAGAAAAGGGCAGAAAGAAAATGGAGAGAAATCTAGCGTGCCGACGCGAAATACCACTTTCCTTGCGCACAAAACTTGGCACATGGACAGACATATAATTATCCATAATCAACTATCGCGATCACAGTGCAATTAATTTGCTCATCGCCAAGATGTCACACTAAGGTCACACATGGCTTTGTTCAAATGTAAAATCCGCTAACGATTTTCCCATATATGTAGTACCTCCTTGGAAATACCAGGGAGGTGTTAGAAAAGGAGAGACAACTCTTCGTAATTCATGCAAACACTTGTTTTGGTTCAAAGCGTTACAATGGGATGTCCAGCATTCCACTATACGCTTTGAAGTCATGCTCTGCACCGATAGTCGAAAGGCGAAGTTCGGAGACGAAGAACGCATTTCACCTTTCGTTGAATTACAAGCTTTATTTCCCCGTAAAATTTTTAATGAAATACTCGAATTGATTTGAGTAGTTTAGGAAAGACTTCAATATTATACACATGTATTTCTACTTTCTTCGTAATGCGCAAATTGAAATGAAATGAAAATTAGGCAATCTTAAAAACCTAATATTTTTCTATAATGCGCACATTTCCGCATGTTAGTTTTCTATCCTTCAATCTGGGATATTTTGATCTTTCAAATAAAGTTCTCCGCTAAAGCGTGCACCAGCGTACTTTTAAAGTATTTGCTGTTAAAATTGTCAGTTTTACACTGCATTTTGATTCGCTGCTCCAATTCAAGTTACACAAATTCATTGTTGTCATCACATTGAAAGAGAGAGAGCGAAATGCAGTAGGGACAAGTCTTTCTAGATGTGAGAGCGCTAGTCCCGATTATTGATGCTCTCTTTTGTCAAAGCACCTGATTTCCACCTGTAGTTAAGCGCATAACTTCTCGGCGGTGCCGCGCATGACTTCAAAGAAGAGCAGGAGTTGTCTCTCCTTTTCTAACACCTCCCTGGAAATACATACTAGTACTTTAAGGACAAGTTCACCTTCATAAACATAAGGATTGAGAAAATGCAACAATATTAGTAGAACACATCAGTGAAAGTTTGAGGAAAATTGGACAATCGATGCAAAAGTTATGAATTTTTTAAATTTTTGTGTTGGAACCGCTGGGTGAGGAGACTACTACAGCTTGTGAGTCATATGCGTACAACAGTATAAAGAAAATGTAAAAGAAATTTCAACATATTTTCACTTTTTTCGCATAATAAAAGAGCACTTGACTTGCCTCTTTCTAAAGGCAGGGGGAATAATATTACCCATAACATTTGTCGGTAACGAGTCAGGGGAATGTGTCCTTTTTTCAAAAGATGGAATTTTGTGAAATTCTCTTTATATTTTCCTTATATTGTTGTACGCATGTGACATCCAAGTTATTCATACACTGCAATAGTCTTCTCATCCAGCGGGTACTGCACAAAAACTTCAAAAATTCATAACTTTTGAACGGATTGTCTGATTTTCCTCAAACTTTCAATGATGTGTTCTACTAATATTGCTACATTCTATCAATCCCTATGTTAATGAAGGTGAACTTGTCCTTTAAAGGGACATTCCAGACGATTTTCATAATTTCACATCATGTAGTACATAAATCGACAACTCCATGTATAGTTTTGTGGAATTTATTGTGGTTCTTGAGCAGAGAAACAATACTTTGAAAAACCTTAAACAAATTACACTGAACAAGGATGATGACAGAGGAGGTTCACATATTTCAGAAATGTAGCAGTGTAATTTCATTACAATACCGCTTGCTTGCGAGTTCACCTGTGTATGATCTATGCATGCCTTCTTCTTTTGTTCTGCTTCCTTGAGCCCCAACTCATGCATTCTTATGGTGACTCTGCCATGTCATCATCCTTGTTCATTGCAATTTGTTCTAAATTTTGAAAATATTCTTATTCTTCATCCCAATTATCACAAATTTCGAAACTCTGTCCTCAGTATAACTAATTTATAGTTGTTCAAATGTAAAAATCTGAAAATCAGCCGGAGGTCTCCTTTAATATTTAATTAAAAAATCCCTTCGGCAGCTCATAAAGGAAGTAATACTGGGATTACAGGAGTAGTATAAGCTATCGGAAGGGTATGGCGATATGCAGAAATGGTGGCAGGCAGGTAAAGCTGCGTATACACCATGTTCCCCGCGGCCACGGCAGTCACGTTTCAGGACAAAACAGAATGGACGGGTGACAACGCGGTGGGACGGGATAGGCAGACGTGACACGCCATGAATACCTTGGATGACGTGTCAAATTTTTAAAATCTGTCAGAAAACTTGTCAAGGCAACCCCGGTGCTAATGAGATACCTTTTAGACCGTAATAAAACGGGGTGAACACAATTCCCTTATATCATTATCCCCCTGCTGTCACATCACAAACTGAAGTATATAGTCCTACTTGGTAGTCTTCTGAATCCAGCAATTGCGGCAGTTACACTTTAATTTGGAACAAGAACACTGCTTACAGGAAAAGTTAATTTTGTAGGATAAAAGAAAAAGGGTTATGCATGTTTGGGTTTAAAGCATGTCAATTTTATGTAGGTTGTATTAAAAAAACCCTGCATATCATATATAATTATGATCACCTACTGTCTATAACATGTGTCATATACTCGGTGTGTACTTGAATGTGCACCTTTAAGCTATCTTGTAGGCCCTTATAGTGGTTGTGGACATGCCACCTTTAAAGGAGTTGATACAACCCAAATATAGGTGCATTAAGGGAACATGCACATCTGCAAAGGTGGAGAAAATCAGTCAAAAATTTCATGAATTTTTAGAGCATCATTGCTGCCAGCGCTGGATGACAAGACTACAATGCACCTACACAATGATATCAGGAAAATATTAAGACAGTTAACAATGTTTCTGCTTTCGAGTGAAAGGAAAGAGTACTTTACTTACCTCTTTCAGAACACAGGGGGAATAACCACTTTCAATGTATATGTCAGCAACAAGTAAGGGAATATGAACTTCTCATTTAAAAAAAAATGTACAAGTCTTTTCAAATTGGCATAGTTCTGCACTGATGTCATGAGCTGTAATGGTCTTCCCATCCACTGAACAGATTTCATGATTTTCCTCAAACTGCATGGATGTGTTATCTAGATTGCTGCATTCACTCAATCTACATGTGAAGAGTTTGTTCGCAAAAACCGATAAGTCCATTTATGAAGATTTTGAAGTACGGTCTCTGTCGTAAAGTACAAAATGATACCTTTTAAATGATATATTGGTCACTACATATAAAGGTACATTTTTGAAGTTATGGTCAAAAGAAGCAACAATTTTCTAATTATTCTCTTTATTTTTCTTGACCTTTAATCGCAAATATCTCCATTTGGCAAATATGGACTTATCGGTTTTTGCGAATAAACTCTTCATGTATTTCTATATTGATGATACAATATAGAAAAATATGTGTATAATACGATATACAATATAACTATATATGCAGGGCTGCACACTGGCGCCGGTCCGACGGTCAAAGACCGGTAAAAGTCACTGTCGGACCGGTAACTTTTCAGGAAATCCACAAGTTACCGGTCCGACATGACCAGTAAAAAAAAAAAAAAAAAAAAAAGCATTGGTGGGGTCAGTAGAAAGGAAAAGAGCAGCCCCGATCAGGGAGAAACAGAATGCAAGATATCGCACTGTTCAACAAGTTTTACGCAAGTTTTCGTTTATGTCTACCGGTGCAATTTGTACAGTAAACATAGTTTTTAGCACTAGCAGTGGACCAGTTAATACATTCGCGCTCGCTTGCGCATTTGGCGCTGCTCACGCACTGCCATGCAATGCAATACATGCAAAGCACACGATGAAAAGCATGTAACTGCTTCTCGTTTGCTTGCGATCGGCGGTCATGCCAGACAAGAAGCATTGAAAGAAGCGCACGCATTTCTAGGTCATTTTACTCATGATTTTTTAACGCAAGATCGATCCGATCCCGGCTTCGCAGCAGCGTGGCAGTTATGTTAGAACTAATTTACTTGTGTCGATTTTTAGAAAAAGTAAAAACACATTCGATATTCAGCGATACAGTAAATGGATCTGATTGCGTTTATTTTCATTTTGCACAGTCATTTCACTAATTAATATTTTCATTCGCTCAGAATGTTCTCATAACGAAGATAGGCGCAAAAAGGATCACGAAATTGGCCCTTCCGTGTACTTTTTAAGAACGCATGCACAAAATGTGAAGAGATAATACTAGGGAGAAAAAAAAATCATGAAATCATGGCAGTCCCGCTTACATATTTCAAGTAGAAATCGTCCCAAAAAGGATCATGAATTCGACCGGCCGCGTCGTATCTTCCAAAAGATTATGTACGAAATGCGAAGAGATTATAGAGGAGAAAAAGAAAAACAATAAAGGACACATTTTGGTGAGTGCATCATAAACGATTACAGCCGAATAACAATTCATGAAATCAATGCAATCCCGTTGAAATTTGAGGAAATAATAGGCGCAAAAAAAGGATCTTGAATTCAGTCCTGCATGCCGTCTTGGTTATCAAAAACGCATACACAAATGCGAAGAGATTATCGGGAGAAAAATAAAAAAGACATTTTTACCCTTCTGGTGCGTGTATTACAAAAGATTACATCCGAAGTAATTCATGAAATCGCCACAATCCCGCTGATATTTGAGGTAGAAATAGGCGCAAAAAGGATCGTGGATTCGGCCGTGTCGTATACCTTGTAGATAAGAACGCATGTACGAAATGGGAAAAGATTAGTGGGAGAAAAATAAAGGACACATTTTCACCCCTTTTGGGGCTTGCATCATATAAATTACAGCCGAATAGTAATTCATGAAAATTTCGCAATCCCGTTGGAATTTGAGTAAACAATAATAGGCGCAAAAAGAATGTCGAAATCGGCCCTGCATGCAATGTATAATTTTGAAAACGCCAAATACGAAGAAATTACCGGGAGAAAAATAAAGAACGCATTTTCAACCCTTCTGGTGAATGTATCACAAAAGATTACTGCCGAAATAATTAATGACATATCGCAATCCCGCTGATAGGCGCTAAAAGGACCGTGAATTCGGCCGTGACGTACAGGCATGTACGCAGTGCGAAGTGATTATTGGGTGAAAAATGCAGCACACATTTTCAACCCCTTTTGGCCCGTGCATCATAAAGATTATAGAGCCGAGTGATAATTCATAAAATCATCTCAATCCCGTTGAAGTTTGAGGAAACGATAGGCGCAAAAGAATCATGATTTTTGGCCGTGTCGTGTATCTTTTAAGAACGCATTTACAAAATGCGAAGAGTTTATCGGGGAAAAATAAAGGACACATTTTCAACCCCTTTTGGCGCGTGTATCATAAAAGATTGCATCCGAAGTCATACATGAACTCATCGCAATCCCGCTGATATTTGAGGTAGAAATAGTCGCAAAAATGATCGTAAATTCGGCCGTACGGAATGCGAAGAGATTATGGGGAGAAAAATAAAGAGCGCATTTTCAACCATTCTTGCCGGTGCGTGCATCACAAAAAGTTACATCCGAAGTAATACGTGAAATCGCCACAATTCCGCTGATATTTGAGGTAGAAATAGGCGCAAAAAGTATCATGAATTCGGCTGTGTGGAACATCTGTAAGAACGCACTTACGAAATTCGAAGAGTTTATTGGGAAAAAATAAAGGACACATTTTCAACCCCTTTTGGCGCGTGCATCATAAAAGATTACAGCCAAAGTAATTTATGAAATCGTCACAATCCCGCTGATATTTGAGGTAGAAATAGGCGAAAAAAGTATCATGAATTCGGCCATGTGGTGCATCTTTTTAAGAACGCACTTACGAAATTCGAAGAGTTTGTCGGGAAAAAATAAAGGACACATTTTCAACCTCTTTTGGTGCTTGCATCAGAAAATATTACAGCCGAAGTAATTTATGAAATCGTCACAATCCCGCTAATATTTGAGGTGGAAATGGGCGCAAAAAGGATCGCGAATTCGGCCCTGCATGTCGTGTTCCTTTCAAGAACGCATGCACAAATGCGAATAGATTATCGGGAGAAAAATAAAGAACCCCTTGTAGCGCGTGCATCAGAAAATATCACAGCTAAAATAATTCATTAAATCGTCGCAATCCAACTGACCACCAAGAGCAGGTTACGCAGCAAGTTCGTGCGCCGATGTTTAGAAAAAGTCACAAACGCATTTGATACAATCTGATTTTGTTCATTATCATTTTACACTGTAATTCACAAACAAACATTATATTTTTTCCTATCTTTTTTAATTTTTTTTTGGTGCAATAAATAATGCAAGTTTAAAAAAAATATTAATCTGTAAAATGTACATGGGTGGGGGGGGGGGGTACGTCCATACAAAAACAAGAAAATACGTTTGCAAGTCATTTAATGTTTTTTTAGGTTGTTGTTGTTGTTGACCGGTGAATTTTCTGTTCGGACCGGCAAAAAAATTTACCGGTCCGACAGAGACAGGTTGGACCGGCAGAAAAAATGGGTTAGTGTGCAGCCCTGATATATGATATATATAAAATATAAGATACTTATTATAATATATGTATGATATGAAGAGTTTGTTCGCAAAAACCGACAAGTCCATATTTGCCAAATGGAGATATTTGCGATTAAAGGTCAAGAAAAATAAAGAGAACGATAAGAAAATTTTTGCTCCTTTTGACCATAATTTCAAAAATGTACCTTTATATGTAGTGACCAATATATCATTTAAAAGGTATTATTTTGTACTCTATGAGACAGACCGTACTTCAAAATCTTCAAAAATGGACTTATCGGTTTTTGCGAACAAACTCTTCATATATAGTTAATTGAAGTTTCAGTGATTGCAGCAGTCACAGGCTAAGAAGCTACAACAGTTTGTGATGTCATAGTATGAGAGGAGCATATAAAGACTTTCATATATATTTTTTTTCTAGCATAATGAAAGAGTATAGGCCTACCTCCTTCTAAAGGCAGGAAGAACACCATTTTTAATATATGTCAGTAATAAGTCAAGGGAATATGAATTTATTTGTTTTAAAGCTTTGTGAATTTTCTTTGCATTTTGATATTCTATTACACATAGGCCCTATATGTTACCCAATTCCTGAGACATCAAAAATGCTTGCAGCTTTCTAATTTAGTGGCTCATTGATTTCATCAAAATTTGAAAATTCTTAACTTTTGGACACATGCACTGTCAGATTTTCCTCGATCAAACCTTACTGCATGAAAAGTTAACCAAGTATCCTGCATACACTGAATCCACATATTGATATAATAACGTCACAATTCTGAACTCATGTGCATGGGCAGATGGAGAGTCTACTGAAAATAATCTAACGTAAACATCAGAAACATAAATCAAGATGTTGACCAGTGCCAAATGTACATCGTGGGGCAAGATTACCAAGTATTCTCTTTTTATTATAATTTCCGACATATATATATACGTTACCGTGTTTTCTACGCACGTTTGGTTTGCTTAAATTTGCTCCAGCTTTCACAGAAAAATATTGCTGTCGCACTTCTACAGTCAAGGCGTCACGGTCAAAGCTACCGAGAAATGCAAGTAAAACTCGACACCTAGAGGGATTCAGAAGAAAAAGACGTGTACGCAAATCACATTTATGAAAACACTGTAGCAGCGGGAGGATAACCCAGCGGGAGGATAACCCAGCGGTAAGATAACCCAGTGCCAGACTCGTAACATGCCTGCCGCACTATCATTCATCAGTCTTACGGGGCTGCATGCTACCGGTGTCGTAAACTTACCCTTCGCTACTTCCAGGGGCTCGCAGCTCGTTCACGTTGATCGTTACGTCACACACCGGCGTCTTGTGTGCAATTGTCAGTGAAAGTTCACGTCAATTTGATGATGCAGACGAAGCACAGTCTCTTCTCTCCTTGCTTGTCTAACCTGGCGATTTGGGCAAGCTAGATGTACACAACTGAGACTGAATAACACTGGGACGGTAGATAGAGGTGGGATAGCAAACCTTTACGCCTTCTCGCTGACACTGAGCGAAGCCATCTCCTTCAGGCACTGTTGGTTTATGCGGTGATGATGACTACGTTGCATTGAACAAACACACAGGGTACGGGATCGACCGGCGGGCTACTGGGGATGAATACGTACGAACCAATGCATTGATCCAAGAAGCCGGTCGCTTGCGGAGTGTATATAATCAGCATAAAATCACTCTCATCAGCAATGCTAGCTTGATAGCAACGAACGTTGAGGGCAGCAAACAATATACGATGTTAGCAGCGCTGCAGCGAACCCTCCGCCACCACCTGTAAGATTTTTCAGGCGGAGGACAGGAAAACTAGAGAGTATGATTCATGCGTTTCTTCAATTCGTAGATCTCATCATAAGAAAATCACACACAGCGGTATTACGGAAAAGAAAAATTCTTTAATGATGAACTTATAATGAACTGAAATAGTAATTTATTATAAACCTGCTGCCACATGTTTCGAGCAGATGTTCCAATATAATTTCGTCTCATCTATATGTGATAACTGCTTTTGGTAAGTGCTTCTAAAAATTTGATTGATTTACTTTTTCTTTTAAAAATAGCTACAAATATCCAATCAGCTATAAGCAATGCCCACGTGTATATTGATGCGTCCATTATTTTTTTTAAAGTGTTTCACAGAACTTGCGGTGAAATATAATTGGTGCGAATGCAAGCCACAGACGACATATAACATATTTTTATCACAATTCTTTATCATTTCTTTTTCTGTCTCTCTCATATTTTCTGGACCGAAATGCTGGATTAGCCGTCTTAATGAACTTCCGTGTTGCATCACAATAAGATCTTTTAAAAGAAACATCTCCTGAGCAGTTGTCATGACACACAAAGTGATAAGCATAATACTTTCTTGTTCTTTCTTTTATCGCGGAGCAACTGTTTGAAACTGCCCCACTTTTTTCCATCCGAATTTCCCCTCGAAATCCCCCTTGCAGCCACAATTCTCTGAATCGAATGTTAAATCTCTGACAACAATATGGAATCAAGCTGAAATATGGCAGTAGAAAAACATCATTTCCCTCTCCTGAACGGGGAATCACACTGACTTTACAGCTGGAACGCTGACGACAGTTACGTATGTAAATCGACACGAAATTGAGTGCGAGGAGGTCACAGCGATTTGCCATCTGTATATTTTTCTAGATACATCAAGACACCGGTTCGAGGTATGGTGAGTAAATAATCTCAATTGAATTACGAAAATACGATTTAAATCCGACAATGTGTCACGGAGGCCATGACTAAATCTGTATAAGCCCTATGTGATAATAGTATGTGGCGAATCATAAATCCAATGGGGAGTGCTTTTTTCGTGACTGATGCATCGATGTAATACTATAGTATCTGGCGATTATACCCCGAGTGATGTGCTTCATTGGTTTACATATCCCGCATCCTATATAAAAAGTCGGCTCTGTTCATAGCATGATCTTTGCTGTTTGGATCACTTGCCCTGGTTAATGCCCAACGCAAGTAATTTTCAAAGGATAGTGTAATTGGTTGCTATTGTTACCGAACAATGCCAATCTTACACTTCAAGGTGGGAAAGATCTGATTAATTTTATGAGTCATTCCTTTTTATGAGTCATCCATTTTTAGTGGATCACTATTTTCCATAATCGAATTTATTTTCCGCTCGCCCACGAAGTATCTATACATTGTTCCTCCTAATCATTGTATGTTGTTCTAAAATTTATCTCGTATACTACGTGAATCTTTTGCAAACGTTTGAACAATTCATGACAATGTATACTTTGTACTATGTTTTTGATTTTCGTTGATTGGAAATAAACTATGATTGATTGATTGATTGATTGATTGATTGATTCCGGGGAAAAGCGAGGTCAAAATAAAGGACTTGAATAGAAAGTACATGTAGCATTGCTGCTGAAATCAGAGAAATTACTCACCTATAGTATAACGAAGGCAGTCTACGGTCACTAAAATACGATCAAGGCTATGAAAAGAAATGGTGAATGGACAGGAACAATATTCGAGGCGAATTATTGTTGGAGATTTTTTTTTTTTTTTTTTTGAATCGAGGAATCCCCAAACGGGGATACGGATAATGTTTTATGCAGATTTATAAATCGAAAGTTTAATCCCTGGCAAAAAAAAACCAACAACAACAGCGAGAGATCTCATCGCATTAGACAGAAAGGCAACCACGAATCACTCCGAGCTCAGCGTCTGTAAACAGTCGTTTAACAGTTTAGGAGCACCAAAACAAGGAATCGAAGCCAAGGACAAGTGATAATCAATGAAATGTGCATCATTGTTAAAGGAAACAGGTCATAATTGAACGATACCGCTTGAAATTAGGCCGCGATTGCTATCGAAGAACTGCTACAGAATCAGAACAATGTTCGAAGATCCGCTAGCGGCTGGGCCATCCGATGGCAATATGATTTGATTCCCGTTGCTACAGGAAACATGACTATCAAACGTGTCATCTCATGCCAAATTGGGAAAACGACCTGA